>NC_044558.1:113112309-113425971 GCF_007565055.1 Rhinopithecus roxellana | reverse complement strand
ACCTGGAACCTTTGTCAATCTGAAGCCCTACAGTCTGAGTCCTAGAGCTGTGACTTTCCTGAATCAGTGAGACAAATAATTTAAGGGCATGTATGATTAGCCTTACAAACTTTTATTCTTTTTCCACAAATAAAAACATTAAAAAGCAACAACTACCTTTATATCACCATTTTGCAAAATTAAGACAATTTGACAGTCTTTCCCCAAATAAGAATATAATCTCTTATTAAAGTAGAAGCTGAAGAAAATGGAATAGATGACTTGAGAAGGAGAAGAGGAGAGAGGAGACCACTGCGACTGAGAAAAAATAGTTAATTCTAAGTGACATTTGTGGCACAGGAAGATTGAGAGTTTCATAGTACAAAGAAAGAGGTATCAGAAAAAAGTTTCCCACCATTACAGTGATTAAGGCATCCTTTCTAAGACAGGAAGCGAAGTGGGTGAGGCATGAATTGATTTCAGCAGCTTATAACCCAGTTCTGAGCTGTGATTGGCAGGACAATTTAGATTCTACATAGATAGGATCCCAGAAATCCAAAGAAGATGTAGGAGTTTGATTATACTGGTCTTTTGGTTAAATTAGAGAATGTTCTTCACCTCATTTCCTCTAAAAAATCTTTTCAAAATAAAATTACATTAAAGAGCTGGTTCTCTGACAGTATACCAAAATTCCTTTTTGTTTTATTTTATTTAACGTATAATTAATAAATAATTAGATCCTGTCAGAGATAGTCACATATTTTGTCAATATTTAGAGTAGTTAACTGATGAAGTAGAAAGAGCATTGAAATGGAAATGAGGAAACTTGTTTTCTACTCTCAACTATTAATTGGTTGACTTTATATAAGTTATTTGATCTTTCTACAATAGAATTTCCATAACATATGCATATTATGTTTCAGAGTAGAGATTTTCACTAATTTTTTGTTGAATGTATTCAAATAAATAAACTCTGAATGTTGGAGTTGGAGATTTTTAAAGTTCCTGCTATCTCTAAAGTTCTATGATAATTAATTTAACCAACAGTTGTGGCTTGCTTTCCCTATACTATATTCAACAGTTCTGCTTACATCATTCACTGTGTATTAGCCATTTAATGGCCAGTTGGCTTTCATTATCACTCATAGAGATAATTTTTATCAAACATTTGCTATATATTTATACTGTCTTTTCAAAAAATCATTCACTGCTAATCGTAGACTAATATATATTTAAGGTTTACTAAGATGGTTCAGAAATATAAGCCACTTACTTTATACATCTCAGGACCACTAACACCACTTTTGACTCAGCTTCACTTACAGTTTGTTCTTTTAAGGCTTTTAAAATATATCTATATATCTGTAGCTATATCTATATATAAAATGATAAGTGCACATAAATCTGTATGTGTGTCTAATATTGATATATTATATACATCATGTATGCATATAATACACACAGACACACACACACACACATTTGTTTTCGTCAAGTGTGGCTTATCCAAATATCCTCATTTTACAAATGAAGATTTTTTGTGCAAACAAAAGTTAAATGAATTTTCTGAAGCCACATAACTTTAGTTCTGGCAATACTAAAACTATAAATTATTTACAGAAACTAATCTGCATGCTTTTATGAAGTATCATTTTATTTTTAAAGCAAACCCTTTTATGTTGCAAATTTGAATGGTTACAGAAAATAAGAGCCAGTAAAAATCATTAATTTTATTTAATCATAGAAGCATATATTTTATTTTGGGTTATATAAATTAGATTAGAGATGAAACAGCATATCAATTAGCCATTACTGCATAATAAGCCACCTCACAACTTAGTGGCTTAAAACTGCAGCCACTTATTTAATTGGGATTCTCCAGTTTGGCAATGTTGTCTAGGTTGAACTAAGTAGGTCTTTCGTTTTTGACTTGGCTCATTCATGCATCTGTGGTCAGCTGCCAGATTGGCTGGAGGCTGGTTCATCTAAAATGACTTCAGCTAGGATGACCTGACTCTGCTTTTTACATTTTTCAGTATCTTCTGAGGCTTATTCACGGGACAGTATTAGAGATCCAAAAGCAAAATGGGAAATATGCAAAATCTTTCAAGGGCTAGGTTCAAAGTTAGACTGTTACTTCTACCACATTTTGCTAATCAATGCAAGTTATAAGGTCAGACAAGATTTAAGGGGTGAAGAAAGAGTGGCAAAGTTGTTATACAAAGAAGAGTGGATATAGGAAGAGATAAAGAATTATGGTTATTTTTTCAATCTAATGAAAATAGCATTTTTGTAATATAGGTTTAGTTTCATGGCTTTATTGAGAAAAACTTAAATCAAAAACTGAAGAATCTTTTTTGTATTTCTTTTTCCCCTGGCACATTCTAGCATATACTTACACATACCAATTCCTTGCATGGATGCAGATCAACTGCTTATGAGAATGCAAATTAATACAGCCACTTTGGAAAACAGTTTGATAATTTCTTATAAAAAACTAATTATACACTTACCATAGAAGCCAGTAATCCAACTACTGTGTTATTTAACCAAATGCAATGAAAATTTAGTTTTCACTGGCATGAAATTCTTTCCCACTTATTAAACCTTCAATCCATTGACTTTGTCTTTAGCAGCTAGAAAAATAAAAAAACATAGAGGCTGAAGCCAAATCTAGCCTACTGCCTGTTTTTGTTAATAAAGTTTTATTGGAACATTGCCATGCCATTTGTTTACACAATGTTTATGATTACTTGTGTGCTGTGCTACAATGACAGAGTTGAGCAATTGTGGATGAGATCACAAGGGCCTCAAAGCCTAAAATATTTACTATCTAGCCTTTACATAGCAAGTCTGCTGACTCCTAGAGGATAGGATTTTGTAGTTGGTTTTTAACAGGTCAGTGTTTAAAATCATGTTAATCACTTATGGCTGTGTTCCACTGGCCAGAACTCTGTCTCATCGTCACACAGTGCAAGGCAGACTGGGCTATTTACAATACTTGCATGTAGAGAAAATAGAGGAAACTGATATTTATAACTCTGTTATGTCTTCACTGACTTTCCAAAGACTGTATCATTCTGCAATCATCTATACTCACATACCACTTTTAAATATATGTGTTTTTGACACAGTTGTATGTTGTACATTACTATTTCTTTTCATATTTAACCCTTTAACTGGATTTGGTAAAAAAAAAAAAATTACTCATCTCTACATTTTTAGTGTCACACTCAATTGAATAGAGTTAATAAAGGAAATAATGCAATAAGGAGTGAATTATTCTTCAAGTACAAATAATTAGATCAAGGACAAAAATTATGTTGGGCACCTGGGTACCTATTCATGGCGGATATGACTTGACGATTGTGACAGATTTTCCCATCAAGCCTGAAAATAACTCAGAATGTTTGTTAAAGGAATTTAGAGGTAACAATGATCAATTTACATGTGGCATTTAAGATGACGTGTATGTCTCTTTTCTTTCTCTTTCTTTCTTCCCTCCCTCCCTCCTTCCCTTCCTTTCTTCCTTCTTCCTTCCTTCCTTCCTTCCTTCCTTCCTTCCTTCCTTCCTTCCTTCCTTCCTTCCTTCCTTCCTTCCTTCCTTCCTTCCTTCTTTTCTTCTCTTTTCCTTCTCCTCTCCTCTCCTCTCCTTTTTTTTCTTTTCTTTCCAGAACCTCACTCTGTTGCCCAGACTGGAGTGCAATGGCATGATCTCGGCTCACTGTAACCTCTGCCTCCCAGATTCAAGTGATTCTTGTGCCTCAGCCTCCTGAGTAGCTGGAATTACAGGCATGTGCCACCATGCCCGGCTAATTTTTTTGGATTTTTAATAGAGATGGGGTTTCGCTTTGTTGGCCAAACTGGTCTGGAACTTCTGAACTCAAGTGATCTGCTGGCCTTGGCCTCCCAAAGTGGTGGGATTACAGGTGTGAGCCACCACACCCAGCCCAAGATGAAGTATATTTTCTGTCTCTGGGTTAGGCTTTTTACTATTGAGTGGCCACTTTGTATGCCTTATTTACCTCTGGATTCTTATGACAAATTCTAGACAAATCTATGAAATTCAATGCATACTGAATTCCAAGAGAATGTTAATGAGACACAGTTGTAAGTCATATGATGTGAATTGCTTTTCCAGTAGTAGGTGAAGAGAATTTGCCCAATTCCACTGTCTTCTGATCCCTGCTGGGTTCAGTGTGCTTACTGGATAAGCATGAGGCTTGTTGTGATATCCAAACCTTATCCATTTACCAAACTGGACACGTTTCCCTCAGTAGGTTTCTTTAGATGTTGATCTAATTGCCAGTTAATAACGGCCACTTTCTGAAGCTAGGAAATAATAGATTCTGCCGTTGTGCTAAATGAGTCTTAGTACGTATGTTTTGCTTTGTGTTTTTAATGGTTTTCTCCATTCATAGCACCTCTAACAGTTTCAAGATGGGAGCAGCTGTGCTTGTGCCACATGAGATAGACAAACACATACTGTCCCTCATTTATTTTCTATATCCCTCACCTGCTTTTAAATTTACAGTGTATTGGAGTAGAAGAATGGAGCCAAAATAAAGCAACTAATTAAGAACCTTTGTCTGGAACAGGGATTGGGCAAAATTCAAGCCAGGAGCCAACTTTGCCCCAGAATCTGTCTTTGTAAGGTTTCATTGGAACATTGCCATGCTGATTCATTTGTGCATTGTCTATGACTGCTTTTGCACTACAATGGTAGGGTTGTATAGTTGTGTCACAGACCATATGGTCCACAAAGGTTAAAATACTTACTTTCTGATTCTTTACAGAAAATGTTTATTACGTCTAGTAAATTAAGTTGCTAAAGCAACCTCTTGGAACAATATATTTAGCAATAAAAACTCTTTAATAATTTATCATGCATCATAAAACCAATTTAGAGAGTCTATTAACTAAATTCTCTTTCTAAATAATAAGTCTTAATAAATGGGATATTCAAAATCAACCCCTCCTTAGTCCTACAAAATGGTGCCATTAGCCCATTTACCTAGGAAGTCAGTGGTGAGAACATTAAAAAAAGCTGAAATGAATTGATTGTAGAAAAATGCAGGGCCATTGAATTTAAAAAAAAAGTGAGGAGGATGTTGTGTTATGCACATCAAAGAAACAAATACCTGTACAGAGATTTCTGCACTTAAGAGCTGTTTTCCGTATGTTCATGCTAAGTATGAAGACAAATTAAAATCGGTTGTAAATAAATCTTATAATGGAAAATAGGATATATATTCTGTTTTATCTCTGCTGCTAAAATTATTAGGCCAGGACCACTGGCCAATATTATCTCATTAAGCATATTCTTTTGCCTTTTGCCACAGGGCAAAGCTTCATTCATGTGGCATCTTGAAGGCAGAATTAATTAACTGTCATTAGGGTTGCTTGGTACAGCAAAGTTTGACCTTTTCATTTCCAAAAGTGGATCTGTACTATTCAAAACAAAGAGATTCAGTGAAAGAATAACATTTTTTAGTCTATGGATATGAATTTATCTCATGAGATTCTGTGTATGTTTGCTACTTTGAATTATTGCTGTTAGACATTAGAGAAAGCTTGTTACTATGGTTTGAATGTTTGTGTCATGCCAAAATTCATATTTTGAAACCTATTGAGGGCTCCAGTCTCATGAATGGGATTAGTGTATTCATAATGGAGGCCCGAAGGAGCTTGTTCACCCCTTCTACCAGAGAATGTAGAGAGTTTATGGGACCGGATTCTAAGAGGGTGCTGGATCAAAAAGGATGTAACATGAAGATGGATAAGGGAAATATTGATTTCAAAGCACTCTCTGAATACACTGGATTTAACACCCTATTAAAGATGATGGTGCAAACACATTATTTGGATGACTCCTAGAAGTATGGTAAAAGCAGCAGTCCTCATTAAGTATAATATAAATGACAGTATAGCTGTGGCAGATGGTGGAAGAGATTATAAAACGCGTAGTAGAGAGAAAGCTACACCGAAACACTTCTTAAGACCCTGGGCCTGCCGAGCACGGTGGCTCACAATTGTAATCCCAACACTTTGGGAGTCCTAAGCTGGAGGATCACTTAAGCCCAGGAATTTGAGACAAGCCTGGGTGACATAGCAAGAGCCTGTCTCTGCAAATAATAATAATAATAATAATAATAATAATAATAATAATAATAAGTAGCCTGGCGTGGTGCTATGCACCTGCAGTTCCAGCTGCTTGGGAGGCTAAGGTGGGAGGGTGACTTGAACCCAGGTGGTAGAGGTTGCAGTGATCTGTGATTGTTTTATTGCACTCCAGCCTGGATGACAGAGTGAAACCTTGTCTCAAAAAAAAAAAAAAAGAAAAAGAAAAAAAGAAAGAAAGAAAGAAAGAAAGAAAGAAAGAAAGAAAGAAAGAAAGAAAGAAAGAAAGAAAGAAAGAAAAAAAGACCAGAGTCCTATCAGTTGTTTATATTCCATATGGGAGCTTGTAAGATAGAATAATTAATTACCAAAGCAATGAGATATGCTGGTGAAAGGGCCTGCTTTACAATGGAGTTCTATAGTGGCTTTCCTCTGCAGACTAGGGGTGTGATAGGAGGTGCCATTACAAACTGCTCTCACCCTCAATACTCATTGTAATAATACTGAAACCACAAAATCAGGGTCAGCACTTAACCTCAAGAAGCCAGGTCCAAAAGATAGCCAGGAGGGCTTTAAAGACATAAGAGACCAGTGGTGGTGGTCCATTAGCATTTGTACTTATTTCACCATTCTGGCCCCTAAAAAAGTCAGATAATGGGCTACCTTCAACAACCAAACTGGTTAGGTACCAGCTCCATTGGCCGCTGCTGAGCCAGGTATATTATGGTATCTTCACTAGAATAGATTAATGCAAAGTCAGGCTAATGGTATGTGGCCATTGATCTGGTGAATGTGTACCATTGCTATGCTAAAGGAGTATCAGAAACAGTTTGCATTCACTTGAAATAAACCATTTTATAAATTTACATGATTGCCCCAGGACAATATTAACTAACTTGCTGTCTGCCACAGCACAATCAGAAAGACTTGGATTGACTAACATCCGTCACAAGTATCATGTTCACTGGATCACGTGAGCTAGTGGCTAGTGTGCCACTTGCCTTGAAAAGTGTTCTCTAAATGGTGGGAAGTAAACCTTTTAATGAGCCTGCTACACCAGTAAAACTTTTGGATGCCTGGTGGTCTGAGGAATGATGGTGTAGTCCTATCTCTTATACCTACCACTGAAAATAAAACACAATGGCTAGTAGCAGTAGCCCTCTTCAGATTCTGCAGGCAACATATTCCACATCTGGAAATAATGCTCAAACCCATATATTGTGTGGTACAAAAGTTTTACAGCTCTGAGGGGAATCCAGAACAGAAAGTGCTCTGCAGCAGGCCTTATAACACAGAAAATCCCGTGACATTTGAGATATAGAGGTAGGAAAAGACCCTGTGTGGAATGTCACAAGGGAGAATCACAAAGAGACCCCTAGGTTATCTGCAGCATAAAAATCAAATACCTTTATAAAGATAAGCTCCTCATATGTTACCAGACCCTGGCAGAGGTGGAGTGTCTGAACATGGTGTGCAAAGTAACCACAAAACCAGAACTGCTCATTTTAACCTGTATTCTATTAGATATCACCAAATCATATGAACAGGCAGGTCCAGGAGAAATCATTGTTAGACGGAAGTGGAACATCCAGAATAAAGCATTAATAGGGCCAGATGGCACAAATAAAATGCATAAACAGGTAACCCAGACACCTATGTCACCTGTTTCTCAACATGAATTCAAGCTTTAAAGTGCCAAAGCAAAATTTGGAGAACTTTTGGAAGAAGGTATAGATGAGTATATCTCTGATCTTGGTCAGAAAGAATTCTTAAGATGCAAATGGAAAAATCACTGTCACATAGACATTGTGACATTTTCAATTAAGAACTTTTGCCATAAAAAGATAGTTTAAAGAAAACAAAAAGAAAGTGTGAGAATATCCAGCATTAGCTGATGTTAGATTATTATGAGGACTGTTAGAACTTTAAAATCAATGAAGTATAACACCAATCATGAGAAAAGTGAGAAAAATCATGAAAAGGTATTTCAAAGGAAAGAAAACATATTTGGCCAAAAGTCATATGTGACTCAAAATCTCATTAATAATGTAAATACAAAACAGATGAAAAAGAGATGGCATTCTATTGGCAAAGATTAACAGGTCCAACAATACTAAATGGTAGAGAAAATGGAGACGTTTTCTACTGTTGCTGCTGGGAAAGTAAATTTGTACAACCATTTTTGAAAACAGTTTGGAAGTGTCTTATACTTGACCATTCATATTTCCTACAACTCAGCAACTCCTTTCCTAGGTATATCCAAGACAAACTTCTGTACACGTGCACTTGGAGACATGCACAAGCACGTCCATGCAATGTCATTTTTTTGTGAAACAGAGTCTTGTCTGTTGCCCAGACTGGAGTACAGTGGCGCGACCTTGGCTCACTGCTACCTCCGCCTCCCTGGTTCAAGCGATTTTCCTGCCCCAGTCTCTGGAGTAGCTGGGATTACAAAGAAGTATGCCACCACTCTGGGGTAATTTTAGTAGAGATGGGGTTTCACCATGTTGGCCAGGCTGGTCTTGAACTACTGACCTCAGGTGATCCACCCACCTCGGTCTCCCAAAGTGCTGGGATTACAGGCATGAGCCACTGTGCCTAGACCAATGTCATTTTAAAATAGAAGAAAAAAAAAAGAAAGAAAAGGAAATAAAATCAAATATAAATGATCAATAAAAATAAATACATTCTGATATGATCATAAAATGGAATGATGAAGTATGACTTAATTCATACAAATGAATTTTATCCAGAAACTTAGAAAAAAAGAAATTCATATGAAACAAAAAAAAAAAGTGCGAATAGGCAAAGCAATCCTAAGCAAAAAGAACAAAGCCAGAAGCATCCCAATACCTGACTTCAAACTACATTATAAGGCTACATTAACCAAAACAGCATAGTACTTGTACAAACAGATACATAGACCAGTGGAACAGAATGGGGAACGCAGAAATAAAGCTGCATACTTACAGCCATCTGATCTTTAAAAGAACTGACAAAAATAAGCAATGGGGAAAGGATTTCCCATTCAATAAATGGTGGTGGGATAGCTGGCTAGCCATATGCAGAAGGATAAAACTGGACCCCTATCTTTGACCATAAACACAAATTAACTCAAGATGGATTAAAAACTTAAATGTAAGACCTAAAATTATAAAAATCCTAGAACCAAACCTAGGAAACATGATTCTGGACATTAGCCTTGGGAAAGAATTTATGACTAAGTCCTCTAAAACAATTGTAACAAAAAAATTGACAAATAGGACTTAATTAAACTAAAGAACTTCTGTATAGCAAAAGAAACTACCAACAGAGTAAACAGATAATGTACAGAATGGGAAATAATATTCACAAACTATGTATATGATGAAAGTCTAATACCTAGAATCTGTAAGTAGCTCAAACAATGTAATAAACAAAAAACAACCCCATTAAAAAGTGGGCAAAGGATATGAAGAGACATTTCTCAAAAGAAGATACAAGTGGCCAAAGAACATATGAAAAAAATACTCAGCATCACTAATTATCAGAGAAATGCAAATCAAAACCATAATGACATACCATCTCACACCAGTCAGAATGGGTGTGGTTAAAAAGTCAATAACAGTGCTGACGAGGCCGCAGATAAAACACTTGTGCAGTGTTAGTGGGAATGTAAATTAGTTCAGCCACTGTGGAAAGCAGTTTGAAGATTTCTCAAAGAACTTAAAACAGACCTACCAATTAACCCAGCAGTCCCGTTACTGGGCATATATCCAAAAGAATATAAACTGTTCTACCAAAAAGACACTTGTACCATTATGTTCATCACAGTATTGTTCACAGTAGCAAATGCATGAAATCAAGCTAGGTGCCTATCAATGGTGGATTGGATAAAGAAAATGTGATACGTATACACCATGGAATACTACATAGCCATAAAAAAGAAATAAGTTTACGTCCTTTGCATCAACATGGATGCAGCTGGAGGCCATTATCCTACGTGAATTAACACTGGAATAGGAAACCAAATATTGCATGTTCTCACTTATAAGTGGGAGCTAAACATTGGGTACTCATGGACATAAAGATGCCAACAATAGACACTGGAGACTACTAGAGAGAAGTGGTGGAGGGAGGTAAGTGTTGAATAACTGCTGGGTACTGTGCTTACTATCTGGTTGATGAGATCAATCATACCCCAAACCTCAGCATCACACAGTATACCCATGTAACAAACCCGCACAGGTATCCCCTGAGTCTAAAATACAAGTTGAAATCATAAAAGTCAAATATATAAATGAATTTTAGCAATGCAGTTTTCAGTGAAAATAGGAATTCTTGGAAAAGTTCAATCACAATAATACTCATTTTATAAAGTTTAAAGTAAATCAAGACTGAACAATTTATTGTAAACAAAATTTTATTTAGACATATTTTGATATATAGACGTCAAAATTTTATTTAGACATATATAGACATACAGATCTTTAGATACGTAGATGTCTACATATACATATATACATACATATATACATATGTACACATAGATGTCTATATATAGACATCTATGTTTATGTCTATATATGCCTAAATAAAATTTTGACATATATAAAATACATAAACATATATAGAGATATCTAAAATTTGTATCATATAAATTTTAAAAGTAAGAAATAACAGACCTGGGATATTGAAGACGGGACAGTGTAGCAGGAGAATACGAAATTAGAGTAATGGGGATTCACAAGGTGCAGACAATTTGCATAAGCAAAAGAACAGCAGGTGAAGCCAGTTCGTATAGTTAGGAGAGCAGCAGGTGAAGCATATAGGACACATCCTCTCGCCCACGATAACAAACCACTTTCACCTGGGCACGGCCTCCATTGCAGCCTCTGATTGGCCACAGGTTAGTCCATCATGGGGTGTAGCCAATTGGAGACCTCTAAAGGGCACCGAGGGGGTGTTGCTGGGTTCCTTTAACTCGATACAAATCCTAATTGAAGACGCTTTTGAGCCGTTTGCTTGAGCTCATTCTTGTTTTGTGTGTTTTCTTCAATATATCTGTGCTTTCATTACTCCTTTCTTCTGCTACTTTGTTTTTCGTTGCTCCATTTTATTGTTGTTGTTGTTACCTTGTTTGTGCATTTTGTTCAATTCTTTGCTCAACACCCAAGAACCTGCACAACTCCGGTAATATTTTGGAGAGCCAGCCAAGAGGTAAGCCCAAACTTTGGGATTTATTTTTTCTTCACTTTCTTTGTCAAAGCCGTCATCTGCATGCAGGGGTCAGGCAGTTAAAAACCACTAGGGCACCTGCTGCTTGAAGTCTCCCATGACAGGTTAACTAGGTCATAGAACAGGACATTTAGGTCTTGCTGAGTTCAAGGCAAATCCATATGACAGGTTTTTGTGTGCATGGCAAAATGTTTTTGAGGAGGTTAGACCCTTCATTTTCTGATTTCTGTGTTTGTTCTATTGATTTGTGGGGATGTGGTCATGCAGAATTACTTTACTTTATATTCCATTTCTCAGAGTAGGGCAAGAGATTCACTTTTATGTATGAATTATTTTAGCATAAGAACCCGGAATTTTTAATTGTATGGACAAATCCCTAACTTTATTGTGCATAGTTTTAAGGTACATTGCAAGGTGCCTGTTTCACGAGTGTTGCAGGCTGAAGTTTATTTCACTTGGCGGGACGCAAAAAGCTGAGCATTGCATCCTGAGACTAAGGGAATCAGAGACTATTCCATCGCCTATGGTGGGAAAACATCCACAGGTATGCCTGACACCCTAGGGTCAGGGATGCCTGCAACAAATAGGCCCTCCTTAGGGCAGACTACTATGGGAAACACCTTTCAGAATCCTTTAATCTGCAAAGCTCGTAGTAGACCATTCCATTGCCTATGGAGAGAGAACATCCAAAACAGCACTGGTGCCCACCCCACAGTCAGGGACACTGACTGACACCCTAAGGACAGAGATGTCTGCAACAAATGGGCCCTCCTTAGGCCAGATCACTATGGGAAACATCTTTCAGAATCCTTCAGTCTGTAAAGCTTCTAAGACTTGCCCTTAAAAAGACTGAGCCAGACATTGTGGATGACGCCCCTCTTATAAGGACAACTTGTCTCTCAGGGCGAACTACAGCTGCCCCCCATATAACCCCTTGCCAAATTCTGCAAACGTGTAATGCCAGCCAGAAAAGAAAAGAACTATATTAAGCCCCCAATGCACCTGGAGTGAAACACCCTGCTCAGTAGCTCCTCTGGCACTATTACATGTCAGGGAAGTAGCAGGAGTAGAAGAGCTAGTTTGAGCACATGTCCCATTTTCCATAACTTATATCCAATAATGTAAGGAAAAGTTGAGAAGGTGCTCTGAGGACCCTGACGGGTTTGCAGATGGGTTCCAAACCTTAGCTTGTGCTTTTGACTTATCATGAAGAGATGTCCAATTCACTTTAGCAACCTGCTTTACTCCTGTGAAAAAGGAAAGGATTTTCGAGACCAGTCCCCATGAGACAGATGACATGTTTGCCCGAAATTCCCAGGGCAATCGCTCAGGCCCAGACACAGTGCCTACCACTGATCCTAATTGGGATTACAATACCCCTGTTCAAATGAATAGGAAAACAAGTTTCTTGAGGTGCTCCTTGGAGGTATGAAAAAGGGGATAACCAAGGATGTAAATTATGATAAGGTCAGGGAAGTCACACAAGGGAGGGAAGAAAATCCAGCTATGTTTTATGGCAGGTTAGAAGAGGCCTTCAGAAAATATGCAAATTTAAACCCTTCCTCTCCTGAGGGCATGATGTTAATAATGGCCAAGCATTTTATTAGCCAGTCTTCCCTGGATATCAGGCACAAACTCCAAAAATTGCAAATGGGACCACAAACTAACCCAAATCAGCTTCTTGATACCACCTTTAGGGTATATAACAATTGTGACCTGGAGCAGGGAAAAAGGGAGCAGAGTAAAGAAAAACAGCAAGCCAAAATTATGGCAACCATCACTGGAAATGCCCAGAGAGCATCCAAAGGGCCATAAGAAAAATATCAGCAAAGGCTCTTGCTTTACATACAAAAAGAAAAAATACATTAGGCAAAGGATCATACTAAGCTCCCGCCAAGCCCCTTACAAGAGCCTTTGCTGGTATTAATCATGACCCCTGGCACTGAATAATTGACTGCCCCCACTCTCACTGAGGGGCTCAGTCAAGACTCTCGTAGTGCAAAAGGAGAAAGTAGATGATGACTGAAGGGGCCCAGGGCTTTCCTTATCACCCCTGTCCAGAAACATCATCATTACTACTGAGGAGTCCCAGGAAACTCGATGTGATGGGTACACAATTTCAGCTTCTTTTTAATACAGGGGCACGTTACTGTCTCTTTACATACTCTTTCTTACATACTGTTGTATGTAAGAAAATCCTCCACTAGGATCACAACTGTTCTAGGAATGGAAGAGAAAAATAAAGTCAGGCATTTCACCCCACCTTTAACTTGCCAATTCGAAAAACAAATTTTACAACAGGAGTTTCTAATAGTACCATGCTGACCAGTCTCCCTGTTGGGAAGGGATATTATGGTTAAAATAGGGGCACTGCTAAAATTTAAGCACCACCCGGCAAGATTGCTAAAGGTCAGTGATGCAAACAATGTTCCAGGCCATGTCAACAAATAGGTCAACCCATTAGCATGGTATACTCGGAGGTCTGGAAGGGCCTAGGAGAGTAGTGCCAGTCAAAATACAACTCAAAGACTCCAGTCATTTTCCAAATTGAAAACAATATCCAATTAAGCTGGAAGCAGGAAAAGGCCTAGCATAAATAGCTAAGGAGTTGCTTGCCCATGGACTTCTAAAACCCTGCAATTCTCCCTGCAATACCCCCATTCTGCCCATTTTTGAAACCTTCAGGAGAATACTGTATGGTACAGGATCTCAGGATAATTAACAAAGCAGTGATCTCTGTCCACCCGTTGGTGGCAGACCCACATATTCTTTTGACTCAGGTGCTGGGAACACAGAATGGTTTTCAGTCTTAAAGGATGTCTTTTTCTGTATTCCTCTGGCACTGGAGTCTCAATATCTTTTTGCATTTAAATGGGAATATTCTAGTGGTAGAGAAAGAAAAAGAACAATACAGCTGGACAGTACTCTCTGAGATTTCAGAACAGCCCCAATATTTTTTTTTCCCCAGGCCTTAAAAAGGGATCTGAAGGATCTTCAATTAGAAAACAAGAGTATACTCCAGTATGTAGATGACCTTCTTGTGTATAGCCCAACCCAGGAGATACCTGATCAAAATACTACAAGGACCTTGAATTTTCTGGCCAACCGGGGATACAAAGTGTTCAAAAATAAGGCTCAAATTGCCCTCCAATGGGTTCAATATTTGGGGAATATCTTAACCCTCGGAACCTGGCAGATATCCCCAGAACGAGTGCAAGCTGTATGTGGTTTGGGACCCCCCTCCCCCAAGGAACAATTTTGTTCTTTTCTGGGAGTGGCCAGGTTCTGTAGAATATGGGCACCAAATTTTGGGCTCATAGCAAAACGTCTTTGTGAAACAACAAGGGGGCCAGGAAATGAGTCAATGGAGTGGACCCCAGAAATGAGGGAAGCCTTTGCCAAGATAAAACAGACTCTTAGGCTCCCACTCTTGGCATCCTAGTCCTCACTAAGCCTTTTCAGTCTTTTACTCTTTTACTTTCTCTTCTGCAACCCATTGGAAAAAAAGTTAGATTTTTAAAGAGCTCATATATTTAGTTTAGGCGTACCTGATAACTCCCTATCTCAAGGTTGTCTGTGCCATATCCACATAACCTAATCACAAAAGTAAAAACCATCAAATTCACAGCTCCAGTAATTATGTAGGGCACAAATACCAGAAGGGCAGGAAATTTTAGGGGCCATTTTAGAATTCTGCCTACCACATTAATCAACAAATAAAATGGACTAAAACACATAGTATTAACCCAATTATATGCAATAAAATTCCATTTTAAGTAAAGCTAAAGAAATAACATTTCTCTTCGGAGAGATGTCTGAATATTTCAGGTAGTGTTTTATTGAGTTTAAGATTTTTTTTTTTTTTTTTTTTTTTTTTGAGACGGAGTCTTGCTCTGTCGCCCAGGCTGGAGTGCGGTGGCCAGATCTCAGCTCACTGCAAGCTCCGCCTCCCGGGTTCACGCCATTCTCCTGCCTCAGCCACCCGAGTAGCTGGGACTACAGGCGCCCGCCACCTCGCCCGGCTAGTTTTTTGTATTTTTAGTAGAGACGGAGTTTCACCGTGTTAGCCAGGATGGTCTCGATCTCCTGACCTCGTGATCCGCCAGTCTCGGCTTCTCAAAGTGCTGGGATTACAGGCTTGAGCCACCGCGCCCGGCCGAGTTTAAGATCTTTTAAGGACGAGAGAGTCTCCACTGAATTTTGAGCAAAACTTTTCTAATAAAAAATCACCTTTAGCCTAAATCATTAAATTCTATGAGCAAGTGTACTAATATGTGAAAGTTTGGTTTACATCAGATAGTTTCTGTTTTAGAGAAAGAATAGGCTTTCTCTAAAATCCCTACTCTGGAGGTCATTTTCCTGACACTCCATTTTTTTAAAGTTAAAGTTATCCAGACATGGAATAGTCATCAGTACTTCATGGCGCTAAAGAATTTGAGCTATGGAGCTTTACTTCTTAAGTTTAAATCTGAGTTCTGTCACTTATTAGTTGGGTGGACTTGGACAGAGTCACTTAATCTTTTTGTGTAGGGTTCCTTCCGAACAAAACAGGAACAATGTTTTAGTTTCTGAGGAATAACCCAGATATTGCATTTAAAGAGCATAGCAAATACAGATTTTATAATTATTGGCTTTAAGTACTATGCTAATAACTATTTCCTTATATAAGCTTATTTGAAAGTGTTCTAGAACACACGAAACCAATGCTTTAGTCATCTATCCTTTTAGCCCTTTTAAAAATATAATACGAAATATATTTACTCAGTATTTTGTAATAATTGTATTAGTTACCTCTTGATCATCTTAAAATATTCTCATGCTATTAAATGTCATTTAAAAATTTTATCTATATTTATTTGTAAAATATGACATTTTTAAAAAAATTATCTCTTTGGCCCAAAATCCCTTTCTCTTTATATTTCTTCAAGTAGCTTAAATATCCCCAGTTGCTGCCTGGTGTTCTTAAAGTAAATCCACCGAGGTTTCACCAAGTTCTTTTTGCTTTTTATACAGTTTGGGATTTTTTCATTGAGGCAATATATTGTGAACTGACAGGCTATTTGTTGCAATCTTGCTCATTTTTCTATCAGTTACTTATTCTTTATTAAAAGGAGCTGGACAAATTGAACTTGTGAAACATTTTTAGTTTGTTTGCCTTTTATACCTTTTTTATAAAGGAAAAAAATTAGTGTATTTCTCGGTTTAGTCTTATAAGATATTTTGATAAAATGCCATGGTACTTTGTAGTCAAACATGAAAGAGATAGAGCACTTCACCATTGAAAAAGTCAGTGTTTTCTATACATTTTTGTGCCTTGCTTTTTTAAGGTTTCATGAACCAAGAGTGGCAGCATCACCTTTGCTTAGTTAAAACACAGTGACATATTTCTTTTACTGTCAGGAACTGCTGATATGACAACTCAAGGGAAATGTTGAAATAAAAATTTGAAAAGCCAAGCAATTTCCTTTATGAAATTGCATGCCATATGCTCAAGATTTAGGTCACAAAGCATGCTTTAAAAAAAAAGAAAAAAAAAATCTCAAATTTATGCAAATGAATTATCATAGAGGTGAGTAAATGTAAAACAGAAAACATGCGTTTCTGGAGTTTGCTTTTTTGAGATAAACATTGAAGATTAGAAATATAATTGAAATTCTAGGACACTGGAATTAGAAAACACATTAGCATTTATAGACATCTGCTTAGAATTCGGTGCTGAAGGTGGTTTGGTGCTCTATAGGGTACCTGACTCCTGAGAGATGAATGTGTGTGCCTGAAATGTGCAAAAGTGGTGGCAAGCTCCAGGACATTTGGGTTGAGAGGAGTCTTCAGTGTTAACAAACAGAATTCTGACACTTATTGAGGGCTGGGCATGGAGAAGTGTGCTGCCCAAATGGGTTGTAGCATACATGGCTGATGGGAGACAAGAAGGGGTTTCAGAGGCACTCAGAGACTTGTATGGGTTGTGAATTTCCTGCATCCATGTATTAAACAGGGAAAAGTGGGATGCACACTAGTGGAGAGATATTACTGCTCAGAAACAGGAGTCTTCCACAGATAAACTGGTGTTGTAAACAAGTGGTGATCAACCCCTAACCTGTCTGGAGGAGTAAATTAGCTAGCTAGCCCACTTCTATTGATGCTGTCCCTCTTTTTGATGCCAAATGTCACAGTCTGAAGAAATTAAAGGAACAAATCTCAATAGATTTCCTTTTGTTACATCCTCAAGTTAATCCCAGCTTAGAAAGCCAGAGAGAAAAAGTAATTCCTTAGTACTTAGATTAAATGTATTTTTGTCTTTTGAACTTTTAAACTACTGAAAATCTATCATGCTTGTGAAAGTGCTGGGGCAAACCTCTAGGATGATGAAATCTGATGGAAGCATAATGAGAGTAACAAAAGTGATTCACATACTTAATTTAAAATATTCTAATAGTCACATTAAAAGAATAAAACAAGCAAAAATTATTTTAATGTTGTAGTTTATACCAGGTACAAAATATTTCAAGGCATATAATATAAAATTATTACTGAGAAATATGACTTACAATTTATACTAAGTCTTTGAAATCTTGGGTGCATTTTCTCACTGTATCGCATCTTAGTTTGGACTAGCACATTTCAAGTGCTTGAGAACCACAAGTAGCAAGTGGTCACTGTATGGGACAGTTTGTAACGGAATAGACATGTTAGATTCTTCATGACAATCATTTCTTATTTCAGAAGTCTGCAGGCATTATACTATTTTGACTGTGAAAATGCACTTTTAAACAAACTTACAGTATGGATATAACACAGTGCTTTTATTACATTTTCTATAGAAGATAAAGATGGGTCAGATATACATACATTAGATAAAAAGCAACACATGAAACTAAACAGTAATGGCATAAAAGTAAATAACTGTACACATTTAGCCATGCTAATTTCATCTGTAAATTTAGGATTATATTATTTTTATTTCATCTTTTTACATAGCTTTTGAAAATGATGTAAAAGAGATTTTGCATATCTTTCCATGTGTTGTCCTTGTTTTTGTTGTGTAAATATTTTGGATGATGTTTTGCATTATTTGGTGTATATTTCTAGGTAAATTTGGGTTTTTATATTTGGAAAAGTAGGGAAGGATACTAATTTCTGAAGGGCAGATGACAGTGGCTTGCAAACCTCTCTCAGTACACACCAAATCAGTTAAATCATAGCAAATGGATCAGGATGTAATAAGTGGATGAGTTCTCATCAAGAATACTTTGAAAAGTATTGCTTCCATTTTTTAAACTTTCATAATTGCCCTAATTTTTCATAATCCAAAATTGTTGGCAAATAAATTTATTGGAAAACATTGAGAGTTCAGTGCCAGGCTCTAGCTCCATCTTATTTCTAAAATCGCTCTTCTTCCTAAAGCTGGAGGCCTTTGGCACCGAACTTTAAGACTCAGATTTTATCCTGTTGAAAACACCAATACTTATTCAAACCAAGAGATTCTCATGTTTACCTCTGATCCTCTGTTTCAGGAATTTTGTTTGGTTTTCTAGACCAACACTGACTTCTGCATTTTGTAATGTTGTGAATTATACTAGCAAAGACTGGAAACTTTAATCACCAATGATATACCAGTTGTCATGAAAATGTACTGACATGGTTTTATTTTTATGGTTCTATAGGTTAACCTAATTTTCATTTATGTTGTAGTTACTACAATGTAAAAGTTCAATAAAATGGATATATCTCATTTTCTTGTATCGACAATGTTCCATTATTTTTCTAACTTTAATGAAAGTATTCACATATACAAGCAAGAGTAGCTAAATGTTTATCCAGTCCTCTTCATCCTGTGATCTACAGTTCCAAAGTTCTGGTTTCCCTGTCCTCCAAATGTGTTTTTCCACTCATACATTGTGAGTATTAGAGACTGAGGGGTGAATAGGAGTAGAGGTTTTTCTATTCTCCTTTCATAGAACACTGTATAGTAGTCCCTCTTTATTTTCGGTTTCACTTTCTGCAGTTTCAGCTACCCGAGGTCATCCACAGTCCAAAGATATTAAATGAAAAATTATGGAAATAATTTATAAGTTTTAAATTGTGTGGTGTTCTGAGAGTAGCATGATGAAATCTCGTGCTGTCCCACTCCATCCCGCCCAGGATATAAATCCCAGGATATGTATCCATGTTGTCTACATTACCTGCCTGGGAGTCCCTTGGTAGTCATCTCAGTTATCATATTGACTGTGGCAGGGCAGTATTACAGTTTGTGTTCAAGGAACCCTTATTTAACTTAATGGCCGTAAAGCACAAGAATAGTGAAGCTGGCAGGTTGGATATGCCAAAGAGTAGATATAAAGAGTTTCCTTTAAGTGAGAAGGTGAACGTTTTTGATTTTAAAAGGAAAAATCATGTTGTAAATAGTGTTCAGTAGTATCTGAAGTTTCAGGCAGTCACTGGAGATCTAGGAACCTGTCCCCCATGGATAAGAGGGGGCTACTATAATACACTGTGAGGAAGATATTACTGTTTCAAGTTCACACTTAGGAAAACTGATAGAGAGTTTAGTAACTTGCTGAAGATATTACAAGTAGTAAATGTGTGACTCTGACCACTTCTCACCATCTCCATCACTCTCATCTTTACAATGCTCTTTATGGCCCCTCACAACCTCTCTAATTTTATGTCCCACCACTCTCAAGTTGCTAGAAGATATGCTGAGATTTTTTGTGGCCCCAGATTTCAGCTAACATGAAGACACAGAATCAAGAAATGTACAAAAACTTGTACTTGGTAGCGGAGTTTGCTATTTATCTATGGTTACATAATATATTATCCAAAAACTGAATGACAATGTAATTGATTATTTGTCACGGTTTCTGTGGATAAGAATTAATGAGCAGCTTGCTGGGATGTTTTGGCTATCGGCCTCATGAGATTCCTGTTGTAGTCATGTCATAAGTTACCTAGGGTTGCAGCCATTCGGGGATCGATTGAGCCTCCAGGCAGGATCATTCACATGGATGGCAAGTTGAAGCTGGCTATTGTCAAGAGGTTTCAGTTTTCCTCTAGATGGTTCTCTCCAGAAGACTGCTTTAGTACTCTCACAATATGGTGGCAGGCTTCTCTCAAAGTGTTATCCTCAGGCCAGAGTGGGAGGTGTTCTGTCTTTTATGACTTGCCTTGAAACTTACGCATGGGAATTTCTGTAGTATTCTTTTGATAATGCAAATATTCCCTGATTCATTATGGGTGGGCATAAATACTAGGAGGCTAGAAGTATTTGGGGCCATCTTTATGGCTAGCTACCACACCTAATTTGAGTCTTAGATAAAACTGTATGAAGCTTTATCTGAACTGTTTCTGTTCATTCACTTTGGGTTGATTCTTACGTCATTTACAAACACAAAATCTTAATTGATAAAACGGGTTCCTAAAAGATTCGTTTACTATTTTAAGAGCTTCCAATCACAGCAATAACTTAAAATTCAAGTTATTACAAACGTGAAGATCCTTAAGGGCTCATCCATTCAAATATAAAATGAGAAATGACTAATGATGAATCATTGAATTATTTTTAAGGATATCAGATTTTGCTTAAATTATAATAACTTGTATAGCTTGACTTAAAATAATTACAAATGTTACTTGGCTTTTACTGTGAGTTCTTGGAAGGTTATCGATAATTAGATTTTCTTAGCTCACATGATAACAAAAGTTGAAATGTGCCTTTGTAGCCAAGTTACATTCTCATTCAGATGTTAAGTTTCAAACCAACTCTAAAGAATGCTTATCTTAGGCAAATATATCTTTTCAGCTTGGAGTGAAGATTTGATATTTTTAAAATTTTCTGCTGTTTTATGCTAGATGTTTTGTTATAAGTGAGTTATTCTATTATGAATCATGTAGGACCTGTATCTACTCTGATTCAACCTTTTTGTTTTAAGAAGAGAAAGATGGTTGTTGATGATTTTTTTAACATTCATTTTTTCCATGAACTTACATCTATTCCTCAATAAATATTTTCTTTACACATCAAACTGAATGTTATAAAATTTATTATGAAGAAGATATGAAATGTAAAACAAAATCCCAGGGAAGATTTACATAATAAAATTTTAAGAATTTAGGAATTAACTAAAATTTTTTGGGGAAATTTTTTTCAGACTTTCCAAAACTGAGTAACTTATCTTGTTAATTGTTCTGATATTAACACTAAATTATCAGGATTCAAACCAACTAGGTAGAGAACTACTTTAAAAGTGTTAATTTTAAGAATTTTAAGAATGTGGTATAATTTTAAATATTCTTCTGCAGACAACTGCAGGTTTTTGCCCATATTATAATATGATAATTGGAATTTTTTAAATAAATTGAGCCTTACATGTTCTTCTTTTTGTTTCATTTTACTTTTCTCTTTCCTCAAATGTCTATTTTTGGTATACCCCTTTACACATTTTAGTTTGCCCTTTCAAATGCAATTAACATTTTGGCAAATTTACAAAAGAGGGTAAGAAATTGCTGTGAATGCACAGGCAGACATAAAAAAGATATAATCATTTTAGTAAATTTGATAGTAAGAGAGCTAAAATCTACCAAATTTTGCTTGGAAAAAATGGATGAGGGAGTGTAAGAGGTGTGCTTTCCACCAGCTGCAATTGATAATTGAAGCTGTACATAAAGCAAAGCTGGAAGCCATCATCATGACTCTTTCTACTTAGCAAACAAATACATTGGTAGTAAATAAACAGAGGTATATATCTGTGGAAAATAGGAGATAGAGGAGCACTTTCTAGAATTTCATGTAAAAAATGCTAGGACACAGAAAAGGGCCATTTAGCATCATTTAGAGATATCCAATGAAAAGATGTGTTAGTAATTATATGTACAGGGACAGAACTTGACCAGATTAGAAACTGGTGAATTTTTGAGCTGTATTTATCTTCCATTCTTGTGAGACAAGCCTCCCCTACGTCCTACTTCTCCCAGATTGAAGATGCTCCTTGTGCCTATTCATTTGAAGTAGAAACTAGACGTGACTCAGTAATTTTATCCAGAGCCAAATAAATGGGTAAGTCAGGCAACGTATTAGTCCATTCTTGCATCGCTGTAAAGAAATACCCAAGACTGTGTAGTTTATTTTAAAAAAAAGAGGTTTAATTGGCTCACAGTTCTGCAGGCTGTTCAGGAAACATAATGACTTCTGGGGAGGCCTTGGGAAACTTTCAATTATGACGGAAAGTGAAGGGGAAGCAGGCGTATCTTACATGGTTGAAGTTGGAAGAAGAGATGGGGGAGGTACCACATGCTTGTTTTTGTTTCTTTTTTTGAGATGGAGTTTTGCTCTTGTTGCTCAGGCTGGAGTGCAATGGCTCTGCCATTACTCAGTTCCAAAGCTGCTTTCACATTTTCAAAGATCTTTATAGCATACTTCACTTCTGATACCAATTTTCTGTGTTAGTCTGTTCTTGCATTGCTATGAAGAAATACCTGAACTTTTGCTTGTTCTAAGAGTAACCTTTTGCTCATGGTAATAGTAAAAACACACATCCCTGCATGGAGATTTAAGATAAGAATGGAACATAAAATATATGTACTGCCATGTACAGCTATAGCACATGTGCACCCAGAGGACCGCCCAGAACATGCTTATTAGTAACACCTCTTTCTCCCACGTTGTGAGTAATCATGTAAGACTCCCATAAAGGGAATTTCCCCAGTGTCAGTCACTATCGCCTCATCTTCAAATGACCTGTTCTGACTGACTTTCAGAGTGTACTTTTGCTTTTTCAATACTGCCTTACACTGATGTCTTTATTGCTGTGTGTCTCTTGCTTTAATTCTTTTCACCAAGAAGACAACTATAGATCCACATTCCCGGTAACACACCCCACCTCCAGCACTTTATGTTCCCCTTCTCTGTATTATTTTTGTCTCTTTAGCACTCGTCACTAACACTATGTGTACACACTTACCTATACCTACACATACATGTATGATGATTTTTATCTGTGTATTGCTTTATCCCCAATACCTAAGACAATATCTGGCAGATGATAGAAACGCAAAAGGAAAAATAATAAATATTAAAATAGATATTTATTGTAAAAATGAATGGAAATTTATTCTGCTAAGGATGACTAGAAACAAGCTCTAAATTTAGAAAGCATCTGATGCTCCAGAAATTTTCCCAAGGTTTTCTGTTTAAATTTTTGAAATTTAAGCTATTGACAAATTTCCTTCTGTAACCCATATTTTGCTAGCATTTGTAAGGTTTACAAGACTGCCACAGAATAAATCTGCAGTGGTTTCTAAGTCAGTTGTTCATAACCTGTTTGAGCTCCCAAGAAAAGCACATAACCGGCCGGGCGCGGTGGCTCAAGCCTGTAATCCCAGCACTTTGGGAGGCCGAGACGGGCGGATCACGAGGTCAGGAGATCGAGACCATCCTGGCTAACACGGTGAAACCCCGTCTCTACTAAAAAATACAAAAAACTAGCCGGGCGAGGTGGCGGGCGCCTGTAGTCCCAGCTACCCGGGAGGCTGAGGCAGGAGAATGGCATAAACCCGGGAGGCGGAGCTTGCAGTGAGCTGAGATCCGGCCACTGCACTCCAGCCCGGGAGATAGAGCGAGACTCCGTCTCAAAAAAAAAAAAAAAAAAGAAAAGCACATAACCCTGCTGCCTTCTGTGTATCCCTCTGTTGATTTCCTTCTCCCATCTCCTGGGCTGCATCATGGAGACAGCTAGGCCACCTCAGTCGTGGTTCATAGGGGCAGGGAAATTGGCACATAGTCCCAAGAAGCCTAGAATTGTCCTCTCCTTAAGGAGTGAAAAATTGGGCTGAACATAGTTGTTTTTCTCAACTTACCACGACACAAATCATTTGTTATTTCTTCTACTATGAGAATTTTGTGTGTGTGTGTGTGTACGTGTGTGTGTGTGTGTGTATCTGTGTGTGTGTGCGCGCGTATCTTTTGGTAGGGGGTGGGTTATATGCTGAAAACAAGCCAAGGAGCTTACTGTACTAGAAATCCCATTATGGTCATATCAGGTCAGAAAAATGGAGGTCATCACTATCCCTGACTATCCAATATTTACCAGCCTTTCTGAATCATTGAGTTGAACTAGTTAACTTACAGCAGAGCCACAGCTCTGCTATACAGAGCCAAAAGCTCTTATCATATGAGAGAATATGTATAGTTTATTAACAGTCCTGTTCAAACACATATGAATCCATTATCCTATTGACAAACATTTTTTCTTCATTTTTTCTTGAAATGTTGGTGTGTGGGGTTTAGTCTTTGGCCTAAAAAACTATTATATGGCTTGTAAAATCATATCAGCTAATTTAATTCCAAAGTTCTTTGTACTTCAGGCAAAAATGTTAATCCCTATTCTGTTTCTTATTATAAATGTTTCTGAGATTAGCAAAACTATAAAATGTGGGGAAAGCCTAAAGGGCCATTTTGTGAAAAGTAGAATGTTTATGGATATGAGCATCTTTGATCATATTATCCCTGTTCTATGTCATAATTGACTCTTCCTTCAAGGTTAACTGTGTTAACTTTTATGTACTCTGTAGATTTCAACTTAGATGGCATTTCCTCCAGAATGCTTTTCTTAAACTTCCTTGGCGTGGTTGATTGCTTCCACTATTTGACCCCCTTCTCTCCTCAATTTGTACCACATTGTACGTACCTTTGTCAAAGGCCTACTCACTCTTCTGCAAGTAAATTCTAGTTTCCTTTTCTAACTCCT
Source organism: Rhinopithecus roxellana (assembly GCF_007565055.1). NCBI lineage: Eukaryota > Metazoa > Chordata > Mammalia > Primates > Cercopithecidae > Rhinopithecus > Rhinopithecus roxellana. The sequence goes on along the minus strand of NC_044558.1, from coordinate 113,400,913 downwards.
TCCTGAAATATATGCTCTGTGAGGACATATATCATCACGTCTATTTTGTTCACTATTTTATCTCCTATTAGCATGATAACTCTGACTTTAATAAATTTTTATCAAATGAAAAAGTGATTCATTTTAAGAGAATAGTAGCCATGAAGTCTTTGCAGCATGAACCTTTAGATGTAGTGTTTTCGGAATTCACAGGTTTCAGATTGATCTTGCTTCTTGCAGGTGGTTGCTATGGAAACAATTACCCACGTTCTGCTTGAGATGGTTAACCTCACCTGGAAATGCCTAGCTGTGCCTCCCTTAAGCTTGGCTAGTCCTAGGTCTTGGGACCCATCTTCCCTTTTTCTTTGCCATTTGAAGTATGGCATCTAGAGGTCCATGATCAGCTAAGGGTCTAGGACAGGGTTTTTAAATGAGGAGTTTATGAAAAACCCTTAACTTCTATACAAGAGCTACAAAAGAATAGCATTTCCTGGTAATAGAAAGTTTCTGCCACTACCTCAACCAGAGCTTTCTATGATTCATTCTGGTTCACTTGGACACTACCCTGATATTTGGAGTTCTTACATGGAATAACTCCTTTGCATGTCTCCCTCAACTTGTAGTAATGGTAGGCATATGGTTGAGAACTAAAAATACTGGATTGTAGTCTTCTCTTTCAATTTTCTTTGTGCCATATAGATGAGATTAATAATCATCAGGCCACAAAAAAGATACATGAGAACAGCAAATAAAAACACCTGAGACTAACAAATTTGAGTGGCAGCATGTGAGACCAAAGGCAGCCAAGATTATGGTCACCATGATTTGAACTAGCAGAAAGACAAGGGAAAGGCAAATATATTTATTGTAGTTGTTATACAGGTTATATTCGACTTTAGAAAGGGGTGACAGGAGTGGAGAACTACTTTGTTGAAAGATCTTTGAATTTATACTTCTTACCCATCTTTTCAAATGAGACTTCCCTGCCTAAGAACTATAGAACTATGAGGATTCTTAGACACTAATTAATATTTTTTGTTATGGGTCTAGAAATGGTAAAGTCAAAATTTCCAGGAACGGAGAATTATCAGTGCTACAAGTATCAACCAAACTAGAGATCTCAGAAAAGCAAATACTTACAGACATGGGGAAACTTTGCATTTTCAGAGTCCATTGTGGAGAAAAGAACCAACCTTGCTTTTCTTAGTTTCAGAAGTAGGGAGAACTTCAGGTAATAAAATAGGAAGTAGAAAGTTCAAAGATGGTTAGCGTTTCCATCTTTGGAACTCCTCAGGGACTAAAAAGGCAAATTAGTAACTCCTCAGGGACTAAAAAGTAACTCCTCAGGGACTAAAAAGGCAAAATTTTTTTAACATTTTGTTAGAAAAAAATACTTTGAAATAGACAAAAAAATAATAATTGAGCATTTTTTCAATAAAATATTGGCCATTGTCTAGTGTATCATCCTGGACTTATTTGATATTTTAGGGATCTGTGCGTTAGAGAGTTCAATGAGTATCATGACACCATGGGACAAACAAATGAGAGCCGGAAATCAACCCCAACTCTTGCTAAATAAAAGTTTTATGCTTTAGCAATTAGACTACATATAATTTCTAACTTTACTAAAACATTAATCTGCAAGGTCTGTTCCCACAGCAGTGCCATTATTAATGAAACATAATCCAGCAATGAAAAATATATTCAAAATAATTCATTTCTCTTTGATTTACTCAATTCATACACACACCCATTGTAATAAACACCCAAGTGTCTTTTTATTTCAGTGTTAATTAGAATTATTTCAACTACAGGAACCAGAAAAATAATTTAAAACAGCTCAAGTTTAAAAGTAACAGAATAGTTCATTACACTGAACTACATTTAGTTCATTACACTGAAAAGTCAATGGGATCAACTGGTCCACATAGTTGACTGAAAAGGCTTATGTTTTGGCCTCATTTCCCTGGCCTCCATCCCTGGCCTCATTTTCTCTGCATGGTCTCATCTTCTCCAATATAAGAGGACTAGGTCCGTGGCATCAGGGAAAATAGCTGCATGCACCTCAAGTTTACATTGGCTTTGTAATGTATAATTCCAGACAGAAGAGAAGGCATCTTTGTTGATAGTTCCAGAACAACAGTCCAAAGGAGACCTCAGGCAATATATTCCACTAAAGTAAATTGTCACATCTACTTTTGTTACATTTCTAGTTTATCCAAATTTATTGAGTCATTTCCTTTCCTAGGTATTAGCCTACACATGCAGTCTTTTGTTTTTTTATTCCCTTCATTCTCTTATTTTCTTCTAATTCTACATAATAACATTTTAAATAACCAATCTAATAGCAGTAGAAATTTCATTGAAAAGCAAGACAGAAGAAAAATATTTAAGCAAAACCAGAAGTCAAACCAGAAACCAAAATCTCAAACTTAACATATATGGGTCTTCCCTGCTTTCTCTTCTATATATAGGGTTAGTTTAAAATTCTGTGTTTCCCTTAAAATTTACATCTGGGAGAGGAAAGTACAAACGTATCATGATACTGTTTGAAAATAATGAGAGGAGAGCATTTAGGAAATGGTTTAGATTTGAGAGGTGTCATAAGAGCTGTGTTGGCAAATCAAAGTTCTGCTTTTTGATTTGATATTAATCTATTGAAATAAATTCATTTTACCTTTAAACACATTTTTTCACAACTCTGCCTTACCTGTGTTCAAAAGAATATCCAAAGTCCTTTGATGGAGGGTGAACTAATTAGCTCTAGTTCAGTGATATCATAGCAAGTTAATTATCACCTCCATATACATCCAGTTTACAACCTTAAGTAATAATACATATGTTAACATTTGTATTTTCCTGACACAGAATTATTTTATGGATTAAATAATGTGATACTTATAGATTTCTAATTTCTCTGAGCTTCAGATATGTGTTGAATTTATAATAAGTTATTTTCCCCCCACAGGGAACCTGTAAAAACTTTGGAGCAGGTAAGTGGTGTGATCAGTGAGGTATTTTAGGCAGACTAAACTTTGTTTGTAAAAAGAATGTGCTAGATAAACGGGAAGCTGGATGTTAGAAAAACCACTTAGGATACCATGCCAATAACAGGGAAAAGGTCATGTGATTTGCACTCTTACTTTTTCGGACAGCCTGGAAAAGAGAGGGTCAACATGAGAGATGTATTGGAGGTGAGATTGACAAGACCGAACAAATAGCTAAATGGGGTTGGGTTCGCAAAAGAATAAAAGATAATTTTAACATTTTGAGCTTGGGTGACAAGGAGAGATGGTGGCTTCTTTCATTCTGATGTGAGATGCAGCTGCTCACCACAGTCTTTACAGAATTTGAAATATAGATATTGAATAACCCTCTTGAACATAGTTAAAATGGAGAACTTCGATGTGCAAAATTCCTATGTTATTAGTCCGTTCTCATGCTGCTATACAGAATTGCCAGAGACTGGGTAAAGTATAAGGGAAAGATGTTTGATTGACTGACAGTTCTGCAGGGCTGGGGAGGCCTCAGGAAACTTATAGTCGTGGTGGAAGGGGAAACAAACACATACTTATTCACATGGCGGCAGGAAGGAGAAGAATAATAGCTGAGCAGAACGGGAAGCCACTTACAAAACCATCAGATCTCGTGAGAACTTACTATCATGAGAATAGCATGGGGAAAACTGCCCCCATGATTCAGTTACCTCCCACTGGGTCCCTTCCACCACATGTGGTGATTATGAAAACTACAATTCAAGATGAGATTTAGGTGAGGACACAGCCAAACCATATCACTGTGATTCTCTCCTACTTAGGAAAAAGATTGCATGTTACTTTTAATGGAAAATCTGTGGCCAGGAATCAAATATACACACACAGCATACATGCAAATAGAACAGCATGAATTAACAGCTGGAGAACTTTATGAACAAGATTCTTAGTACATTTTTGCTTGAAAGCACTAATAAATCAGTTCTCCAGAAAACCTTCATCCTGATACAACACCTTCCCTTAAGGTAATGAGGATACTCTCCTCATTTATTACTTGTCTAAGCTCTAACCTTTGTAACTTCCCCTGAGTCAATTTACAATTTGGGTTTTAGTGTGATGATTTATGTATTATGTCATTAAATATTTTGTGGAAAATACGCTTTTTATTCAATATCTTCTAAAGTCATTTTACTTATAGTGTCTTTTTTGCCCAACAAATCTTTGTTTCACCCTGAAATTAAGGTTGTTAATAAGAAAAGACAAAAGGACATTTTTTTTCTTTTGGCTCCTTAGGGTGATACAGTATTTTCTCTGTAGGAAGGAAAGAGGGAAAAATCCTTACTTTACTTACTTTTTTTTTTTTTGTAGAGATGAAGGCAAATTATGGTAATCCAGCTAAAATCCATGGGTAGTTTCTCACCATGACCTTGTAACTGACCTCTGTCCTCTGCATTCAAGGGTAGAGCTGAGTAAGTGTATTTGAAACAGCTTGTTTAAATTATGTCATTAGCTGTGACTGTAAAGTGAGATATGGATGCTGTGTTTAGATAACCCAGGCAAAAATGGACTATCTCAAGAGAACTAGCCTAAATTAGCAATATTTCAATTCATTTTATATTTTTAACTAGCTGGATAATTTTACTTGCTTGTTATGACAATACTGCAGTTTTGAATTGCTACTACTACTAATAGTTGCCATGTATTGAGAGCTTATTGTTTGCCATGTTTTGAGTTTAGCAACATATATATGTTATCTAATTTATGAACATAATGACCTAAGAGTGTAGTATTGGCTTTCATATTGACATTTCAAGCAACTAAGGCTCAAAGAAATGAACTTTTCCAGGGTTATATAATTTTCAAGAAGCAGAGCTATTTTATCTCATATTCAGAGCCTGTGCTTTTAACCTTATGCTAAAATTACTTAATAACCCCTTTTTCTGATTTTTGATGATGAATGTTCACATTTATAGTTTAAATGAGGTTTAAATTCACTGATTTATTTTTAAAGTGTTTCCTATATATTATGCAGTGTCCTATTTATGCTTCTTCTACTCAATAAATGATTGTTTGATTCATGCCAGTCAAGATGCCAGTTTTAATAGTATAAATGAATGGGCCAATAAAATTGTCTTTATTCTGCTTTGAAAATTTCAACTTCAAGGAAAATATTTTAATGGAAATTTATTGACAGGAATAATAAATAATTGGTGGGTAAAGCAAACATAACTTCTATAAAGAATTTTATAGGTGATGCACTGCCAATGATCTGTCAAGTGTATTTACAAATGCTATTCTTTCACATAGGAGAAAAGATAAACTTCTCTACATTAACTCCAAGAAATTTCAGTTTGAAATATTGATAGTAAGTATAAGAGTAAATATTGATGCTTATTATTTTCTGGATCCAAGGAACAGCATTATGTATGCCTACATGTATGATGGACAAGAATTCTAATATTGACCCATAAAAGTAAAATTTATCAGTTATCTCTAAGTACAATGTACCATGACAAAAGTAAAACTGTGCATGTGAAAGGTGAAGCTGGCACTTCTCAAATGATTATTTATTTTAATCCAGACTCCTGTAGTTCCAAAAATTATTTCAGAATAAAACTTTCATGAGCTTTAATGGGTCTCTTTTTTTTTCTGAGTTATTGTATGGATAATTTCACTTTTGTTATTAAATTAATATCTTCAATGTTAGAGATTGGAGAAAGATAGGATCCATTTCTTCTGTGAAATTACATACAAGTGAAATTACACACACACATATATATGTAAGGTGTGTAAGAGAATGTATATGTGTTTATACATTGATAATAAGTATCTTCTTATATTGGATTATCCAGGCTTGAGATATTAGTTTTAATGCATGGCATTATATAAAGACTCAATCATCAGAGATAAATCATCTTAAATAATATTGAGTTAACATTTATTTGGTTTTTACCTAGCTTAATATAGAGAAAAGTAAGTAGATATGGTCATTGGCCTGTAGCACATGAGCTTTAATAAGCATGAAAAGGGAATAAACAATTTAAAAGGCATACACCTTATTATAAACACATCTAAAGAAAAAAAATCGTGAGAAGAATTAAAATGATAGATAGTCTGAAAAAAATGTCATTACTATTCCAACATTCCTTTCATGGCTGTTTTACTGGTGGTGTGCTATAATTTCCTCAAAGGCACCGGCTAGCAGAATATCAGATGGTTTTACAACATGACTGTTTTGTTTCTTTCATGGATTAACATTTTTAGATGGGATACAAGGAGAGTCTGTCTCTTTTGTGAATCATAAGATTACAAAGTTAGGAAATAATTTACAGATTACTTTCATTATATTTACTTATTATTTTTATTCATTCCTACCACTCATTGAGGAATTCTTTTCCCACCTTGCCCTTTTAGGTGGGTATTCACTGTTTTATACATATAAATATGTACATGTCTTATATGTACACAAATATGTACATGTCTTATATGTGTCTTATATGTGTGTGTATATACACACACACACACACATATATATGTATGTATTTTATGCCATGCCAGTTTTTAAACTAGAAATAATAGCTTTTGTGACTATTAAATTATTACCTGAAATCCAATCTGTTTTGTGGATCTGGCGTTTTGTGGATCTGGTGGTCTAAAGCTTCCTTATTTGGAGAGACAGTATTCTTGTTTGAAATTTCTAGCAGTGATTTTCACTAACTTTCTGAAATGACACACAGTATTACTATTTACATAAGCCTGTAAGTAAGAATGTAACTACCTTATTTCTCATTCTTCTGTAATATAAATTTAAATGCAAAAATCATAGCACATTCTTTTAAGATTAACTCAGTGACCATCTTGTCATTATCAGTGTTCTTTTTTGAATATAATCCTAGGACTTGGCAAAATATTATATATATGATCTGAACAGAACAAAATTCAGAGGAAAGCTTTCCTCTTGGCCTATGGACATGACCGTTTGACTAAGGTAGCTTAAGGTTACATCACATTTTTTTTCTTTAGTTTCAATAATACAATTTAATACACTTATTATGTTCTATTACAGTAAGTTATTAAAATATGGGTTTGAAATTCCTATAAGTTGAATAATTTGGTATTCTACGGTATTTCTCTAAGGAAGATATAATCCTAAACTGCTATAATGGGATGCAAATAATTTTCAGAAGCTCTCTCCTTTTATCTATACCTCACTACTTATTCTGTCATGTTTTATCTTAGCACCTTACATTAATGAGTATTCTTATACAGGAATTTGATATTAAAATATTAATCGTTGTGCATACATGTTTTGAAATATTTGATAGGTAAATCGATATGGGATGGGGCAAAAAACAACCCAATGATATGGTGTTGATCAAACATAAAGTATATAAAGAGGTTCTGGGTTGTGTCAAAAATGTGTAAGAGGAGATGATGAAAAGTTCCCCAAAATCTTCTTTTAGGCAAAAGTGAAATAAATACAGAATTTTTTGAATGAACATGAAGGCCTGAAGATTAACTTTGGTGGGTCATCTGCAAAGATGGCTGCTGACAATTCCTTTCATTTCTGTATATTCACAGCATTCCTCCCATCAAGCAGAGACATCTATGTCCTCTGTTATTGAGTCTGGGCTGGACTTTACTTGATTTGAGGAAAAGAATGTGGTGAAAGTGGTATCATATGACTTTTTGGCTTCATGTAAGTTTTCTATTTTATTTTTTGGAAACCAGCATTTCTCTTTCTCTGCTTGTTGGTTATAAATCCTCAGCTCTCTTTTCTATTTGTTTTCTCTATTGTGATCATCTTGACACCTATTGTAATAGTCTAAAGTAGCAGGACAATTTTTTTAGCACTACCAAGCCTAATCTCTCCTAATTCAGGAGGCTTCCTCAGAAAATAATTTTGAGGACTCAGTGATGTTCAGGCATCACGGCTAATTTTAAGATTTTTTTTTTTTTTTTTTTTTGTATTAGCTATTTTCATTATCTGCATCAGTGGGACCTGTAAGCCTATGGAGTGTCATTAATAGGAAATCGGTTATTTTTTTTACTGAGGAGGCAGGGAAAGTTACATGGGATGCAGAGACATTTTCTCATCTACTTTTCCAATAAATAAGTTTTCTTTTTAAGAATTAATTGGACAAGAGAATGTATTTTGACTGGCTCGGTACATATTGTGAGGATTACTAGAAATGGAAAGATGTGCAGAGAGAGAAAAATTAGTTTTGTTTGTATCACAGACAAATTTTGGATAGCCATTACAATATCCTCAGCTTCTCAACCTAATCATCTCACTGCATAAGCTCTAGAAATTTCTCCTCCAACGTAATTATTAACCAAAAGCCAGAGTTTTGGTTTTGACTCTAAGAAATGGGTTTACAGAATTCACTGCACCCTTTAGGATACCTTTTTGTTGTCTCTTTTCCCTTTGGTTTTCCCAGCTTTTGATAGATACAGACTTATATTTGATTTAGGAAAAGTCAAGACCATGGATCCTGGCCAGAGTCAGCCCTGCATTGCAAACATTTAGAATTACATAGAAATGCAACGTGAAAAGAGTGAAAATAAAAAGTCAATTTTAAATAAAAAGGCTCTATGTTACTAAATACCAATACGATTGAGAAGTCAGATTCTGCTGGGAAACAGTTACACTTCTGAGAAGAAATTGTGATTTTATTACCTGAAATAATCTGTCAATATGTTAATATTTTAAGAGCATAGAATCATAGATAACATATAAATACAAATTATACAAATTAAGAGAAAGACTTTTATAACTGTTTGAATAAGATAACAGATTTAATTATAGATATCACTCGTCATAGCATGACTTAAAAGAATTCTGGGAAAAAGTTCATTTGGAGGTACATATTGGGACCAAATGCCATAGAGGTGGTGATTGTTAGGGGGAAAAAAACGCTGTTTTTTTTTCTAGTAACTGGGAAAATATTAAATCTTATAAATGTAGACAAGGTTTATTATAAATTGACTGATTTTTCAAAAATGGCTATTGGATAACTATTGTTTTAAAAAATCTTTTTTGAAAGGCATAGAGAACTTTCGGAAGTTGGGAATAAAAGTCTGTTTCTGAACTTCTTACAATATTAGAAAACTGGATGATAGGAGCACGGGGGATGGCTATGGGAGTCTCCAGGGCAACCTTGTAAAGAATTTGGGTTATTACTCATATTTCCCTGATCATTTATTGCACACTGCTTTCCAATATAATCTTATGAATCCAGTTTCAATCATGTCAAAGAAGTGAGGAATTTATGTGATTATCTAAACAAATTTGTGTCTTAGTTTGTAGTGCTATAACAAAAGACCTCACCTCCTAGTACCTTCACATTGGTGATGAGATTTCAACTTATGAATTTGGAGTTGGCAGACAGGACACATTCAGACCACAGCAACCTGTTTCTGAAAATGTACTATTAATTTGAGTTATCTGGATAAGTTTAATCTTATTCTTTTTGTATATATAGATAATTATTTTCATATTACTGAGGTTAGACATGAGTTACTCTTTAGTTTTGTCAAGTATGTCTGGGACATGGAGAGTAGCTCTTTGTGAAATAATTATTCTTTACAACTGATTTCTGAGCAAACTGCTTCCATTCCCTGCTCCGTTGGTTGTAATGTGGGAAATACCCATTCCATGTTATCCTGGAGGCTTTGTTCACTTCAGGGAGCTTGTTGACTTACCAGTCCCCAAACATACGCTTTCACAAAAATATACTCTCTGTTTAATTTCACTTGTCTTTGTGTAACTCACTAGATACATAAAACAATTTCATAAATAGAAATGCTGAAATGAAAATCTGAACGTTGTATGTGATTAAAAAATCCTTCAGCGTGTACACTTTTATTTTATTTAAAAAATAAATAAAACAAGGAAGAAAAAAGCAAAATCTCAAGGAAACCAACAAATAGGGTACCAGCAGCTCTGCAGGTTATGCTGCCATCATTAGTTAATTCCTTATGGAATCATAAGCTAGCAGCAGAAACTCAATCTCTGAATATATTATGAATCATTATTTATTCCTTTTAAACAGATCGAAGAAAATATATCAAATGAATTTCTAATTATGATTGTTCATTATCTTTCATCTTGGTCTGGATCTTCATGTTAACCTTCTTACTCTAACAGAAAAGAGTCAGGAGACAGTCTTTGTTTCATCTGTTTTAATTTCATCACTGACAGGGCAACATCTGTGTTCTTCTCCCATTTTCCTTAGTTCATGAATTTGCCTTCAGAAATTGTACAGGAAGGTATTTGGAGAATTTTTACACTCCTGTTTTGTTCTCTAGCAACCTATTAAGGGATAAAAGAGCTTTCCACCTTTATAAGTTTTCCAAACTTTATACATTTATTAATTTCCTGAAATCCCAAAGTGTTTACAGGATGACTCTGTAATCTGATTAGTAATTATAAGAAAGCTCAGATTGCATTATTTACATTTTCTATAAAAACAAAACTTACCTATCATCAGATAGCTAAAAAGATATATTAATTTTAATCTTTAAAAATTATTATTTCAAAATTACAGTCAATTCAGATCTTTAGAGAATTTAAGAGTGTCTAACTAAGATATTACATCTTTATGTTAGAGTTCACCTTTGTAAATCCAGTAAGTGATAATATTTCATGCTTAGGGCATTTGCAGGCCATGCCTTTAGTCAGAATTATCTTCTTTCACCTGGAATTCCTGGAAAACCCTGAATCGACTTTAAAATCATCTCCTCTTCCTTCCTGAGATTAGTAAAATAGTAGTGATCATAATAAAACTTACACAAACTTCAGCATCAAATTTATCAACTTAATGTGTCTGTATCTCCACACTCTCTCTTTTCTTTCCTATAAAATGACTGTCTAAGTTTATTCCCTCTACCTTCTTGCCACTTACTATTCCTGGATGTTGTTCCTGCTGTGTTTCTTATAGTTCCAGCTTCTACTGTTCATTGATTCATTAAACTTATGTCCTCCAAAATCATATTCATGTCTTCCACTTTTCAAAACTACTCCAATAATGCTTTCCCTCATAGATGATACTATGAGTCTACTAGTTAATCAGGCCAAGAAAGCCTAGAGTCTGTCTTGACTCTTCTTAATCTGTAATAATTCATATCTCCTCTGTAAACAAATCTATTTTGCAATATCTTTAAATAATCATCCAAATTCAACCACTTCTCCTCGTCTCCATCACTATCACCCACCCCAAGACTGTTGTCTGTCACCTGGTTTACTGCCATGGTCTCCTTACTCAAACCCCTGATTTATTCAATAGAAAAGATGCTGAAGAAAGAGTATACAAATTAAGTATGGATGAACTAAATTTAAATAGTTAATCTAGCTTTTTTTTTTTTTTTTGTAGTGGTAGGTAGAACTCAGCTTCAGTTTTTGTTTTAAACTATGGAGAAAAATAACTCAAGAAATCTGCATAGGGATCTCCTTGAGTTTTTTAATGAGTACTAAGTTATACATGGAGAGGATAAGATTTTACAGACCCGTACAAAGAAACAGAAATGAGAAAGAACCACCATGAGGGATCCTACAAACTAAATAATTATCAGAGCTGGAATAAGGCTGAGGACCCCTCGGGTCTAGCCAGTCAGAAGAGAGACCTTTTAATTACCTCTGGAAATTTCAAAGATAATTCAGGCCATGACAAAGGATTAAAGATAAAGTAGATGGATCTACACAGAAGTTCTACACAAATGGTAAACATGTTGGTGAATGCAAAAAAAAAAAAAAAAAAAAAAAAAATGGGATTTCTAACATACAGAGAAGTAAAATTTATGACAATCATTGCAAAATGGATGCATCGAGGGGCTGTGATAAGTTAGATGCTTATTTGCCCAAAGGATTACCTTATAAAAAAATAACGAAAAGAAAGCCAAAGAGAATATATTATTTAATATTCCAAATAGTCAATTAATTTAAATTATAAAAGAAATATATTCTATGAGAAAAATAGAAAATGACAGACATATTCAACTATATCTATAATTATATTAAATGTACATGAATTAGATATAGCAATTATAAGGTAGTAATCCTCAAAATGAATAAAACAAAGCAATGCCAGACTATATGCTCTCTACAGAAAACACATTTTAATTATAAAGATAGATGATTTAAAACTAAAGGGATGGAAAAGAATATAATATACAAACTCTAATAAGAAAGCTTAAATGCTTATATTCATATGAGACAAAATTAATTTTAGTGCAAGGAATATTACCAAAAATAAAGATGACATTTCCCAGTGATACAAAAGCAAATTAATCAGGAACATAATAGCCTAAATGTGTATTCACAAAAAAATATAAAAACTGTAAAATACTTAAAGCAAACACTTAGAAACCAGAAAGGAGAAATAGATAAATTCACAATTAAAGTTGGTGATTTCAATACTCTTCTATCAGTAATAAAACAGGTAAACAGAAAACCAGGAAGTAGATAGAATACTTGAAGGACATTTTCAACTAATTTAACCTAATTAACATTTATAAACCAGTACACCCAGTTATTACAGAATGCATGTTAGCTTCAGTTGCACGTGGAACATTACCAAGAGAGACCATATGCTTGGCTGTAAAAGTCTCAATCAACTTAAAGGAATTGAAATTATTCAGAGTGTTCTCTGAAAAGAAAAATATTAAATTAGAAATCAATTAAAAATATATCTGAAAAACTCAAATATTTCAGAACTTTGCATAATATTTTCAAACAACCCATAGATCAAAGAGAAAATAGCAAGGAAATTAGAATATATTTGAAATGGTATGAAAATCAAAACACAACCTACTAAAATTTGTAAGTTTCAGTAAAAGCAATATTTCAAAGAAAATTTATGCTTTAGGTACCTAGAAGTTTGAGATCAGTGATCTAAGTTTCTAAGACCTTAAACCAAAAAAAAAAAAAAAAAAAAAAAAGTATATTTAATCCAAAAAAGTGGAATGACATACACAATACCAATTAAAAATAAAAAAAAACATAACTATATTAAGATAAAAATCAATGAAATAAGCAACAATCAAGTTGAATAACAGCACTCAAGCTTTCTCAAATAGTCCCAAGTGCCCAGCATATTAATATACATATGCATGTGAAATTTATGCATCACTAAGCTTTCCCTGATTTTGTTTATAGGTTTAAAAGGTTATAACATTGACAGATGCTAAAATGTTATAGGAAGGGAGATGTCATTTTTATGATTCCCACATTACACTTTATATTTGGATTAGGAAAGGTAAGTGGCATTTTTGTTGTCAGGTGGGGAATAGTGTTCATTTACAAACAGATGTTGTACGGGAAGAGGAGGGTATGAATATTAGAACATTAGATGAAGTACTGTCCCAGCCAGTCCCAGAATGTGGTTCAAATGGTACCTTGCGATGTTAGTCTGGAGATAACCATTCCGCAGCACCCTGGACACAGAAGTCAGAGACTCTGCACAGCGTGCACTCTGACAGTCTCCTGTTCAAGCAAGTGCCACTTACACTCTCTGTAAGTTCCGTGCAACTTGCTCACAGCTGCCTGATGCACAGAGGGAGATGTACCTCAGTGCTACTCCTATAAGTCCTCATGTGGCCTGCACTCTCTGAAAGCTACCTGTCCCTGTTGATACCAGAAGTTCCACTGCTTGCTAATGTCATCAATTGCTGATTTTCTGAATCCTGGAAATAGGCTATTGCTCACTCAGTAACTTCAGACTAACTCTGGCCTGGTTAAAACTGTGAACTTCTCTGCTATCTTGTGGCTGAACCATACTTCTAAAAGGTCTGATTTGTCCTTCCTTGAGAACTCTCCCTCAGCCCCAGGGTACCATATAGAGTTTCCTTGTAATTACACTTTTGTTATAGATAAAAATTTATATTAAACCTCCCCTGTATAGCCTACTGCGGATTTCTAGCTCCTGACTAGACTCAGATTGCTATGATGAATAAATGGATAAATGTCAAGATTCATATAGAAATTTCAGAGTAATCACTTTAAAATTATTATAAAAAGCTTTGGTTTAGATTTTGAGATGTCTTGATTATATCACAATCCTGATTCCACCCCTCAGCCTCTGCACTCATGGTAATGGAATCGGGACCAGTAGACTGTTTTGTTAGAAGGTGCAAATTTAACAAATCTAGATATAGATATGCAGCTGTGGTTACTGGTGACTATGAGACAAACATTTTATGTAACCCTTGATGTTTTTCTCACTTTTTGCAAAGGTCATCTTTCTGAGGAAGCCCATTGTTCTACCATCTAAGTACTTTATAAAGACAGAGATCCTTGATTAGGTTGTTAACCTGAAAAATAGTTTCCGACTTTCCTAGTTGCCTCTGATAGCTGTATAAGAAAAGATAACTTTGCTAAAAATTTAGAGACTGAACCTGACTATCTGGCTTTTTAATAGTAATAGAATTCAATATAGGTATTCATTTATTCTGCCCGGACATACATATTATTGGGTGAGGACAAGAGCAGTGTCACTCAGCTTCATCTGCAAACTGGCAGCATCAGTATCACCTGGGAGCTTTTCAGAAATGCACATTCTCATGGCCCAATCTAGACCTGGTCCCTAGGAGTCTTTGTTTTAGTAAGCCTTCAAGCTGATTCCCAGGCATGCTAAAGTATGAGAAGCATGACTTAGAACCTCTCAAATATTTGTAGTTTTCATTTCTACTCGATTTTTAAAACTAAGTTGTCTGATACGTAGAAACCTCTGGTATCTATTAGATTTATAATAAAAAGTCAATGGGAGTTTAATTGAGCAATGCTCTTCTGTCCCTGGACATTGGCAGAGAGGGCAAGTGAATATCAATATGTGTTTGATTGTGAAAAATTTATGTTACAGGATAGAAATGAGATATCCCAACAACTGTTTTATTTTTTCCCCTAGAAGCATGTGGAACTGATGCCCACGTGGTTTTTTCTCTCCTTCCTCCCATTCCTTTTCAATATTTCCTGTTTGTGGAAGAACACCATTCCCACCTGACAACAGAATGTCACTTACTTTTCTAATCCAAATATAAAATGAAATATGTGAATCATAACAACAGCATCTCTTTTCTCATAACAGTTTTGTTTCTGTCAGTTTCTGTCAGTGTTACAACCTTTTTTTTTTTTTTTTTTTTTTTTTTGAGGCAGAGTCTCGGAGTCTCGCTCTGTCGCCCAGGTTAGAGTGCAGTGGCGCGATCTCGCCTCACTGCGAGCTCTGCCTCCCGGGTTAACGCCATTCTCCTACCTCAGCCTCCCGAGTAGCTGGGACTATAGGCGCCCACCACCACGCCTGGCTAATTTTTTGTATTTTTTGTAGAGACGGGATTTCACCGTGTTAGCCAGCATGGTTTTGATCTCCTGACCTCATGATCCGCCTGCCTAGGCCTCCCAAAGTGCTGCAATTACAGGCGTGAGCCACTGCGCCCAGCCAGTGTTACAACCTTTTAAACCAAATGACATATAAACTAAATCGGAGAAAGCTTAGCAATGCATACATTTTACATGCTTTATATTAATCGGTTGGACATTTTGCAACTATTACATTAATGGGGCTTGAACGTTGTCAATCAAGTTGAGTTCTACTTGCGTTGAGATGTCAATGTTAATTAATACTTTGGGCTCTTGGAAATCATATGGAAATCACATTTTCTTACCGAAGTATCTCTTTAAAGCTCATTTATTTTTCTGTACAGAGTCCCTTGTTTTGATGTGTGTTTTGTTTTGATGTGTGTTTTGTTTACGCTGAGATTAGTTCAGTGTGCAGTAAGTGACAGCGAGGGGAAAGAGTCCACTGCTGCCATTTCTAACCTCTCACATGCTTGTGACACTTAATGTTAAAAACTGTTTCTTACCCTTGACTAAGAAAACAGAAAGTGCTCTGTGTCTACCAGTCACGTTGAAGGTAAATTAGTTATACAGCAAAACTATTTTCCAAATATAATTTCACTGTATTGTATGACTTGATTCTGCAAAGTAATTTTGACACTGGCAAAAGAGTATCAGTTTATAAGAAACGTCACAATGATAGCTTTAAAATGGGAAAATGCGGCAAAATTATATGATCACTAAGGGCAGAATTTCAAAGCAGTATTTACTGAGAGGCCTTTTCTGTGCTCCTGCTCAAGTGAGATGCATTCCCCTTTGAATAGACAATCCTTTGGGAAGCAGAACTTATCATGTGACATGGTTTGTACTATACGGGAAAAAATAATAACGTTTTCTCTGTAAAAATCCTTGTGTTCTGAATGAGGCAAAGTGGTTCATGCAAAGGCTCTGCAGAATCCTCAGGATCTCAACAAGGACAGGAGCAAACTCCGTATATTTCTATTGAAAATATCTAGAACATGAAGGACAAAAAGCTATGACCATCAAAATAAAAGAGTTGATTTTCTTGAATCCAGGTCTAGTATTCTGTTTCTGTTATTTCTGATCGCCTGCTAACATGAAGGAAATGCTCCATTATAATTAAATGTCCTTCATTATAATTAGGATATTATGAAAATGAAGGATGTGTGTTGCCTGGATAGAGAACTAGGAGTGTTTTTGTGCTAGAACAAGAAACTAGAAAACTCACTCCACTCCTATTGAGAAAAGCATGGAGTGTCTCACTGTCAAGTATAATGTGAGTTGTAAGTAACTTGTAGATGCCTTTTTGTACGTGAAGAATTTCTATTCCTAGTATGCTGGAAAATTTTTATCAACGAGTGTTGAATATTTTCAAATGCCATTTCATTATCTGTTGAGTTAATCACATGGTTTCTCTATTTTTTTCTGTTAAGATTGTAATTTTTTTTTTTTTTTTTTTTGCATGGTAAACCAACCTTGAATCTTCAAACCCCACTTGAGCACTATGTTTTATCCTTTCTATATTTGCTGGATTCAATTTGCAAATATTTTAAAAACATTTTCTATGTTTCTGTTTACAAAAGATTTGAGGCTATAGCATTTTGTTTCTTTGTTTCTTTTTTTTTATATTTATAGTGCTTTTGGTTTTGTTAGCAGGGTATTTCTGGCCTTACAAAATTAAATGGAAATTATTATTTTCCTATACTTTCTGGAACAGGTGCTATAGCTGTTGTAACATTTTTTTCTTAAATGTTTAATAGTTCTTACCAGTAAAAACATCTAATAATGAAGTTTTTTTGTGGAGAAGTTTTCAGTTACAAATTTAATTTCTTTAACGAATGCATTACTTTCAGAATTTTACATTTGTTTCTTATAATAGTCTCAGTCATTTTTGTCTTTTAGGGTGTTTTTACATTTCATCTTATGTGTTGAAATTATTAAAATGAGGTTGTTCAAAATATTATGTTATATTTTTTAAGGTTTATAGGATGAAGTGTTCCTGCTTTCATTTTAGATGTTGTTGATTTGTGTTTTCTCTTAAACTAGCTAGAGAATTTTTTTTTGTTGATTTTTTTTTTTTCTAATGTTGATTTACTCTTTCATTTTGGGGGGATTTTTTATCTTATCTCTTCTATTCATTTTGGCTGTGTTCTTTTTTTTAGTTTTATAAAGTGAAAGATCAGGCCATTGAATCTGAACTTTTCTTGGTAGCTGGTTAACAAAACTATCCATTTTTTTTAACACTGCTTTTGCTACATCCCAGAAATTGTGTATTTTGCATTTTCATTTTGATTCGACTAAAACATTTTTTATTATTCTTTGTAAATTCTTTAATACATGTGTAATTTTAAACTATGCTTGTTTAACATACAATTTTAGGGGTTTTCTTAGTATATATCCATTATGAATTTTTAATTTAATTACATTATAGTTTCAGAATATATTTTTGTATTAGTTCCACTTTTGTAAATTTGTTAGACTGTTTTGTTTCTGCAAATCATGCATATTTTGTAGTGTTTGTGTATTTTTCTGTGATTATCAATCAGGTCAAGTTTGTTACTAAGTGTTTTTTATCCTTTTTCTCTACCTGTTTTATGAATTTTGCAAAGCAGTTTTGAAGTATGATTGTAATTGTGCAGCTATCCATTTTTCTCTTTCCAGTTCTAGTCTTCTTCTTTTTAAGTGATGTTATTAGTTGCATACATATATAGGATTGATATGTTTTCTTGATGAATTAACACTTTTATCATGAAATGCCCCTTTTAATCTTTGGTAATCTTTCTCCTGAAGCCCATTTTATCTTAAATTAATATAACTTCTCTAACTTTCTTGTTATTGAATTTGCATGATAAACTGTGTCTTTTCTTTGACTTCTAACTTATTTCTGGTTTTTCCTTAAAGCTGTCTTTTATAGACTAGATGTGCAATCCTGTATCCCAAAGCCTGTTATCCCAATGCTTTGGTAGGCTGAGTTAGGAGGATCACTTGAGGCTAGAAGTTCAATATCAGTCTGGCAACATAGCGAGACTCCATCTCTACAAAAACAGTTCAAAAAATTAGCCAGGTATGGTGGTAGACACCTGTAGTTCTAGCTACTTAGACGACTGAGGCAGAAGGATCACTTGAGCCCAAGAGGCTGCCTTGAGCCATGATTGTGCCACTGCACACCAGTCTGGGCAACAGAGTAAGGCTTTGTCTGTGAACAGTGAAAGAATTTTTTTAAAAAGCTGTCTCTTATAGATAATGTATAGTTTGGTCTTTACATCAAGTCTGACAATATTTATATTTTAATTTGTGTTTAGAAAAAAGTCTGAAACATGAAAGTTAAAACCATAGGATGTAATTATTACTAGGTTGGATTTCAGTCTACCACCTTACCTTTTCTCTCTTTGTCCCATTTGTTCTTAATTAATTTGTTCATTTCACTGCCTGTGATGGTTTGTTTTACCTTGGTTTGGCTATATACCTCAGTTATTTAACCAAACACTAATTTCAGTGTTTTTTTGTATGTGTTTAGTAGATGTGATCAACGTTTATAATCAATTAACCTTTAAAGAAAGGATATTATCACTGGTAATCTGGGTGTGCTTTCAATTATCAGTTGAAAGATTTGAAGAATAAAATTGAAATGTCCCTGAATAAGAAGAAACATCCCCTGTGGACTGGAACATTAACACCTGCCTGGGAACTTTCTAGTATGCCATTCTGTTCTACAGATTTCAGACTTACTAAGCCAGACCCCACAATTGCAAAACCAATGCTGTGAAATAAATCTCTCTCTCTCTGTATATGCCTATGTGTGTGTGTGTGTATATATATATCCATATGTGAATATATATTATAAGTGTTTCTCTGGTAGAATCCTGACAGATACAGATTTTGTTTCTAAGAGTAGCTCTACAAGAACAGGATCTTAAAGGTAAGTTTTCAGAATTCTGGGGTTTTGGAAATGATTCTCTAATCTAGTTAGGTTTAAAGGTAATAATGATTCTTTTTCCAGTGGTAACAAGGGCACTGGTGGTTTATGGTATAATGTGAAGTAGAGATATATAAAATACTGTCATTGGATACTCCTGATCAAATACATATAGATGGAAAGGCTTATGTGTTTAAAATGAAATGCAGAATTTGCATATTTAAATTCTATATGCACAATTTATAAGATAATATTTATAAAGTCAGTCTCTTAGAATAAAAAGTCAGTTTTGAGGAATATGAAAATATTTTAAAGTGGGAGTTAAAGACATGCTACCACTTTATTATAGCTTTATCATTTGTTATTTTCTATTTTGTTTATTTGCCCTTTATATTTATTCTTTTGTATTCCCTTAAAATTCTTAAACAACTTAACATTTAGCCATCTTGTTTGTGGGGGATCCAGTATTCAGCTTGCTATTCTCTACTGTGTTATTACATTTTTAAAGCTGAATTTGAAATTTCTTTATATTCTTCAATTAAATACACAGCAGGAGAGATTTTGTCCCAAGTTTCTCTCTAAATTGAATTACATTCAAAGTATAAATTCAAAACCAATGAGGAATGGTGTGTGATATTACTATGATACCACAAGTTTTTAAAATAAAGTTTGAATAAACAATTATAGAATAACTCAAGCTTCTTTTATGTCTTTTCAGAATTTAGTGATATGTCTTTTGATATAAATAATCTCTATTTTGATTCAACATTTTTGTATTTTAAATTAGTCTAAATTGCTAAAATAAATAAGTCATGATTGATAACTACTCTTTCATTTGCCCTATTTACCACAATTTCTGCTTCATAAATAACACATAGTTTTTATATTGAGCTTTCACATTAAGATTAGTCTTTCAGTTTTCTAAGCAGTAGAAATAGATGAGGAATTTCATATAACAAGGGTTGATTTAGTAACCTCCAATGGAGAGTGAATTTCCTTCTTGACTGTGTGCCTAATACTTTGGGAAGACATTGAGCATTTGCCTGAAGCCTATAAACATCAAACTTTTGTCTCAAAATACTAAAATACATATTTTGCAATTCTTCATGTGTGCTTGACTTAAAATATGAGAAAATCTGTAGATATTTTCATTGGTAATGTACCTACTTTGATTCAACAGACTTGAACTCAAAGTTATAAATTGATTTGCTGAAATAAGTAAGCATAATGGGCATCAATATGTGAAACCTGAGGGTAATTTATTTTTACTTTTCTTTCTAAGTTATTTTAAACTAAAAGTAACCTAAGAACTTCCCAAAACTTGCATATTAGTCCCATTTATATTTTTCTTTGTTTCTTATCCGAATATTACCCTGAAAAGTTACACATCATGTTTCTAGTTTTAATAAGCAGGAAAGATTTGTTTGAAAGTGAACATTTTTTATGTATCTGCAATAACCACCTACTATTTCTTTCCCAAATACAAACATGTTTCCTAATAAGAGAGTCACTGTAACTTTTGCAGTGGGGATTTTTCAACTTGTGCATGTAAACCAAATCTGTACCTCTGAATCTGATTCTCATCTCTCTTTCATAAGTCAGGTCTAATTTCTCTTTGTTCTGGACATATTTGTGTATATTCCCTGTTGAGTACAAACACAATTTTAACTGCTTCCACCACAAAAACTACATTCTTCTCCTGAATGCCTCTATCTAAAAACTCTATTTTCTCAGCCACTGTAACTTGAAAACTTAGTTTTTACTCCCTTACCATTTCTTCCCTTCCAATTACTAATAGTGTCTTGTGCATTCTAACTCTGTCTCTTAAATCTCTTCATTGCCTTTTTGATGCCTCCTGCTGGTTTTTACTGCTTTGTACTTGTTCTATTTAAATAATTCATATTTTCCTTCTAATACAACTTTGACACTATTGCCAAATTTCTTTCTGCAGTGTTCAACTCAGATCTTATTATTCTCTTGATTTAGAAATTTCAATTTCTTCACATTGCCTACCAAGAACACTAGGGCAGACCCAATATCTTGGAACTGTTTCTGTTTCCAGGGTCCAATCCTTTGTAGAAATTTCAGAGAGGGATTGCCTTTGCAGCACTTGTTACCTATTCTCCTTGCCAGTCAAACTTATGTCTACAGCATGCTTACATAGCTCTATCCTCTGCAGATAATAAAGCTACAATTGGCTAACACAAAACAAAATACAGAGTGAGCAATGGCTGGCTGACTGTAACACCAAAATTCAGCTGTTATAAAGATGACTGAGATGCCTGATCAGAACATGCAGTTTTATCCAGAGACTAATCAGAATAGTTTTCTAAATAGAATTAGAGAAAAGAAGTTCTTGAATTAGTTAGCAACTAAAGCAAGCATTCCTCTTTGTTAAAGGGTGATATCAAAAATATCTTTTGAAAGAAAGAATAAAATGCATAGAAATAAATTTAACTAAGAAGGTAAAAGATCTACATACTGAAAACTATAAAATATTGATGCAAGAAATTGAAGACACAAATAGATATCCCACATTTATGTATTGGAAGAAGTAATATTGTTAAATGTCCATACTACTCAAAGTTATCTAAAGTTTTACTACAATCCCTATCAAAATTCAAATGACAATTTTTTAAGAAATATAAAAAGCAATTCTAAACTTTGGTGGAATCACAGAAGACCACAAAGAAGCCAAATCAGTCTTGAGCAAAAAACAAAGCTCTAAGACTCACCTACCTGATTTCAACATATATTACAAAGTGAGAGTAATCAAAATAGCATGATATTTGCATAAAAACAAATACAAATGGAACAAGATATAGAGCCCAAAATAAACCTACACATTACTATCAATTGATTTTTGACAAAGGCACTAAGAACATACAATGGGGAAAAGCAGTCTCTAATGGGGTTGGGAAAACTGGATATCCACATATAGAAGAGTAAAATTAAACACTTATCTCACACCATCTATAAAAATCAACCAGAAATAAAGACTTTGTAAGACCTGAAACTATAAAACTACTAAAAGAAAACATAGGAGAAAAACTTCACAATATTGGTGTGGGCAATAGTTTTTGGGATATGACCTGAAAAGCATAAACAAAAAAAGTGAAAATAGATAATATTGCATCAAACTAAAAATTTTCTACACAGCAAAGAAAACAGTAACTGATGGAAGGAAATACCTACAAATCACACGTCTGATAATGGGTAAATATTCAAAAATGTGTAAAAGACCCGAGGTTCCTCAGAAGCAAACACAAATAGCCAATAGGTATCTGAAAAAATGCTTAACATCAGGAAAATGCAAATTAAAACCACAATGAGATATCACCTCATACTTGTTAGAATGGCTATCATCCACAAGATGAACGATAACAAATTAGTGGAGATGTGGAGAAAAGGGAACTCTGTATACAGTTGATGGGAATGTAAATCAGTACAGCCATTATGAAAAACATTATGGAGATTCCTCAAAAAATAAAAATTTAACATGTGTTCCAGCATCTTACATCTGAGTATATATCCAAAGGAATTAAAATCACTATGTCAGAGATATCTGTACTCCCGTGTTCACTGCAGCACTGTTCACAATAGCTACAATAGGAAATCAAAGTGTCCAACAGATGATTAGATGAAGAAAATATGGTATACATACACAATGGAATACTATTCGGCCTTAAAAAAGGAAATTCATTTGTGACAACATGGGTGAACCCAAAAGACATTATACTAAATAATAAATACTGCAGAATCTTACATGAGGAATCTAAAAAAGTCAAACTAATAGAAGTACATAGTAGAATAGTGGTTACCAGCAGCTGAGGCGTGTGGATGGTGGTGGGGGACAGATGGGGAGATGTTGATCAAAAGGTATAAAATATGTTACAAGAAATAACTTTGAGGGCCATTGCACAGCATAGTGACTATAGTTAAAAACAATGTCATGTGTATTTCAAAATCATTAAGAGCAGATTTTAAATGTAACACAAAAGCATGTGAGGTGATATGTTAATTAGCTTGATTTAATCATCCTATAGTATATGCATATATCAAATACCACATACCCATAAATATATACAATCATAATTTGTCAATTAAACACACAAATATATATATATATATATATTTTTCATTGAGAGCCAAATGAAGCCAATGAATCTCATTTATCCCAGGTTGGTTCTTAGAATTTGGGCATATGGACTGAGTGCTGTGGCTCAAGCCTATAATCCCAGCACTTTGGGAGGCCATGGCGGGCAGATCATGAGGTCAGGAGTTTGAAATCAGTCTGGCCAATATGGTGAAACTCTGTCTCTACTGAAAAGAAAAAAAAATTAGCAGGGTGTGGTGGTGCATGCCTGTAGTCTCAGCTACACAGGAGGCTGAGGCAGGAGAATTGCTTCAACCTGGGAGGCAGAGGTTGCAATAAACCGAGATTGCAACATTGCACTCCAGTCTTGACGTCAGAGTGGAGTGAGACTCCATCTCAAAACAAAAAAAAATTAACTTGTACTTTTTTTTTTTTTTTAGTAAATTAACTTGGCCTTTTTTTTTTTTTTTTTTTTTTTTTTTTTCAGTTGGAGTCTCTCTCTGTCGCCAGGCTGGAGTGCAGTGGTGCAATCTCCGCTCTCTGCCTCCGGGGTCAACGTCCGCCTCCCGGGTCAGGTGATTCTTCTGCCTTAGCCACGCCTGGCTGATTTTTTGTATTTTTTAGAGACAGGGTTTCACCATGTTGGCCAGGATGGTCTCGATTTCTTGGCCTCATGATCTACCCTCCTCGGCCTCTCAAAGTGCTGGGATTAGAGGTGTGAGCCACTGCGTCTGGCCTCTCCAACCTTTTTAGCAAAAACATCCTGTGATAAAGGCAGTTGCAATGCATTATTATCCCAACAATAATCTTGTGAACAATAATCTAACGTGGTACAACCCTTAAGATTCATGTGAAATTCTCCATAAAACACCCTAATAATTTTTCTGATTTATTGTCAATAATTGCTTTGTTCATGTTCTGCATTACAGCTGTGCTCAACTACATGTCCTTTATCCTCTCCTTCTGCCTGTGCAATATTCGTGGGAGTTTGGTGGGCCACTTAAAGGTAACCCGACCATCACACATCAGTTTACAAAATGCATGTCATGTTAAGTACAACAGAAATGATAAAACCAGCAAATGTTTTTGAAAGATGAGAATATCTGTGTAAATTATCAAAAGGCACTATGGATCTTAATGTTCTCTTTCCACAGCCCATCAACTAGTTTGTACCCTTCAACTCCACTGGTCTAGGTCTTCAGTATCCTCTAAATCAGCGGTCTCCAACCTTTTTGGCACCAAGGACCTGTTTCATGGAAGACAAGCTCTTGCTAAGACTTTCTAGTACTATGTTGAATAAAAGTAAAAGTGAGCATCCTTCCCTTTTCTACAGAAAAGACATGATATATCCCATTAATAGGATCAGGAACAAAAGCCATATGATCATTTCAATAGATGCTGTAAAAGCATTTGATACAATTTTAACACTCCTTCATGATAAAAACTCTCATCAAACTGAGTACAGAGGAAACATATCCTCAAAACAATAAAGGCCATATATGACAAACCCATAGCCATAATACTGAATGCAGAAAACATTGAAAGTCTTTCCTCTGAAGTCTGAGTAATATTTTCACTATGGAAAACGTTATTGAGGTTCCTCAAAAAACTTAAAACAGAACTACCATATGATCCAGCAATCCCACTGCTAAGTATATATCCAAAACAAAGGAAGTCAGTGCAGCAAAAAGATATCTACATTATTCAAAATAGCCAAGATTTGGAATCATTCTAAGTGCCCTTCAACTGGTAAATGGATAAAGGGAATGTGGTATATATACACAATGCAATATTACTCAGCTGTTAAAATTCTCTCAGCAGCAACATGGATGAAACTTGAGGATGTTATATAAAGTAAAATAGGCAGAAAAAGACCAATATCATATGTTGTCACTCATATGTGAAAGCTAAAATTATTGACCTCATGAAGGTAGTGAAAAGAATGATGACTAACAGGCTAGGAAGGACAATGGGGAGGAGGGATAAAGAGCAGTTCGTTAATGGGTTCAAAAATACAGTAAGAAAAAATAAGATCTAGCGTTTAATATCACAATAAGGCAACATGGTTAATAATTTATTGTATATTTCAAAATAGCTAAAAGGAAAGAGGTGGAACGTTCCTAACTCAAAGAAATGATAAATGTTTGAAATGATGGATATCCCATCCCAATTACCCATATTTGATCATTACACATTGTATGCATATATCAAATATCACATGTATTCCAAAAATGTGTACAATTCTGGATTGATAAAAGTTTTTAAATGATCTAAAAATTATATTTATAGAACATAAAAATTTTACTTTCATACCTGAATGATGAGACAAGATGAAATAAGGATTGATGAAAGTGCTGACAGTAGTCAACTAATTGAACATATTTGAAACTCACAAAACATTACAATTTCACATCAATAAAACTGAAACACTCTTTAGGAAGATCTAAATAAATACATGAAACATGCATTTCAAAACTTATAAAATGCTTTTGGCAAATCAAGTTGACAATCTACCTGTTGCCAAAATACAGATTAAATTCTTTGCTGAAATACTGAAATGCAAGGAAAGTTAGTGATTGACACACACTGAAGGAATGGCAGAAAGAAAAATTCTAGGTTGCAAAAATGGAAAGAAGTGTTTTGGGTCTCTCTCATTGTCTACCCAATGGCTCAGAGACATAGAATCTATGAAGTTTGGACAACACTGCAAATGATGGGACGTAGCTTTCTGACTCTTCAAATTTATCTCAGGGTTACAAAAGGGGAATCAGGTAATATGAACCATTAGAGAGGAAGCATAATAACTAACTGGAAATATAGTGTTTTTAAAAGTTCATTTTTGTGATAATTCTAAATTTGTGTAATTCCACTCTCTTTATGATGCCTTCACCATTCTACCCAAAGCCCACACATCCAAGAATGTATCTTAAGCTAAAGAACTGAAGTTTCTGTTAGCATCAGAGATGTAAAAGAGATGAAAAAGAAGTGAAAGAAAAAGGAGACATCATCTTTAAGGGATATATGAATTTTCTAATGACTAGAAATGAAAATATCCTCTTTTGACATCAAAATATATATTAAAGTAAGGCATGGGGAGGGAGCATTAGATGGGGAAGAGCCACACATAAAATTTTGTGATATTAATTTTGTGTGTCAACATGACTGAGCTACAGAGTGCCTATATATTTGGTTAAATATTATTTCTGAGTGTGTCTATTAGGGTGTTTGTCAAAAATACTTTTTTTTTTGCTTTGTTTTGAGCCATGTTTTGCTCTGCACCTAGGCTGGAGTGCAGTGATGTGGTGTGATCACAGCTCACTGCAACCTTCACCTCCAGGGCTAAAGCGACTCTCCTGCCCCAGCCTCCCAAGTAGCTGGGACTACAGGCCCATGTCACCACACCCAGCAAATTTTTATATTTTTAGTAGAGACAGGGTTTCAGCATGTTGGCCAGGCTGGTCTCGAACTCCTCACCTCAAGTAATCTGACCATCTCAGCCTCCCAAAGTGCTAGGATTACAGGTGTGAGCCACCACACCTGGCTGAGAGAAACATTTGAATATGTAGACTGAGTAGATTGTTCTTCCCAATGTGGGTAGGCTAAATTCAATGCTATAAAGTCCTAGATATGACTAGAAAGACTGAGTAAGAAAGAATTCTTTGTTTTTGCCTGTCTTTAAACTGGGACATTGGTGTTCTCTTGCCATTGGACAGACTGGAATTGTATATTCAGCTATTCTGGGTTTGGGCTTGTAAGCCTCTGTAATTGCATAAGCCAATTCCCTACAATCTCTCTCTCTCTCTCTCTCTCTCTCTCTCTCTCTGTGTGTGTGTGTGTGGGGGGGGTTGTGTGTGCACACACATGCATATACGTATAGAGTAGTCCTACATATCCATGAGAGATTTGTTCAAGGGTACCTTGTGGATACCAAAATCCATAGATGCTCAAGTTTCTTATACAAAATTGATTAGTATTTGCAAATAACCTATGCATATCCCCCTGTATATTTTTAAAAATCTCTAGATTACTTACAATGTCTACTAGAAGGTAAATGCTATGTAAATAGTTGTTATGCTATACTTTGTATTCTTTTTTATCGTTTTTTAAAATATTTTCTATCTACAATTGAATTCATGGATATGGAACCTGTATATACAAAGGGCTGACTATATTACAACACAATTCCTTATATAAATCCTTTATAATACATCTTTATATCTGTCTGCTTATCCTTTCAGATCTATTTCTTGGGACAACCCTGATGGTAATACAGATTTTGGTACCAAGAATGGTTCTAAACAGACAAAAACTTAGGAATCAGTTTTCGGAATTGATTCTTGGGTTTCTGGTTTTCTGGAATTGACTCTCTAATCTGATTAGATTTAAAGATGCTAATGACTCTCTTTCCAGTTGTAAAGAAAGCATCAATATTCCAATATCTTTATATTAGAGATATGTCAAATGTCTCCATTGGAAACCTCCTAATCAATTGCTTACAAGAAGCAGGGAGATGAGCATGTATGTAATACTTTCACATATTTTTGGAAATATAATTAAATATAACTAATATAAGTAGGTGGAATATTTGCTCCTATTATCACTGGACAAAGTAGTGAAAGAAAAGAATGAGCTCAGGGATTTGATTTCCCAGCTCAAGGGCTGCATAATTGCCCTGAAAGCTTCCATATGTACCTTGAAGTAGATCCCTATCTGTTCTAGCCCCAGAACTGAGATTACTGAAAATTAAACCCCAAATCCTATCCTGTTGCTGCTGATCACAATGCAAATTGAACTTTTAGTTTCATGGGGCATCCACTTTTTAAATGAGAGTGTTGTTTGGAAGAGAATGGGATCCTATAATTTGAAATGGGGCTTGTGGAAAGACTTTGATGAAACTGGGGTCACTGAGCCCAAACATTCTGATGAGTCTTCTATGCCAGTGGAAGAGGCCTCCCTATCTCCAGCAGACACGGTCTCCCCACCCCCAGTGGTAGTTGCCTCTCCACTTCCATCCTGAGGTAAGCGTAATTGTCTCTTTCAAGATATGGCCATACAAGACAATGTACTTTCTCCTCTGGGCCTACCTCCAACACCTCCTTTTGCTTCTAGACCTATAACTACACACAAGTCCAAGCAGGACACAGAAGGCAAGGTACAAAGTGGCACCCATAAAAGAAATATTTTAATTTTCTAATTTATACAGACAGAAATTGGGGAAACATGTATAGAGATGAATATGTAAAACATGGACTAATGGTAGAAGGATCATAATGTTGGATCAGGCTGAATTTACTACTATGCGCTAAGAGTAGATTCTGCATCTAATTTTGCAGGGAGTTTGGAAGGGTTCTCACTGTTTGGTTTTGGCTGAAACATGAACCCAAAGTGAGTGAATTACAAATACGTGACCTGCCTATATTTATATACATGGATTCAAAGGCTTAGGGAGATTGGAATGTTAAAGATAATGTGTAAACTTTACCTACAGTGGGAGGTCCAGAAGACATACCTTTTACCATTCCTATGAGGAATAAATATGTGAGAGAAGGGCTGGCATCCTCGAAGAGCTCCATGATCATTTTTATCCATAGGTGGACTTTACGGTGTGGCTACAGTCACTGAATTGGAAAACCTAAATTCAATGGGGATAACTGGATTATGTTGTGGCAGAGGCCAAATGGCAACAGACAACTGCCAAAGGCAAGGTGGGGTGGTTGTCATAATGGCCAGCAGAGTCAATACGGCAATTAGAAGAGTCTGACTTGCATAGATTTATGGCATTGGTTAGATGATCATGGTGTTCCTAGAAGTAAAATAGATAGAAAGCCTACTACTTGAAAGCCTTCTTACTTGATCTGTATAAGCAAAAAAAAAAAACTCTAGCTCAGGTGAACAAAGGTGTAACTTGATTCATGGAAACGGAGTCATCACCCTTCAATCAATTCCCAGATTTGAACAAGTTTACAGTACCAGAAGTCCATAAAAAGAAGAGGATGTGTCACCTTAAGGAAGGGCTCAGTACACTGTGGAAGGGTAAATGTTTATATTCTTTTTTTTTTTTTTTTTTTTTTTTTTTTTTTTTGAGACGGAGTCTTGCTCTGTCGCTCAGGCTGGAGTGCAGTGGCCGGATCTCAGCTCACTGCAAGCTCCGTCTCAGCTCACTGCAAGCTCCGTCTCCCAGGTTCACGCCATTCTCCTGCCTCAGCCTCCTGAGTAGCTGGCACTACAGGTGCCTGCCACCACGCCCGGCTAGTTTTTTTTTTTTTTTTGTACTTTTTAGTAGAGACGGGGTTTCACCGTGTTAGCCAGTATGGTCTCGATCTCCTGACCTCATGATCCGCCCGTCTCGGCCTCCCAAAGTGCTGGGATTACAGGCTTGAGCCACCACGCCCGGCCAAATGTTTATATTCTTAATCTTTCTCTGAAACTACTCCAAAGGGACCTATAGCCTTTCACCAGGGTAACTGTGCATGTAGGAAATAAAAATAACTGGACCTTTGGAGAACTACTGAACATACACACCAATTATGGGAGAACCTAACACATTACTATAGTTTACCAGTCAGAATAGGGGCTTATAGAGATAAGTGATCAATGGAGCTTTAGCTCAGGTCTGTCTTTTCACAGTGGGCCCTGTGGTGCCCTGAATCCATCCTATAGTTATTTCTACGGTTCTGGATGCACAGTTGAAATAGATATACTCAGCATCTAGTAAAATTCCAATATTGGTTCCCTGACCTTTGGATCAAGGACTAATATGGATAAAAGTCTAAGTGGAAGCTGCTAGAACTGTCTCCACATAAGAAAATAGTAAACCAAAAACAATATCACATTTCTGGAGGGATTGCAGAGATTAGTACTATAATTGAGGACTTAAAAGATGCAGAGGTGGTGATTCCCACCACAACCCCATTCAATTCACCTATTCGACCTGTGCAGAAGAGACAAAAGGGTCTGGGAGGATGACAGTGGATTATCTTAAGTTTAACAAGGTAGTACTTCCAATTGCAGCTGCTTTATCAGATGTAACTTCATTGCTTAACCAAATTAACATATCTCCTTTTACTTGGTATCCGGTTATTAACCTGGCAAATGCTTTGTTTCTTGGTGCTTGTGAGTAAAGACCACCAGAAGAGTTTGCTTTCCAGCAAACAGTTTGCTTCAGCCCTATGTCATAAATTAGTTTACAGGGACCTTGATCACCTTTATCTTCCATAAGCTATCATACTGATGTATTATATTGATGCCATTATTCTGATTGGACCTAGTGAGCTAGAATTAGCAACTACCATAGGCTTATTAAGAAGACATTTGCCTGTCAGAAGGTGAGAAATATATTTAGCAAAATTCCATGAGCCTTCTACCCACAATAAAATTTCTAAGAGTTCAGTGGTGGGGAGCATGTCAAGCTATCCTTTCTAATGTAAAAGATATGTTGTTGTATCTGGTCCCTCCTACAACCAAGAAACAAGCCCAATGCTTAGGGGACCTCTTTGGGCTTTGGAGGAAAGATATTCTTTATTTTGGCGCATTACTCCAGCCCATTTAATGAGTGATCCCCAAATATGCTAGGTTTTAGTGGGGCTTAGAACAAGGGACAGTTCTGCAACAGGCCCAGACTGCTGTGCAAGCTGCTGTGCTGCTTGGGCCATCTGATACAGCCAATCCAATGGCACTTGAAGCATTTGTTGTAGACAGAAATACTGATTGGAGCCTTTGAAAGGCCCTTATAGGTGAATAACAGCATAAGATCTCAGGTTTTTAGATTAAGATCCTACTGTCCTACCCACATGAGTCTCCTTTTAAGAAACACTTGTTAGCTCACTACTGGGTCTTAGGAGGGACTAAGTGGTTAACCATTGACCACCAAGTTACCATGAAATCTGAGCTGCCCATCATGAACAGGATATGATCTGACCAATCAAGCCATAAAATTGAGCATGCATTGCAACACCCTGTCATCAAATGGAAGTGGTGTAGACATGATAGGACCAGAGCAACCCTGAATGTACAAGTAAGATACATGAAGAAGTGGCCCAAATGCCTATGGTTCCTGCTTCTGCTACCCTGCCTTGTTTCTCTCAGACTGCATCCATGACTAAATGAGGCATTTCCTATGATGAGTTGACAGAGAAAGAAGACTTGGGCCTTGTTTTCAGATAGTTATGCAGGATGTGCAGGCACCACCCCAAATTGGACAGCTACATCTCTATAGCCCCTTTGTGGGATATCCAGGAAGGACAGTGATGAAGAGAAATTCCCCCAGTTGGCAGAGCTTCAAGCACTGAACCTGGTTGTCCACTTTGCTTGGAAGGAGAAATAGCCAGACATGCGATTGGATTATAATTCATGGACTGTGGCCAATGGTTTGGCTAGATGGTCAGGAACTTGGAAATAATATGATTGGAAAATTGATAGAAATAAAATTTTGGGAAGAGGTATGTGGATAGATATGTCTCAACAGGCAAAATAACATGAATACGTTTGTGTCCTATGTGAATGCTCACAAAATTAACATCAACAGAGGAAAATTTTAATATCCAGGTGGATAGGATGACCTATTCTGTAGATCTCAGTCATCCTGTTTTTCCATACCACCCCCCGTCATTGCCCAGTGGGCTCATGAACAGAATGGCCAAGGTAGGAGTGATGCAAGTTACGCGTGAGTTCAGCAACATGGACTTCCACTCATCAAGGCTGACATGGCTATTACCACAGCTGGTCAGAAGCAGAGATCAACACTGAGTTCCTGATGTGGCACCATTTCCCAGGGTGATCTGCCGGCTACCTGATGACAGGTTGATCACATTGGACTGCTTCCACTCAGGAAAGAGCAGCATTTTGTTCTTACCAGAAGAGACACATGCTTCTGTCAAAACTGCAACCCATGTAATTACAGAATCCTATATTCACCTTCATGATATTCCACACAGTATTGGTTCTGATTTAACAAAAATAAACTAACTTCAAAGAAAAAAATAGTGTGGCAATGGGCCCATGTTCATAAAATTCACTAGTCTTATCTTATTTCCCACTATTCTAAAGCAGTCGATTTGCTAGGATGGTGGAATTGCCTTTTGAAGTCTCAGTTATATTACTGAAGGGACAGTACTTTGCAGCAGGGTTCATTTATTTCATCTCATACTATTTAAGTTATGGAATATTAAGGAGTTGAGCAAACATAACTACTTTGCCTCTCTATCTGGGAGAAGTGTTTGTGAATTTGGGTTGTACACAGAATAGTTGTATCATGTTATGCAGAATTATGACATTATTGTCTTTATTTAGAGATTGAGTATGGCTTAAGGAAATATGTATGAGTGCTGAGTTGACATAGGGTGGACTTGGATGGCTAATTTTATATATCAACTTGACTGAGCCACTGGATACTTGTATATCTGGTTAACCATTATTTCTGGATATGTCTGTGAGAGTGTTTCTGGATAGAATTAATATTTGAATCTATGGGCTGAGTAAAGCAGATTGTCCTCCCCCATGTGGATGTGCCTCATTTAATCCATTTAAGGCCTTAATGAAAAAAATAAGGCTAGTTAAAAAAATATATACTTAATGCTTGCGGGACTTAAAACCTAGATGACGGGTTGATAGGTGCAGCAAACCACCCTGGCACATGTATACCTATGTAGCAAACCTGCACGTTCAGCACATGTATCCCAGAACATAAAGTAAAATTAAAACAAAAAGATTGTGTCTCTCTGCCTGGATTTGAGCTGAACATTGATCTTTTCTGGCCTTTGGACTCAGACAGAAGTATACCATTGACTCTCCTGGGCCTGAAGTTCTTAACATTTATAATAGCATGAACCAATTCCTTCTAATAAATCTTTCTCACTCTCTTCCTTCATAAATACAAATATATAAAAATAAATAATATGTTCATATATATGGAGATTTATAAATAATATATTACAAGAGATTTATATATAATATAGAATACATTATTCCTATGTAATGAGAGAAATGATATATTTATTGGTTTTGTTTCTCTAAGTTGATTCTGTTTCCCTAACTAGTACAAGACTCAGCCTTGTGGGGAGTCTGTATCCTCTACTGTCAACTCTCCAAAAATATCACCAAATAACCTGCTAATAATCTGTCACTGAATGAAAGCCAAACTTATCACCTACTGGCAGTAAGGGAGACTTTACCTTGCCACCTCAGTATAT
Organism: Rhinopithecus roxellana; assembly: GCF_007565055.1. Taxonomy (NCBI): domain Eukaryota; kingdom Metazoa; phylum Chordata; class Mammalia; order Primates; family Cercopithecidae; genus Rhinopithecus; species Rhinopithecus roxellana. The sequence continues at coordinate 113,367,393 of NC_044558.1, read as the reverse complement.
CTTTTTGATAGTGCTTCTCAAGTGTGTAAAGATCAAAGCCACATATTCATAGGGTTTTGGGATCTGGTACTAGGCCTAAGTTGATTGATATAGATTTGGTTAGGATTGGCTGGAGTCCATGATAGAGATATTGAGGACTGGTGGACATAATGAAGTGAACATTTGATGAATAAATTATTTTGATAGGCAAGTGGTTTGCCCACTAAAGTGATTTATACCTGCAGCAGAGGACTATTTACCATAAAGAGATTCTATTTTCTTGAGAGAGTTATAGTAGAGAAGTATATTGTTCAGAAAAATGAATTTTTGAAAAGTTTCTGAAATAATAAAGTTTGCCACAACTTGTCCTCCTGACTTAGAATTTCTTTGAATGGTAAGATGGTAAGATCTTGTTAATAACAACTGCTGAGTTCTTGACCCAGTTAAGCTGTGTGGATGCAGGCAAGTTGTTTTCAATATGGATAAGAAGATTCCACTTAAAGTTAAGGTCTATGTTAGACATTATTTTCTATTCTGTCTCTATGTGTAAACATATACTGATATAAAGGGTTTTTAAAAAATAAAACAATAAACTATCCATGTTTTCCCCTTTACTAATAATAGCCTAGAAGCTTATTTTTATCAATAATTTAAAATTTAGTACCTTGAAACACACCATAATCAGAATTAAAGACAGATTTCAAACTAGGATAAAAGTATTTTCACTTTTAAGGGCAGAGATAATTAAAATTTAAAACACACAACTATTTCAATCACTAGGAGAATAAGATGAACTAAAACAGAAAAGTTGATATAAAGAAAAGACTAAGAGCAAAAACTTATATAAGGCCAATATAAACCTGAGTAAAATTTAACCTAACTAGTAATACAAAATACATATTAAAATGTTGGTGAAATGCTTTTGTTGAAAAATTAGCAAAGATTCAAATGTTAAGAGTGTTCAGTGATATTCAGAATAATTTGAATTCGGACATTCATCCATTATGTGACTATATTTTGCCACTACTATTTCAGAGTGCAATTTGACAATGTGTATTGAATATATTAAGCACACTTTCTTTCTCTAAAAATGCTCCCCTACAAAACAATCAGATATGTGTATCAGATTCATGTTCAGGTTAGGTCATTATAAAATTGTTTACATATAAGTATTCCAACCATCACACCAGCAGAATGAAGGAATGAATGAAGAGAAAGTGCTAGGAACATGCAGCAGCTGTCATTTATAGATAGTTCTAGGAAGCTTTGTCTTATGTATTACTGTGCGGTCACACTACACGAGAGACTGAGAAATGTTTTCATTCTAGGCAGCCATGTGTCCAACTAAATATCAGCAATTTTATGACAATGTGAAAAGGAGAGTTTCTTTTACATTGTTTCACTGGGCAAATTAACTCCAATTTGTCTTAGCCTCTCTAATCTACTCTTGTCTCTCCTTAGAATAACTAAAGGGTTCATTAACATTTCTTCCAAACAAAAAAAGTGATCTTTTTCTTTAAAAATAACCCACTACTTTCTTAGAATTTAAATGGATTTAGCCAACTTATTAAAATGCTTATTGCCTCATTTTAAAGAGAAATGATTCAAAATTGCAGTTCTAGAATATTCTGTTTTTATTTTAAATCATAAACGTGGATATGTGAATGAATTCAGGGAATAAAGCAAAATGCTAACATTTATTTCCTGAATAGTAGGATATGAGATTATTTTAACTTGTGCTTGTATTTAATGCATTTTCTAAATGTTTTAAAAATAAACATATCTATAAATCAGAAGAGAAATAGCAATTGCTATATATAGTATCAAGAAATAAATTACATTAATTAAATCATTCATCATTTATCCTATATATTTACATATTTTATATTCTATGTACCGAACATCATAATTAATTCATGATCTTATCATCAAGATGCATACCTCCAATTACAGTAGAATGACCTAGACACAATGGGTATATACATGAATAAGCTGGTACTGTAACACTAAGCAGATATACTCCAACCAGATTGTAGAGGCAAAAAAAATTTGTGCTAAGTTTAAATTTTAAAAAGATCCTATGTGACGGTATGAAATGTATAGGTATAAAAAGTTATACTATTGCAAGAATTGTGTACATATTGAATATGACTAGTATATATACATGTAAGCTTCGTGTGTGTGCATGTATATGTATGTGTGAGAGAAATAGTTGGAATAAGGCTAGAGACATTCGCAGGGGCCCTTGTCATGATGGGTCTTCCCATGAAGCTTGACTTTGTTGTGAAGGGTTTGTGTGGAGACTGAAAGATTGGAAGCAGTTAAGTGCTATCATAGGATATGCATTTTAGACAGTGACATGTCAAATATCCCTTCAACAAATGGCCCAGCTCTCCTGGTAGCATTACAAATTTATAAGAAAAAAACACAAACTCAAGCTAATGACAAACTAAGGAGCTTCTGGACAGCAAAATAAACTACCAATAGAGTAAACAGGCAACCTACAGAATGGGAGAGCAATTTTACAAATTATGCATCTGACAAAGGTCTAATATCCAGTATCTATAAGAAACTTAAATTTACAAGAAAAAAGAACCCATTAAAAAGCAGGCAAAGAACATGAACAGACACCTCTCAAAGGAAGACATACATGCGATCAAGAATCATATGAAAAAAAGCTCAACATCACTGATCATTAGACAAATGCAAATCAAAACCACAATGAGATACCATCTCATACCAATCAGAATGGTTATCATTAAAAAGTCAAAAAAATAACAGATGCTGGCAAGGTTGTGGAGGAAATAAAACACTTATACACCGTTGGTGGGAGTGTAAATTAGTTCAACCATTGTGGAAGGCAGTGTGGAGACTCCTCAGAGACCTAAAGACAGAAATACCATTAAACCCAGCAATCCCATTACTGTGTATATACCCAAAGGAATATAAATCATTCTATTATAAAACCACATGCACGTGAATGTTCATTACATCACCATTCACAATAGCAAAGACATGGAATCAGCCTAAATGCCCATCAATGATACACTGGATAAAGAAAATGTGGTACATATGCACCATGGAATTTTATGCAGCCATAAAAAGAATGAGATCATGGCCTTTGCAGGGACATGGATGAAGCTGAAGGCCATTATCTTTAGCAAACTAATGCAAGAATAGAAAACCAAATACTACATGTTCTCACTTATAAGTGAGAGCTAAATGGTGAGAACATATGGACACATAGGTGGTAACAATACACACTGGAGCCTATTGGAGGATAAAAGGTGAGAGGAGGGAGAGGATCAGGAAAAATAATAGGTACTAGGCTTAATAGCTGGGTGATGAAATAATCCTGAGACAAACCCCCATGACACACATTTACCTCTGTAACCTGTACATCCTGCACATGTACCTCTGAACTTAAGAAAAGCTTTACAATGTCAACATAGTTCCATATCTTTAGTCTATGAAATGACAGTAGGGTTGCTTTACTTGAATGGCCAGAATACGAACTGAATGTCCATTTCAGTTGTTTTTATTTTGGTAATGCATTTAAGCAAAGTTGTTAGCCTATACACAGATTTCCTACTTCTAGTTCAAACTGTTGCATAACTTATCTTTCAAACCCTGAATATTACAACTCAGCACAGCTTATCTCTTAAGTATAGTATGCATGTACAGTGTACACATCACCATAACCACAGCTTATCTGTTAAGCCCAGCATTGTACATGCATTTGTTTTGCTATCCGGCACTTGTTCTTTCTTCCTCAGACCTTTTCAGTCCCTAAGAAACTGGTATCATTCTGGGTAGAACCTCAGATCAGTGATGAAATAATAGAATGCAGGATGGCAAGACTCTAGATGGAGAGAGAAATTTTACAGAATCTAAACCTGGAGATACTAAATTAGATCAACTGAGTATAGGCCATATCAGAGGGTAATAAAATAAGAATACATAGATGTTTTTTGTATGTTGGTTTGTTTTTGCTTTTCTTATAATTCAGGTTAAAGATGTGACATTTCCTCACAGAGCACCAAGGAAGGAGCACCAGATAACATGCAAAGGCACTCAAGCTAAGTAGTCTATTGAACTTTGCATATCTTCCTCTTTGCCAATGAAAGAAGGCAAAACCAAACCTAAAAGAAACAAAACAAAAAACTACTTACATGCACTTTTAAAAGATCTCAATCTCTGCATTACTCATGTAACCTACAGAGTATAGATGACCACTTAGAGGTATTTCTACTATTAACAAAGGTGTTAGGATCTGTGTTTTACCCATGAAAAATTAGAAACTTAGAAAAATAACTTGTCCAGTTTCACACTGGTACAACCTTGTAATTGACTCTAAAGCGTCAACTATTTTCTTATATATATAATTTAAATAATACCTATCAACTTTCTTGAAATATTCTCATTTTTACCTAAGAATTTAAAATATTGATATGCAGTTGATCTAAGAGAGGTTAAATATGAATTGGAAATTCCTTCTCCAATGTCAGGTTCGATTTTTCACAAATATTAATGTTTATGGAAGTATTCCTAAAATTTCAGGTAAAACTACCCAATAACATGACTGTGAAAAATTATACTTCTGCATCTATGGGCTACTACGTTCTTAAATTATCTGAGCATTCTATTAAAATGTTAAAAAGTTGAACTTCAGTCTGCATGAATCTGAATTCCCTCATATTTAATTTTAAAGAAAATATTCTTGTTAGACCAATATTTACAAACTTCCCCAACCAGTAAGAAAGAACAAGAGGAGAAAATGAATATCCTTGGGTATTTGTGAGTAAATCCCAAGAGACTAACCGTAAATGTGAAATTTCTTTATAATCGTATGTCTTATTCTAAAATATTCATGTGGATTGTGCATTCTATTCTATCTTCTTGCTTGTTTTAATAAAATCTGTTTTAAATTATTTACTTCCTGGAAACAAATCTCCCTGTTGTGTTGGTTTATGAACATGCTTCTATTGCCTTCAGTCTACTGTGGGAAATAAAAACAGTCATGCAATTGTTGATTGAGTGTACTATGCCTTTAAGAAGTAATAGCACTCACGCAACAGCCATGCAGTTGTTGATTGAAAGTACTGTGTCTTAAAAAAAGAAATTTTGCTAAATAAACTGACTCTGTGAGCAGTCCTTCATCATTTAAGTGAGAAATGTATTGAATTAAGTTACCTTGATATTGCCTTTTGTTATATTTTTATTTCTTTGATACAAAAGAGTAACAATTTAATTTGAAATTTGAAATTTGAAATCTCTGAATTGCCTATCTTCTCCAGTAAGCCACTGCACACCTGTACAGGGGAGCAAGCTTTCAGAATATTTTTCCTGAACATGACAATATAATGCAGGAGGCAGTCATATTTGTTTGAGTAGCACCTCCCCATACTATTAATCTGAGCAGAAGAGTATGGGCCCATACTAGAACAGGATATGACTAGGGAAATGAAGAAGAAATGAAAGCAAAAGTATTCAACAGAAACATCTATACTTTTTGCCATTAGCTGAATGTGACATAAGAGTACAGAATGATTTGACCTTGCTTCCTAAATGTAACCAAGGAACTTTAAATATTATTAATGAGCATGGCAAAGTTTAGGGTGGGGGGGAACAAATTTAAAAACTATGAGCATTCTCATGACATGAGCTAAAATGCAAAGACATAAGTTAAAACACATTAATGACAATAAAGTGATTGAAGCTCTATGTCACTTAAAGATAAGAAGGTATGATAGTTTAGACATTGTTCTAAAGGCCAATCTAAGTGAAAAAAAGTTTTCAGGAACTTCAGACCAAATTTACTGTTAAACTGGGCTGCCATTTTGAGGGGGGGAAAAAAAAAGTAAAACTATACTTGGCAAAATGATGAAAAGTCCTTAAGTTGTAAGTGATCACTTACCTTTTATTTTTTTCTGTTATTTTGCCTTCCTGTTCATTTCATGGCCATTTTATACTTATACTGCCACCACAATGCCAGCTCCATCCTCCACCCTCCCTTCCATGGTACTGCAAAGGAAGAGTATCCATGTTTTTCCTACATGAATGTTTTCTCTTGATCATAGATTATTTGTCCAGTAGTGGCCCTCTTATACAAGAAGCATCAATTAATAAAATATGTTCCACAGCATGCTATGGAGAAATGACTTGACTCAAACACATTCCTCTCTTAAGACTTTGGTCTTTTAAGGAGGGATCTAGCTTAATTTCACAGAATAAACACATACATTTTATTCAATTTACTTCCAAGTCCTATTAAAGTGATAGTATGGAAATAGTATTTTTTCATATGAATTCTAAAATTAATCTAGATATAAAGAAACAAAAAGAAACACAACTTGTTTCTATGTGTATCATGATGTATTAAGTTTATAAATTGTCTTAGGAAAAAATTAGCACCTTTATGATGTTGAGCTGTCCCATCTAAACACTAGTCTATTTTTCCATTTGCTCAAAAGTCTTCAGGGGAAATAAACAGCTTTAGTTAATTTTATGGGTCTGTGTTACTTGCAATCATAGAAACAGATGGAAACAAATATCTATTGACGATCTGATAAAATAGTCAATTTTAGGGTCTACAAAGAAATTAGCTTCACTTATTCCCACTCTTTGATTGTAAAGACTATAGAATTGAATCCCACAGGAACTTGCTCAAGACCACAGGTTTTATGTCAGACCTAAGACCAAAGTTATTCCTTATTTAGTCTTTATCTCCATGGGCAATTAGTTTTACATGAAAGTCTAAGAAAATATATGTAGCAGATATTTATTCTATTATTTATTTTTATTTTAATACCAAGGTAATAAATTACAGTATTTCTTTTTCATCTTCATAAATCCTATATACATTCTTGAAATTTTGAAAATAAAAATTGCTTTTCTTTAGGGGTATTCTTCTCCTTATAAATTCACTGAATATATTTTATATTATATTTTTCAACTATACAATTCAACAGAACCCTGATTATAAACACATATCTGCTTGAATTTTTTGTCCTTTAGGGCCTTTTTATAGCAAACATTTCTGAAAGAATTGTCTACACACAGATGTTGCTGCCACTTTCTCACTTCTAATTCATATTCAAACTTACATATCTTCAATTTGCATTTTCCACCATGTTATTACAATTCCTGGCCAAAAAAAAAAAAAAAAGTCACTAATGACTTTCATGTTGTTCACTTTGATGGCCCATGGAGGCTTGCAGGATCCCTGACCACCTTTTCCAATTCACTGAGCTACTCTAGCTCTTACCCACTGTGCTAAAGCTCTCCTGGTCTTCTGAAAAGTCACCAGAGCCAAGCTTTTGTCTGCCTCATTGCCTTCTTATTTACGGTGCCTTCTACCTAAAATACTTTCCCCTTCTTATATAGCTGGCTTTTTCGTATCCTTTAGGACTTAGCTTAAATACTTCTAAGAGTCTTCACTGATCAATCACATGTGAAGGAACTACCATCTTCTCCTGCATTATCTTGTCAACCTATTCACTTACAATATTTATCATCTTTTCTCCTTTGTTTATTGTCTTAGTAACCATTGTATCCCCATTATCTAGAAAACAAATGATTAGCACTAGTTTCTCAATATTTTTGCATAAATCAATGAATGTACAACTGCTCAATTGAGAGCCTATGTATCTCCATTCTTTATGAAAAAACTGAGAGTTTGGAAAACATGCCTAAGTTTAAATTAAATTTAATTAAATTAAATTTAGTTAAATACGCATTCTTGAATTCCCATAGAGAGGTAAACTGGTTGTAAGAATGTTATGTTACTTGCTTTGTGTAGGAGTCTATAAGCAGGCTATTTTCTAACCTTTAGAATGAGGGTAATAATATTATGAAATACACCTGTTGTATTTGCTACATTGGAAAAGCACTTCCCTACTTAGGTCATATATGAAAGAGCTGCTTTAAAAGAAACTCTAAAACATTTGCATTGCTATTAACCATCATTTTAGGCTAATTCACATCATTATCCTAGATATTTACTGTATATCCCTGTCTATGTTCTGCTTGATCGCAACAATTTGCATTTGACTGTATCAGCCACCTAGTTAGAAATGAGGAAAGAGAAAAGAGAACTCTTTACAGTTTATATATACTATTCCAGAAGATAGTTTATAAAAAATCAAAAAAGCTTCTGTGAAATTTTATCTGAAAAATACTATGGTTTATTTTAAGTGAACTTCCATTCGCTTTTCCTTCCTATAGCTCCTGATAGATTCATGGCTTTTCAAAAACTGTTTTAGTTCAGAGGTAAGATGGAGAGGATGCATATCTGAAAAGAAGATGACCCAAGTACAAATGAAAGGTGTGCACCACAGCATGAGAATAAGCAGATGGCCAGAGATCAAGGCCTCACATATGGTGAAAAAAGACAGAAAAATTACAGAGGGCATAGGGACTAATGCCTCAAGATTTCAAATATGTCACTTTCATCATGGTCTACAAAGAGAGAAAGAAGAAAGGATTGATGTTCAAAGTATCTCAAATTTTTTGTTGCTTATAAAACTCTGCCTTCTATCCTTTGATTTGACTGCTAACAGCAGCACATTTTCAGGATCATGGAAGGGGTTTAAGATCACAAATTCAGTATAGCTACAATAAGTTTCTTAGCATAAGAAATTGAAAAAATTAGTTTCATCAGAAACTATTGACTTCTAGACTATTTTCCAATCCCTGAGATTTCCATTTGCTAGGCTCCTTCTATGGACGAGAAAATCATGGGGCAGGAGTGAAGGCACACACTATCAAAGAAGAAAGATGGTAGGGTGAAACCAGAACTACTGGAAACGTGTCTTCTGCACAAACAGTATTGATATTCATCTTGATTTTAGAAAGTGAAGACCAGGAAAGAGACTTGCCTCCTACTTCTAAATTTAAATCATCAAGATGATAATATTTAGCTAATACTAGACCGGGAAGCATAAAATTAGTGCTATCTCTGGTGCTACTTTATCCCAACACAGTCGGTTCTTACCATTTGAAATTTTTCACCTGTTCACATTACATCTTCCTCCTTGCTAACAGGATAAGTTCTGGCATGAACCAAGAATAATTAGAAGGCAAGATAGTACAAGAGGCCACCACAAGGTAAATTTCTAGATAGTTCTTTCCCCAAGCTTGTGAGTAGGGACAGTTGAATATTTAGGAATAGTGTTGAAATTGCAAATAGAACTGGATAAGGTAGATGTATTTTGCTCCTTTTTGCATGGTTTCATGAGAAAGATGAGGATTGACGTATCTTTTGCTCAGAGTTAACACCTTTGAGGAATCACTGTGAAACAACGTAAGAAAATAATAAAGAAAATAATGAGAATTTTTAACACTTCTATGCTGTGGCTCAGTTCAAAAGATAGAAGAACAGATAGCTGTGACCCAAATACAATGTATATCCACCAGGGCATCTTATAGCTGAGGTAACTCAGAAAACATTATTGTCATGGGAAGTTGAATGAGACTTAAGAGGCTGAGAATTCCAGTTAAAATAGGTTTTAATTCCCTTCAGATCATCCCACTCTCATTTCATTTTGCTATAGCTTACATATACTCCCATTGTTCTTCTGCTACCTCTTTGTGAGTTTTATCTTCAAATTTGGAAAGAGAGTTGAATGATTATTTTGTTTTCTACACATTCTACTGTATATTGAAGTAAATGGATAGAAAGCAACAGAACCGATCTTATTAACAACTACCTAATTGCCTATTTATTATCAATTCCTGCCTTCAAAGTGAAAGGTTTTGTTATTAGGTTTTTTCCCACAATTTAAGCCCTACTTATTAATATGATTAGTGTGTTCGAATCTGTTTTGTGAACAGATCACCTCTTTTGCCTATGTCTAGGAGTTATATTTCTCAGAATCCTCTTTCCTGTGTAGTGTAGGTTACAGTTAGCCAAGAAAACAACTTGTGCACTATTTGAAAGTGAAATTAAATCAGAAGCCATTAGTCTTACAAGGTTATGGTTGTCTCATATGGTGTCAGCAGACTTCAGCTTTTAGTTTTTCTTCCCACAGAAAGGCCCTGGCAACAACAGAGGTCTTATGCTAATCACCAAGGGCTTGATTGCACTTTGTAGAGAGAAAACAACTTCCAAGGACTTTGGCATGACTACTTATCCCTCTATTATCCTTTCTGCTACTATGCAGATATAACTGTATAGTTCATGAGACTTTCCTGCAAGCTTGGACCTGCTCTGAAAGACACCTGCTTCACGTATCATGGTTAATGACTCTGTCTGATCTTCCAACATTCAGGAACTTCCTTAGTTCCTCCTATATTTGTGTATGTTATAATTCCTGTAGCAAACTACTTATTTGCACAATATTTTTAGGGGCTCTGGTTGCCCTAAGTGATAGCTATTTTATGTTTTGGTTGTAAGGACTCAGAACCTTAAGGCTATAATCCTGGAATGGTTCTCTGATCTGATTAGATTTAAAGACATTAATAACTCCCTTTGCCAGAGCTAGGTGGGACATTGAATGTCCATGGCATTTAATGTCAAAATAGTTACTGAAATAATGACTTTAAATTCTCAGGAGTCAAGTGCCTGCACAAGGCTAGACTCTAGATGACTGTATAGCTGCTGCCATCGAAAATACAGTGGAAATAAAGACCATACAAATGAGAAGTTTATGTGAAGACAGAAGCAGAAATTGCAGTAGTGCAGCTACCAAAGAATTTCAGCCGTCAACAGAAGCTGAAAATAGCAAGGGACAGATAGTCTCTTAGAGGCTCTAGAAGGAGTAAGATATTTGAGTTTTAACAAGGGAAACTGACTTCAGACTTCTGGCCCCCAGAATTGTGAGAAGATACATTTCTGTTGTTTTAACTCACTGCATTTGTGGTAGTTTTTTTTACAACAGCCTTGGAAAACCAATACAGAAGAAGAATGCTGTACTTGTTGTTCAAGACATACTCACAGTACCTCTGTGTCTTTTAGAACTATAGGCAAACTCAAATTCTGCTAGGCTTCAAGAGGCTAGGTTCAATGTGTCATTAGTAGGAAGTGTCTTACACATCAAAATAATTGCAAGACTCTTACATTTGAGGAGGAATGTGTATGAGAATATATCTCAGAGGAGTTGGATAGGGATGAAAAGATGTGACGTTGGAGAGGGCTGATATGGGCATACTTAACTGGCAATTCTAATTCAGTTAATTAACTTGATCAAACTGAAGTGGCTCCAACAGTTTCCTGGATTGGTTGACTAGAATCTGGACACAAAGGTGAACTATGATAAATGAAGTTGAAGTGTCAGAATTTCCTTGATGTAAGGTAGAGGAAGGCATACTCAAGTTTAGGGAGATTGGATGGTAACATGTCATTGCTCTTTGGCTTGCTCTGTTCTTCAGTGTCCTTCCCTGCCCCCGGGAGGGTACAGAGACTTTGACACATGCATTGGTGAGGGGAGCACTGGCATCCTTGAAGAGTTCTGTGGTGACTCTTGTCTATTAGGTTAGCAGTGACAGTGGGAGAAGCTGCCACTAAAATGGCCTCCTTGGATTCAATTGGAATCATGGGAACCCAGAGCAGCAGGGACCAATTGGCAACAGTTAACTTGCATTGAAAAGGTAGGCATGATGACTGAGCTATTTAATCAGAATAGTTTGATAATGTCTTTGGTTTTGACTAATTGTTTATGGTGCTTCCACTACTGAAATAGTTGTGTAGTTTACTATGGCATTTTATTTGATTTATAGAAGCAGAAGCATTCTATGTTTTGTAAAATAATTTTATCTTGAATTGACACAAATTAGAGTTGAGGCCTCTTAATGAGTTCCCAGACTTGAACTTGTGAAAATATATAGAAGCCAGGATATGGTTTGGCTCTGTCCCTACCCAAATCTCATCTTGAATTGTAGCTCCCACAATTCCCACGTGTTGTAGGAGGACCTCAGTGGGAGGTAATTGAATCAGGGGAGCAGGTCTTTACTGTGCTATTCTCGTGGTAGTGAATAAGTCTCACAAGATCTGATAGTTTTATAAGGGGAAGTATCCCTGCACAGGCTCTCTCTTTGCCTGCTGCCATCCATGTGTGAGACATGACTTGCTCCTCCTGCCTTCTGCCATGATTGTGAGGCCTCCCAGCCATATGGAACCTCTTTCCTGTATAAATTACCCAGTCTCAGGTATGTCCTTATTAGCAGCATGAAAACGGAGTAATACAGGCCCTTAAGCATTTCATTTATTCTTGTACTATCATCTTATCTAATAAAATATAAACTGATTACAGTAACCCTAAATCTCAATATATAAGTTATAGGATATTGAAGGGGAGTATGTACCCAGTTAGAGAAGAACTACCACTCAAATTGTCTATCAGAAGGAAAGAATGAGAAAATTCCCTAAGAAGTACAGGTTCTGCTTAGAAAAGAACTAACAACACTCAAAGATGGATAAAAGAAATACTGACATTTTATATCTTTAGAGAAGAGGGTTATTACTATATTTTTGGTTTTATGAGTGAGAGTTGCACTCTTTTAGTGGAAATCTAACTTTTTCATTGTTTTCCCTTAGACTTAAATATGGTTAAATGATGTGTACATTAATATCAAGTTAACAAGAGGGTGGACTATGCAGGATTGTGTTTTGTCTACTTGTCATTACAACTTTTTTCTAAGACTGAGAAAATTTTTCTCAGAATTCCCTTTACTTTGGGGTTCCAAGTTAGAGCTGGCCAAGAGAGGAACTTGCATGAGATTGGAAGATGGAGGTATAGCAGAAGTCATTGCTCCCAGAAGGCTGTGCTTAACCAAAAAAAAAAAAAAAAAAAAAAAAAAGAGAGAGTTACAGATGCCTGGCAGTCTTCAGCTTCCAGAGCATCTTCTCTAATGCTAGTGCAAGCAACAGTGGCCTCAAGCACTATACTACATTTTCTAGAGAGATGACAGCTTTCAGAGACCATGAGATCTTCATTTGTAGGTCAACTTCAGTAGCCAGAAGAGTATGGCTATAGGAATTTTCCTGTAAACTCTGCTCTGCCCAACCAAGTTGGTACTCAGTCTCTGAAGTGAGCTACTTCCTTTGTTTCTGCAACTCCTGTCTCCCAGAAGTCAGCTACCTCAGCTGTAATTTAGCTTTTCCCCATAATAGTTTTAACTATCTCTTTTCCTGACTGAACGTTGACTGATACAATAAGTATTTAAATAATAGTTCACGATACTGAATTTTTTATTTATGCTGGTATGGTATGAAGTAGCTTTTATATGAACCACCATTACCACATACACATTAAATGCAGTAGATACTAACCTATGCCCTAAAAAGACATCATCAACTAAAAAAGTGCTTGTCAATAAGTATAAAATATAGTGAATGGGATTTATATCTATTTTATAGATTATAATTTTTTCAGTGACATCCTACAAATAATAACTATCATTAGAATTTGATCAAAATGTGTAAATCCATGAATAAGCCCTTTACTACTCCTACAGTTGCTACAATTTCAGATAGTTTTCATAGCCATGTAGAGGCTGTATCAGTTTGATGTAAAATAGTCAATTTCAAGATTGTAGTCTATAATGAAATTCAGTGGTAGATTTCATTTACTAATAAATCTTCTTTCTAATTTTTTAAAAAAGGTTTCAGTTTTAGAGGTACATGTGTAGGTTCATTCTGTAGATAAATTGTATGTCATGGGGTTTGGTGTGCATATTATTTTGTCACCTAGGTAATAAGCACAGGATCACAAAATTGATAGACAGTTTTTTTGATCCCCACTCTCACCCCTCCTTCGGTGCCTATTATTCCCTTATTTTTGTCCTTGTGTACTCAATGTTTGGCTCTCACTTATGAGAAAGAGCATGTGGTATTTGGTTTTCTTTTCCTGCATTAAGTTCACTTAGGATGATGGGTACCAGCTCCATCCATGTTGCTGCAAAGAACATGATCTTGTTCCTTTTTATGGCTGTGTAGTATTCTGCAGTGTATATGTACAACTCTGTCTTCATCCAGTCTACAACTGATGGGCATTTAAGTTGTTTCCACGTCTTAGCTATTATGAATAGTGCTGCGATGAACATACACATGCATGTGTCTTTATGGTAAGGCGATTTATATTCCTTTGGGTATATAGCCAATAATGTGATTGCTGTGTTGAATGGCAGCTTTGTGTGACATTCTTTGAGATATCTTCAAAGTGTTTTCCATGGTGGTTGAACGAATATACATTCCCACTAGCAGTGTATAAGCATTCCCTTTTCTCCACAGCCTTGTCAGCACCTGTTATTTTATGACTTTTTAGTCATAATCATTCTGACTGGTGTGGGATGATATCTCATTGTGGTTTTGATTCACATTCCTCTAATGATCAGTGATGTTGAGCACGTTTTCATATGCTTATTTGCTGCTTATATGTCTTTTTTTGAATGTTTGAAATTCACCCTATCATCGCCATCTGACCATCCAATAAAAGAGTCAACAGAACAGAAAGTACTAACTGTGTATACAACAAATTAATAAGCAAACAGGTAAGTTAATATTTTTAAAAATATTAAAAATTATGTGCAACAATATTTTTCAAATTGTCTAAAGTTATTCTTCTGTGTTCTTTTTAGAAAGCAGGGGGTCTGCATTCCCTTACTCTTAAACAATAAAGCTCTGCTTTCTTTGGTATTTTCATAATGCTGGCCATATTGTATTTAATGTTTTGCTTTCCTAAAACAAGCTTACAGAGTAATATCTACTGCAAAGGTCATGGCTTTAGAAGATGTGTGAAGTGAAATGAGTGGCACAAAACAGTAGGCAGTAAAGCATCATGCAAGTCAATGAACAACAAGGTCAATTACTTCATATCTACTTGTGGTTCAACACAGCTGGAGTGAAAAAAATCATAATGTGCAGCATTCAGCAGCAGTGCAATGTGGAATAATAAAGGAGCTGAAATCATCAGTTTACAAAAATGTTAGTCTGACTAGGCAAACACAGAAAATAAAGGCAACTTGTCTGTCAAAAAGAAAGATTGGGAAAAATTCATGTGAGAAATACAGGAATGGAATACAAAATCACACTCCTTTAAACTACAGATCTGGAATACTAACACTGTTGCTGAATTATATTTTAAACTGATATTGAACATCCTTTGAAAGCAGCAGTCTCTATTTTATGCTATTGCCAATCCTCTAAGAAAAAACAATAGTAACAGGTGAAGCCAGCTAGGCTTCTGGGTCAGGTTGGGACGTGGAGAAATTTTCTGTCTAGCTAAAGGACTGTAAATACACCAATCAGCACTCTGTGTCTAGCTAAATGTTTGTAAATGCACCAATCAGCACTCTGTAAAAATGCACCAATCAGTGCTCTGCATCTAGCTAATGGAGTGGGGATCTGGAGAACTTTTCTTTCTAGCTAAAGGATTGTAAATGCACCAATCAGCACTCGGTAAAAATGGACCAATCAGCATTCTGTAAAATGGATCAATCAGCAGGATGTGGATGGGGTCAAATAAGGGAATAAAGGCTGGCCACCTGAGCCAGCGGTGGTTAGCTGCTGAGGTCCCCTTCCATGCTGTAGAAGCTTTGTTCTTTCGCTCTTCAGAATAGGTGTTGCTGCTGCTCACTCTTTGGGTCTGCACTACCTTTATGAGCTGTAATACTCACTGCAAAGGTCTGTGACTTCACTTCTGAAGTCAGCAAGAGCAGGAACCCACCAGGAAGAACAAACTACTCCAGACGTGCCACCTTTAAGAGCTGTAACACTCACTACAAAGGTCTGTGGCTTCACTCGTGAAATCAAGCTAGACCACGAAACCACTGGAAGGAAGAAACTCCAGACACATCTGAACATCTGAAGGAACAAACTCCAGACACACCATCTTTAAGAACCGTAACACGCACCGCAAGGGTCCATGGCTTCATTCTTGAAGTCAGGAAAACCAAGAACCCACCAGAAGAAACCAATTTGGGATACAACAGGACTTTTATAAATTAGTAATCTGAATACAAATTTGTTTGAGGAGCAGTCATAAAAACTTCAACTGGTAGATGCTATGATTATACTAATATTTCTTATAGCTCGTATTTCATGGTAAACTTCAAAAAGTAAGAATTTTTGTTTTATTTGTGTTGTGTGGGTTGTGTGTTTCTTTTCTGTAAAACAGATTATAACAAGACATGTAATTGAAAATAAGTTAATATAAACCTAGGAGAAAGAATGTGTGAGATATAGATTGTTATGTAGTGACAGGGCTTATATAGAATAGCTCCAACATTGAGCAAAAAGATCAAGTTGTCAATTAAGATGTTGCCCTTTTCTTTTCTGAAGGTTACGAAGTGTTTAAGGATACTGTATGCTTTGAATTTGTCACCATGAATTTAGCCCTGATGACCAGGGAAGTAAAGAGCCCATTGACTTCGGTTAGAGATTTACTTGCACTTATAGCTGAAGATGAAGTGCCAGGGAATGTTTTCTGTAAACCAAAGTGCTCATAGGGTATATGTATTTTTCAAGAAGTTAGTGCTTCTTGAAACCCACAATCGTTGCTCTTTGTACTTTTCTGGTGCTGCAAAATCAATTATTGGCACATTAAAATGGAGCAGTGCTCAGCTAATGATGCATAATGTCGGAGACGTAGCTCTTTGCTTTTGTCTTCTTTGCACATTTGCTTTTTGAAGTGAAAAAATCAATTAAGGTGACTAGCAAAACACCACAGACATTCTGAAGAAATCTTTTTCTTTTTAATGTGTGTTCGAGAGCTTCCCAACTATTAACTAAGTCATATTCAGTAAGACTCTCATATTAACTATCTCCTTTTCACCTTTACAGATGAGGCAATTGACTTTCATTTAGTAAAATGCATTTGTCCTTTTCAGAGACATTCAGAGACTACCATGTGGGTGGTCATCTGTACAGTTTAGGATCTCCTCTCAAAAGAGGTTTTCAAGAATAAATATTCGATAAAACAGAAGAGTTGTCAATACACATTTAAAAACTTTATATCCACAGATTGGACCTGGAATTCTCATTTCATATCCACAGGAATTAGAAACATCATGGCATATTTTCTATTTTAGAGTATTGTGTGAAAACACCACCACCACCACGGATCCATACATACCAGGGTAGTATGGCATAAAACACTTCTCCCAAAAAGTTGGGTATACATTTCATTTTGGAGATAAAAGGATAACAGTTGAGGAGAAAATAAATTTTTAAAATGTAGTTATTTCTATTGTTATGGAACCTTCACAGCAATTAATCCGTGATCCAGTTTTTCTACTTAGAAAGTTAGTGTCCTATTCAGGTAAGTCAGAGACTAAAATCAGTCTTCTGGAAACAATGAACAACAAGGCTTTAATCAGCTCCTCACATTGTGACCAAAGTATTAGTAATAGTGCATCTGCTAGTGCTAGGCGTAAGTAAAACGTGATACAATATTAAGCTCATTTTCCATTTATATTAGTATTTTTTACTTGTATTCTATATTTGTCCTTAGACAAACATAATTTCTTTCCTGCTGTGCACTGTTGGTCTAATTTGTATGGCTTGTATAGATAGTGGTGTTCTGTAGAATCTGAGTTTTATTTCAATTTCAAGTTTATCAGTTCAAATGTAAATAAGTTATGGTCTTTCTCCACCTTCCAATTTATCACCATTATATAAATGACTGATTTTACTGTAAGAAGGCATTTTTCAATGATTTTCCAGCAAATGTTTTAATCTTTTCATATAAATGATCCTTTTTTCTTTGTACCGCAATTGATTAATTATGTTTGCAGTAAAAGTATTTAAGGTATCAGGGCTGTGGAGAAAGGGTGGGGAAAGAATAAGAAAACAATTTACAAAACCTCAGACTCTGGATTTCTATCAGTTAAAGGCAGGATGCACAAAAGAAAGTTCCCATAGCTAAGGTGAGGTCTAGTTTACTCAGTAGAGCAAAACTGGAACCAATCAAAAATTTCCTTTAAAAACCAATTTTTCATTTTGTAATGATACACTTGCACGGTCTCTGGGAAGCATTTTAGATGCAGTGAGTCAGAAGAGGCTTTCTGTCTCCTGGGAAATAACAACCGCAATAGAAAAAGTTACATCTTCCTTTAGCTCCTGGGATGGTGAATGCCAGACAAACTTTGTTGCTCTCATTCTGTCTTGCAATGCAAGCTATATTTCTGACAAGCTGTCAAGCTGCCCAAACGTTTGCATATCCTTCTCTATAGGTGATGTCTTCCCCAATGTGAGTTGAAATGGGAAATATATCTAAAAGCAGGGTGGAGAGATTCAGGGTATGAGATAATTAGGGTTTTTCTGATCATCTAATCCTTGCTGAAGGGAAAGATCAGCTATGTAACAGGACCCGTTTTGAAATGCTTTGCAGCATGAAATCATAGCATGGAAGAAGGGAGTTTCCTTTGTGAAAATGTGTGGTGCTGTTTGTAAATTATGTTTTCAAATATCATTTTGTAATTATGCAAAATATAATTTGTGTTTTATAATTTACAATATAATTTTGGAATTGATGCCCACAATGTACTGGCTAAACGATTTGGTATGATGTCACCTTCAAGTATTTTTAGTCATATATCAATAAAATTTGTGTCTTACTGAACACATTTCTAATATTTTGCATTTTATTGCTTCTTTTTGTCCTTTCTATAATTACAGCCATAAAAACTCAATTATTTATTTTTCCCTCAAACTCCTTTTAGCAAGTTAATGTTTCTTTTTATTCCACTGCTTTTAAGATTTTCGTTATCATAGCTATAACTTGACTGTAATTGGACAAAGAATATGTGTGCAGAAAGGTAGATATCCTGTAGTAAACACTACAACAAAGAATGAATAGCTGAGCAGAGAGAAAGGTTATATGATATGCTGTTTGGAAATTGAATGTTGGATATTTCGGAAGTGATCTAGGAAAGGGTTTAAGGCTCCTGCATGAGCCATGTGTACCTAGAAGGGCTTTAAAGTGAAAGGCGTGGTGTAATACTTTGTGTATTTCTGAAACTGATCTCACTCTAGCCTCATCTTTCAGTGTGTCTTGCAGTCTCCAATTAACCTACAAGAAGGAAATGTCTGCTTTCTTGTTTTTAAAGATTCAAATAATGACTCCAAAAAAATCAGAAAAAAAAGATAAGGGTTTTATTTAACTCAATGGTGAAATAAAAAGCCTAAAAATTCCTCTTTTCAAGTCTTTGAGTTGTGATCTCTATTTACTTCAATCACTGCAGTTTTTGCTTGTGTTAGTTCCTTTGTGAGAAAGGCTGAATGTCTGAGAACAGTCTCTCACCTCTGCTCCTATCACTACAGCTTGTTCTTGCTCTGACCTTAGGAACTTTGAACTTGACTTCGTCAATTGGCTGTTGCTCAGTACATTGTGTGTGTGTGAACATAAACACACTTGTTGAAAATACTGAAATTAGTTTTCATTCTTTTAGAGATATGTAAGAAGAATAAAAGTGAAAATGTAAATTGTATTACTGATCTCTGTTATTTTGTGAAAGAGCTGTCTTAGACATGTACTTTTAAAAAGAAAATAGCACTTTTGTATTTTTTCAGGTGGCAGCACCATATATTCTGAGAACATGGTTTTTCTCATATATGTTATCATTCATTGTCCTTATGGAGAAACTTATCAAATAATAGTCAATGTCCTTATCCTCACCCACCCCTCCAATTTTGGCTTAGCAAAACTCCTTTAGTTTCTTATGCACGTGAATCATTCTGCACCAGAACAAGATGGCTACTAAAAAATTTGGAGAAAACTTTCACTTAATAAATGCTCCAAGAAGTGAGGACTCAGGGTCAACAGAAATGCAAAAAAAGTCCCATTTTTAGGCACATCCTGGTCCTCACAGGATGGTTTTTTGATGGTAAGCCATGCAGACACTTTCCTTATTTTCTGCATGAGGAAATTGAGGCTCAGGGAAATCTTGTGGCTAACATGTGACAAAACCCAAACCAGATCTCAGGTTGTTCTGGCCACAAGGTGATGTTCAGTTCTGAAGAACTTCCTGGTTATTTTTGTTAAAATAACTACATAGAAATGAATTGCTCTTATTTCCCATAAACAAAATAAAAAACGACACATATTAAAAACAAAAAACATATAAGAAAGACCTGAGAGAATGTGCCTAAGGATTGTCATGAATTAAGTTGAAATTGATACAAAATAGAAATACACACTATCACTTCAGTATTTAACATTTCTCGTGTCTTTTTATGCCACAGGACCTTGCCATCATCAATGTCTAATTGGATAAATAAAATGAGTATATAAAGTTTGTATTTTTTCCCTGATAAAAACTAAAAATTATCTCCAAATACAAACTGCTGATATAGTAAACACTTACCTTCTTAAATCCCACTGAAATCTTGAGTTATACTGTTAAATGTAGAGTTTTCCCCCATAATGAAGTCAATCATTTCATTTATAATTTATCAATTTTATTGTATTTCGATGCATAAATAACCAAAGAGTTAAACAAATAAAAATTGCCTTAAAGCTTTGCTGAATATTTAAACAGCATTTGATGAGGAAGATTGAATGCAAATAGAGTGTAAAGTTAACAACATAAGCTAACCTACAAAAAAGCCTTTAGGCTATAATGATAGGTAGAACTATGTATGTTTTAATTTTCAATGAGAAATAACTCAAGATGTGACAGCAGCAACCTATATTTAAACTTCTTATTCTGGTATTAAAGAAACACTAACAAATTGTTATATTTTCTGAATATTAAGAACAATTCACGTTCTTGCTTACAAATATATGTGACTCCATATATTATGCAGATGTTAAAAAATCAAAACCAAAGAAAACAATAGCTTCAAGTCAGTGAATTAAAAAAAAAGAATAAAACAGTGTAAAGATTTCGAGCAGCCTCAGTATTTTATAATGTATTAAATTGTTCTGTAGTCAAGAAAGACCATTAAAAAAAAATCCTTAAGCAAAATCCAGTGATGTCAAGATCCTGGTAAAACGTTTTAGCTACTGTAGCCAATATTATTTTATCTTCCTGAATCCATTATTTAAATAAAATGTTTTTAAAACAACCATATTAAACAAACTGTAAAATATTTAAATGTATTTTTCTTCTATAAAAACTCAGTATTAGTGTCCAAGAACCAGCATTTGTTTTTTCCCTGGATTCATACTTACAAATTATTAGTCTTTGTGGTTGGACATGACTATTGCCAAGTTCCTACATTTGTTAATGAATACACTGGGTTATTTCTTAATAATTTGATACAGGTTTCAGCTTATTACACTAACTAAGGTTTTAGTAAGGGAAAGCTCAAGATTGGAGTTAGTAGCTGGTGTTGAATCCCTGCTCCATCTCTTAGTAGCTGAGAGACTGATGACTAGTAACTTCTCTTAAAGTTCATTTCCCTCACATTTAAAGTAGAATTAATAATAGCCCTGATCTCATGAGTTTGTTGTGAGAATCAAATGAGCTAAGTAAATTCCTAAGAAATTGTTTTATCTGTTCATTTATTAAACACATATATTAATTGATCCTCAAATTTTCTTCTCTGAACTATTCTGCCACAAAAGTCACCATTGTTTCCTGCCATTTTCCAATGCATAATATTGTTGTAGGACTTTCTCCTTAGTTCAGCTAAAAATGAGGTCCTTGTCACACAACCATGAAACATTAGGTTTGCAGACACTTTGAAAGGTGAGAAGGGCAGGGTTTATCTGATGAAAAGGAAAAAATTCTCAGTAGAGTGAGAGTCCTGCTAGTAGGCTGCTTGCCTCACAGATTGTTATTCTTTTTTTTTTTTTTTTTTTTTAATTATACTTTAAGTTCTAGGGTACATGTGCATAACGTGCAGGTTTGTTACATATGTATACTTGTGCCATGTTGGTGTGCTGCACCCATCAACTCGTCAGCACCCATCAATTCATCATTTATATCATGTATAACTTCCCAATGCAATCCCTCCCTCCTCCCGCCTCCCCATGATAGGCCCCAGTGTGTGATGTTCCCCTTCCCGAGTCCAAGTGATCTCATTGTTCAGTTCCCACCTATGAGTGAGAACATGCGGTGTTTGGTTTTCTCTTCTTGTGATAGTTTGCTAAGAATGATGGTTTCCAGCTGCATCCATGTCCCTACAAAGGACGCAAACTCATCCTTTTTTATGGCTGCATAGTATTCCATGGTGTATATGTGCCACATTTTCTTAATCCAGTGTCACAGATGGACATTTGGGTTGATTCCAAGACTTTGCTATTGTGAATAGTGCTGCAATAAACATACGTGTGCATGTGTCTTTGTAGTAGAATAATTTATAATCCTTTGGGTATATACCCAGTAGTGGGATGGCTGGGTCATATGGTACATCTAGTTCTAGATCCTTGAGGAATTGCCATACTGTTTTCCATAATGGTTGAACTAGTTTACAATCCCACCAACAGTGTAAAAGTGTTCCTATTTCTCCACATCCTCTCCAACACCTGTTGTTTCCTGACTTCTTAATGATTGCCATTCTAACTGGTGTGAGATGGTATCTCATTGTGGTTTTGATTTGCATTTCTCTGATGGCGAGTGATGATGAGCATTTTTTCATGTGTCTGTTGGCTGTATGAATGTCTTCTTTTGAGAAATGTCTGTTCATACACTTTGCCCACTTTTTGATGGGGTTGTTTGTTTTTTTCTTGTATATTTGTTTGAGTTCTTTGTAGATTCTGGATATTAGCCCTTTGTCAGATGAGTAGGTTGCAAAAATTTTCTCCCATTCTGTAGGTTGCCTGTTCACTCTGATGGTAGTTTCTTTTGCTGTGCAGAAGCTCTTTAGTTTAATTAGATCCCATTTGTCAATTTTGGCTTTTGCTGCCGTTGCTTTTGGTGTTTTAGACATGAAGTCCTTGCCCATGCCTATGTCCTGAATAGTACTACCTAGATTTTCTTCTAGGGTTTTTATGGTATTGGGTCTAACATTTAAGTCTCTAATCCATCTTGAATTAATCTTCGTATAAGGGGTAAGGAAAGGATCCAGTTTCAGCTTTCTACTTATGGCTAGCCAATTTTCCCAGCACCATTTATTAAATAGGGATTCCTTGGAAAGGAATGCCTCACAGATTGAATCCCAGGTATCACCCGAAACCAGAGGGGCCGGGCTCCTGCCCCCTGCAAATGGCGCAAACTTCCCAAGGTTCCACCCCAGTGCGCACTCCTCCCAGTGCACAGGTTGGTCAGAGGTTCTGCCAGGGGACCGTTTTTATGTGACTGTCCCAATATTTTGAGTTTCTACACTCAAAAGACGTTACCTCTTGAATGCTTACTGGTAAAATGTTCATTCTTCATCCCCTCTTCAGTTTAGCATCTTCCTTGATCATAGAAATAAATTTTTCTCATAACTCTCCAACATTATAGTTGTTGTTGTTTTACTCTGCATGCCTCTTGGGTTATCTGCCTTATAGATTATTTTGCAATCCACTACTTTTGGAAAGGCTCACTGCAGTTTCTTTGGCATTGTATTTCCCTCTCCTTTCCCTTACTTTAAAAGAGCAACCATTGCTCAATGGTTTAAGAGATCAGATTCTTCAAGAGATCAGAAGGCTTGAAAAAGCCTGAGTTCAAATCCTGGATCAAATTTTACTAGTGGTGTTACGCTAAGGAAGTTGCTTAAAGTTCTCTGCATCTTATTCTGTGCAATGAAGCTAATAATAACACCTACCTCATATATCGGAGCGGAGAATTAAATGAATTAATGTATGCCTAGTGTTCAGAAAAGTGACTGTCACACAATGTTGGTTACTGTATTTTTCTCACAGTGACTGTCATATCATGTTTATTATCTTTTCTATCAGATACGTTCCTCGTAATCTGGTCTTTTTTCTACTGTCTCACATCCTTTACTCTGTCTATACTCTCTTTTGGACATATTAAATACCTTCTGCTATTGCACAACTACTGCGTCTATTTGGACACTTACATATCTTAGTAGTGAAATCGACCTTGTTCTGAAATCCTGTTCCACACATACTGATAGGCATCTCCACCTCAAATTTTTGCTGATGACTTCATCATACCTGTCTACTAATAATTGTTCCTGTATCTTTATTTCCCTTTTTTTGTGAATGGTGGCACCAGCTTCTTTGTCACTTAAGCTCAATGCCTCAATATTATCTTTGACCTATAGCCCCACAGTCTATGAAAGTTTATTTTTTTCTCAATGTCTTGCCACTCACAATCTATAAATTGAAATGCCTAGAAGTCTGCATTCTAAAATGCCCACTCATATTTTCTTCACTTTAAGTGCCACACACTTATGCCTTCATATGTCTTGCTTAAACTGTTTTATTGCCCTCCACCTCCAATTTAGTTGCCCATCTGTAGTCAATGATATCTTTGAGATAGTGCTGCTGTCAGATTAAAAGTCCTGAAGCATAGCTTTGTCCTGTCATCAGATCAGTATTGTTAACTGTCTCTTGGCTTTCCCATGAGAACTATAATCACATTATATTTACAAATAAACATGTCTAGCACCACTACCTTAAAATCTAATTTTCTTATATTCTCTATCCTGGTGAAAGGCAATGATTTCTGGGTATCACAGTAGCTAGGACATGTTTCACAGTCGTATTACCAGAAAACCCAGAGTCACCTCTGATTCTTTCCTCTGCCCCGTTCTCATCCAACTGGTGATCTGGTCCTGTTCTTCATCATCTGATTAAGATTTCTCATACACTAATAATGGTAATTCATGTCAGATGCTATTTGTAAAATATTAGTTTCTTTACATATACAAAAGACATTTTTCACTCATGCAAAATACAAAGTAAATGTTTCCGGTGTAGCAGCTCCCTTGACCAGCAATTCCCACATCGTGACTGCATATGTGGGCTCAAACATCATTGCAAGAGGCTGGGTGTGGTGGCTCATGCCTATAATTTAAG
Organism: Rhinopithecus roxellana; assembly: GCF_007565055.1. Lineage (NCBI taxonomy): Eukaryota > Metazoa > Chordata > Mammalia > Primates > Cercopithecidae > Rhinopithecus > Rhinopithecus roxellana. The sequence continues at coordinate 113,342,557 of NC_044558.1, read as the reverse complement.
CACTTTGGGAGGCTGAGGTGGGAGGCTTGCTTGGGGCCAAGTGTTTGAGACTAGCCTGGGCAACACAGCAAGATCCTGTCTCTAGAAAAGTTAAAACAAAAAAATTAAGCAGGCATAGTGGCACATACCTGTAGTCCTAGCTGTTCATCAGGCTGACACAGGAGGATGGCTTTGGCTCAGATATTCCAAGCTGCAGTGAGCCATGGTCACACCACTGAACTCCAGCCTAGGTCACAGAGACCCTGTCTTAAAAAAAAATAATAATAATAATTGGAGAGGGGAAGATGGAGGGTAAAGGATTGTTCAGCTTTTAATTAATCATGTATCTTTATCTCATTGTCTAAGTTTAGTGTATTATTGACACATTGTGTATCTGTTTTATTGGCTTCAGTTCTTATTTGAAGATTTACTGTTGTGTTATTTTAGAACTTTGCTTGCTTTAAAAATATTGTCCTCGGCCGGGCGCGGTGGCTCAAGCCTGTAATCCCAGCACTTTGGGAGGCCGAGACGGGCGGATCACAAAGTCAGGAGATCGAGACCATCCTGGCGAACACAGTGAAACCCCGTCTCTACTTAAAAAAATAAATAAATAAATAAATACAAAAAACTAGCCGGGCGAGGTGGCGGGCGCCTGTAGTCCCAGCTACTTGGGAGGCTGAGGCAGGAGAATGGCGGGAACCCGGGAGGCGGAGCTTGCAGTGAGCTGAGATCCGGCCACTGCACTCCAGCCTGGGCGGCAGAGCAAGACTCCGCCTCAAAAAAAAAAAAAAAAAAAAAAAAAAAATATTGTCCTCGTTTTATTTTTGAAGTTACTTTGGACATTTTAAGCATATTTATTTTTATAATCTTTATCATATTTTTCTGGTGTATGTAGTTCCATTGTTGCATTACTGATTCCCCAATTTTGGTAGTCTATTTATGTGTGTGGCCTGAAATGTTTTCTTTTTTATTTTGATTTACTCTTCAATGAGAGTTATAATGGGAGTTTTCCATGAACCATGAGCTCAGGACAATCATATTTATGGGGTGATTTCAAATGTGTCTTTTCAGCTGAGGATAGAAGAGTATCTGGGGGTAGGGGAGGAGCATTAAGTTTCATTATAGTTTTCAGTTCATTGATCATCTTCAAATACTAACACATCGTGGGTAAATTGGGTCATGTAGCCTAAGCATAAGCTTGGAATATCATTTATCCTAGATAACTGTCTTTATTGAGCTTTTATGTAGTCATATATTGTGACTATAGTAACTGTTAACTAAAGGAGTTATAATTCCATTATGTCCGTTTAATTATTCTTCGTATAGTTTTATTGTCTTTACCAAATCCTAACTAAAAATACTTTGCTTTCAATTTTGAAATTTTCATATAAATACTTGGAGTTTTTATAAATTAACAAACCAATCATTCTACTTCTCATACGCCTATTTTTGAAAATCAGAATATTTTGATATATATGTTAACTAAGTTTCTGTTATCTCATATATCTCCATCACACATGCTCATAGATGAAACATACTGAAACTTACAACAAAACTCTTAAAAATAGAGCCAAACTTGAAGCACAAAAGGAAGATCCACAGGCTTCAAAAATAAAGAAACTTAAGTTAGGAGTTTGAGAAGGAACTGATGCCAGTTAGTCCAAGAATCTATTGAACCACGCAGAGACATTACGGCCAGGAAGCTGAGGTAGAAAAAAGTAGTCTTTGCTGTTAGATTTTTATTAAACATGTGCCTACTTTCAAAATGATACATTGACTTTCCTGCTATGCAATGTTCCAGGAGATGGCTTCTGTTTTATTTCATAACTCAGAAGTATATGTTCAGTGCTTCATTAAAAATCTTTATCTCTTTATTTTCAAGAAAGAATCAACAGATATAAGCCATAGACAAGAATAATGATAAAACTGATAACATAAAAGTTAAATAAAAGAACAGCATCAACAATAAAAACAAAAACTGCCATAAAAAACACCAAAACAAGTAAAACTTAAAATACTTTGTGATACACATTATAAAGGGATATTTTGTTGTAGTTTAAAATGTTTTTGCTATACATTGAGCTCTGATAAATCAGTAAGGGAAAGATAAACTAGTCAATAAAAAATATGAAAATAAAATGAATAAGAAAATCAGAAAAAAAATGAGTGACTTATAGCAATACAAAAGACTAATCAAGGTTCTTTTTCAAAGACAATTTCAACAAATTAATTCAGTATTGACCTGGAGAAATATTAACTCTCACATATCGTTAGTAGAAATATAAATTGATGCACATTTTTTGGAGGCATACTGTATAACATGAACCAAAATCATGGCTTTTGCTAGAACAATTGTAATTTAACCTGCAGATACATTTATATATTTGTACAAAGACACATGTACAAAGATGTTAATTTATAATTATGTATCAATGCAAGATTTTAAACAACTTTAAGGCCTAAAATTGTAATTAATTCTATAAATCATGGTAACTTATACATTTAGCAATCAGCAGTCATGAAAACAAAAGAAGTTGATTTATTTGTTCAGAGTTGAAAAGAACTCGATGATATATTAATTGCAAATGGTAAGGCATGAACGATTAAGTATGATCTCTTTTTATTTAGTTGGAACAAAGAAAGGAGGAGTCAAAGGAGGAAGAAAGAAAAGGCAGGTGGAAAGGAAAATACTATGCCAATAAGTATATACAAAATTGAAGTTCCTAGAAAGACCAGTAGAATTTGTTTTTACTAAATAATTCAGGAGAGGGGAACTGTGTGTCTTGGTTCAAAGGAAGATACTTTAACTTTTATTTCATTTAGACACACAGGTAAAAACAAAATAAAAAAACTAAACATATTGTATAAGAGGACACAATAGGTGGATTCTCTAATAGAATGTTGGTGTAATTCCATTTCTAGAGACCTACATGAATCTTTATCTATAAAAAGAAACACAGTACATATATGTGTAATATAGGGTACAACTGAATTGACATTGTTTAAATAAATCATAGTACTTTTATATGAAACAATATTACTAAAAATGACTTCAGAGAATATTTAATGACATGAACAAATGCTGATGGTATATATTTAACTTAAAATGCATAATAAAAAATTATGTATAATTTCAATTATTTACAAATAAGAGAAGGCAAAATAATTTATAATAAAGTTTACTATTAATTTGTTGGAGTATGTTTAATTTTTCATTCTTTGCACTTTTTATACTTTCCATATTTTCCATAAATGAAAATACATTAAAATAAGAAAACACCACTTTTTAAACAAACTACTAATCAAATGTAATTCTCAAATTCAGTTACTTCTTTCTTAGCACTCTACTTTGTTTCATAAGTTTCTCATAGAGATGAGCATATAAAATCTGCATTTAACAAAAAGCTATATTCTTCTAACTAGTTTAATTGGGATGATTGAAAATCTTTTTCTATTAAAATAAGACCATTTGGTGTTCTGTTGTGAAAATAATAATGCCAAGTGATGGCAGTGTTCCAGGTTTCCACTGCAGAGTCTGGTGGAGGTGATTTTAATTGTCTAGAGTAAAGGTTTTTAGCCTCAGATGAATATGAAAAAGGTGGTTAATGAAAACCCCTGAAATTATTATACTGCATTAGAGTGCATTCTTCTAGTTTTCGTCAAATTCTCAAGACTACTGTGATCTTCACAAATTTCAAATTATAAAGACTACTGAATGCCTGCCTTCAGACTCACTTCTATTTAAATTTCACCAAGGATAACTTATATCTTCAGAAAATAATCAGGATATCAAGCATCTTAATTCTGTATTTAAATAAGAAGGGGAAGGTATCATCTGATTATTATTATTTTTATTTTGTACATTTCCACATTTTACAAATTTCCTATAAAGCACATTTATTAACTTTCAGACCTAAAAAAAGAAGTTATTTTAATCAAATAAACACCCAAATTTTCACTAGAGTATTTCAGTTTTTATGTACCTTCCTCTCTGCTCTCCCATCCCATCTCAGATAAAAGGAACTTGGTGAAATCAAACTTAGAAAGGTAAGTGAGGACCCAATACTGAAAAACTGATTGCATCTTCTCTCTCCTACTCCACACAGGCAGTGACAATGCCCCTTCGTGTGCCGTAGGAGTTTAGAGTTTAGAGAAAATGCTGCCCTTTGACAAGCCACAAGTTTCTGTTGGGGCTTACTGTTCATTAGGCACCTGGACTATATACCAGGTCCAAAACAATATGCTCATTGTTTCAGTTCCTTTACTTCTAAAATCGGAATAATAGTACCTACTTTATAAAGCTGTGATTTTTAACAGAATCAATGTGTTAAAAAGAGAGCCTAGACATCGTAAGCCAGCAAATAGCCCCTTTTCCCTCCTTCTTTTTCTCCTCCTCTTCCTACTTGTTCTTATGTATCGTATCTCTTAAGGTAACATATTATAATATGTATCTTTCCATTTTCATTTCTTCCTCTTTCCCATAAAAATGCACTCATTTTATGCATCATTACTTCAAGGATTTACTGAGTTCCAGTGATATAAAGAGGATGCATTTATCACTCTTATTTACATTATCTCTCTATTAAATCATGTTGAAACTTGATGGATTAATATGCTAGCTGTCTAAGACATACTAAGATCAAAGGATTGAAATGAAGCTGAGAAATCTATTTCCCATTGTAGGCTGATCTGAAAGATTTGTACAGAGAGACAACGTTTTTTAAAAAAAATATTATACAGGGTTTTAAACTATAACTTGTCTTCTCCTCCTCCCCCTCTACTACTACCGCCACCACCCAACCATTCAATTTATTTACTATTGCTGAAAATAATAAATGTTATTTATTGACCACTGATATAGGCTTAAAAGTGGCCCCCTAAGATGTCCATGTTCTAATCCCTGTAATGTGCAAATATATTACTTCATATGGCAAAAAGGACTTTGCAGATGTGATTAAGAATCTTGAAGTGGGAAGATCATCCTGAATTATTTAGGTGGCTCTGAGGAGATCAACAGGGATCTTATAAGAGGGAGTCAGGAGCTCAGAGAGATAGAAAATGATGTAATCATAGAGGCAGAGAGAGATTTGAAGAAGCTTGCTGCTAGCTTTGAAGACGGAGGAGGGCACCATGAACCAATGGACGGTGAGGCCTGTAGCTCTAAAGGCCAGAAAAGGCAAGGAAAACAAGACAAGTTCCTTTACAGAAGGAACTACCCCACTGACACCTTGACTTCATCCATTGAAACTGATTTGAACTTCCAACCTCTAGAACTATAAGAATAAATTTACCTAGTCTTAAAACATTGATTTTATGGTAATTTTTTGCTGCAAGCTAATAAAAATACGCATTTCTTATGACAACCTTTGGGTTGGGAACTTGATGTGCATAATTTCGACACTCACAAAAATCCTATGATGCTTGGCTCTAGAGGCCAGGCATGTGGTTTACATGCCAGATTTATCTTGTCCTTTAGTGATTATTAAGTATGCACCCTATGCAACAGTTCATAGCAGTCCTGATGATCAGATTCTAGGTCTGATAAGATCTAGATCAGATCAGATCAGATTTTCTGAGGCCATGTTCTTCATGTAGAAATAACACACTTGTTTATTCAAACTGGAATTTTATATTAGGTTAAATAGGTTATACTTTGAATAATTTTGAATTCTCTTTTATCTCTTAATATTCAACCTAAAAATTAAAGTTTTAACTAAATGCATAGGTGAAGAAATAAAGGCACCTTATAAGGTATCTTCTGATAAAGAGATGCGATAGAAAGAGAGATAATTTGACAAAAAATTAAGCTGTAAATAAACCATAAAGCAGCACATTCACATACGGGAAAGATCCAGCTATTGGGTCAGTCTGATGAAAAATTTATCCAAAGGTTGCAGAATTCCATTATGAAATTTGTAGAATGTTATTATGTCATGAAATATACATCTTTTACATTTTCCTTTTGACACATGCAGATGAAGAAGTTCCTGATGTGATTGCATATACGAAAAAGTTGATGGCTGGGTGCTAAAATGTGAAAAGTGACAGTGATTCTTCTAGGGGCAAAAAAAATCCTGCAGAATACCGATGAGAGATGACAGTGTGAATATAGACTTGCTATCTTATCTTCGACAAAAGCATCACATCCTGAAAATGATACCTGTAGGAGATAAGGAAAGGCCAAATTCTGTGTTTATTTGACAGGCTATTACAGGCAAATAGTGGGCTTTTTCTATAGCCTCTCAGTTTTGTATTAGTTTTAAAAAAATATCATGCATAGCTCATGAATATTCTGATTCTTAGTACATACCAATGTATGATTTTTGTAAGTGGTCACAGGTGCAGGCTTTTGCATGAGCAATCACAGTAACTGCTGTGATTGGAAACATGATAGCCTAAAAAAGAGGGGAAGGGGCGATATGACTTTGTAAATGCATGGAGTGAATTTTAACACTGTATTCACAATTTACATCTGAACTGCATGACACTGAATATGGTGTCTAAAATAAAAAAGGAACGTAAAAATTTTAAACTGTCAAATGCTTTTATACAAATGTTGGAAGAATATTTACACGCATGATAGAGAATGTATATTTCAATAGTTTTGCACTTGGCAAATGAGGATAAATTTATAACTCAAGTAAGGGTGTTGGTACTGTGAATACTAGATTTACTCTGATGGAGCCTAAACAGACTTGCATCATGTCAGTTTTTATAAGTAGGATCTCAATGGAAAAGGCATCGATAAATGCATGAGGCTGTGTGGAGGACCCATTAGAGATGTGCCTAGAAGGTTAGAGGTGTCTAACATAAGGACAAGTACCGCTTTGATGTTTTGGCATAGAATTTCTTGTTCAATTTATTTCCAGATATGATATTTCCCAAGGAAGAATTCTTTTTGTTGTTTGTGTTTATTTTTGTGAGAAATTGGATTTCATGGTTTTATTATAGTTACAAGACAAACTTTGGCCATTATCAATTCTGCTGTACTTGAAATGACACTTTCTATCTAATAATATTAACAACTGTATCCATTAAGTGCTATAAACACGTAAATGACTGTTACATGCTTTGTCTGCATCATTGCTAATCCTAATAAAAGCTCCTTAATACAGATATTATTTAACATCCATCTCCATATTATTTTACAGTAATATTTCTGTCTAATTACTTTGTGGCATAATGTCAGACAGCATATTTCTGCTTTCAATATTTTTTATTTGAAATGAGATATATGCACTGATATGGTTTGGCTGTGGCCCCACCCAGATCTCATCTTGAATTCCCACATGTTTTGGGAGGGACCTAATGGGAAGTATTGAGTAACAGGGGCAAGTCTTTCTTGTGCTGTTTTGGTGATAGTGATTAAGTCTCACAAGATCTGATGGTTTTAAAAAGAGGAGTTTCCCTGCACAAGCTCTCTCTCATTATCTTTACCTGCCACCATCCATGTAAGATGTGACTTGCTCCTCCTTGCCTTCTGCCATGATTGTGAGGCTTTCCCAGCCATGCGAAACTGCAAGTTCAATTAAACCTCTTTCTTTTGTAAATTGCTCATCTTTGGGTATGTCTTTATCAGCAGTGTGAAAATGGACTAATACATGCACTCGTATAAAAAGTTGTTGTATTTGAGGGTTAAATTTATAAAAAGTAACAACACACAAAATAGCAAGGATACAGGCTGAATATTGAAACTGAGAACTCTCAGACAACTCAGACTGTAAAACCTTTTTCATATCAGCTACTATCATTGCCCTTTGCTTGTATATGGTGTGTGAATCTTTGGGATATACTTTCTTCTATATTCAGACTATAACAGTCACAGTTTTTCCAGGATTACAAAGCAGTATTAAAATAGTCTACCAACCCACGCTGGGCTCATCATTAGTGAGAGGAAGTTAACGCTTTTCAAGGACCAAATCTAGAAAAAAAAAAGTTTTTTTATGCTTAACTTTGGAAGGTGACCAGAAATCCCCCTTCAGGTTCATGTCAGTGTCAACTGCTATCATCCTTGTCCTCCATGGAGCCACCTTCACCCTCTTTCATTAGCTCTGACTCCAGTGCTTTTTTTTTTCTGCTTTCATGGAAACAGCCACACCTAGTAGCTGTTGCTGCCTTGGCCTACTTTCTACTTGAAGCACAAACTTCCTCTGAATGTTCAGACACAAACAGTGAATTGGGAAAGGCAAAATAAACTTGTTTTCTGGAAGGTGTTTCCTTTTGCTGAAAGTTTTTTTCCCCCACATGTTCAGATTAAATTAGCTCTCCTGCTGCATTACTAGCAAGTATCATTTTAAGCATCTTTCTTGCAGCTTTTGGTCTCCTAAATAGCCACAGACTCTGGTTTGTTTTATTAAAAACCCCAGTATAGCCTCCTGATTTTAAAGTCAGTGGTTGACAACCATAAATCCATCTGTAACATTAATTCTGCTTTACATTGTGCCATGACACAGCCACAGGTTCTTGAGGTTAGGATGTAGACATTTGGGAAGAGTGCTATGGTTTGAATGTGTCCCCAAAGTTCATGTGTTGGAAACTTAATCTTCAAATTCATATGTTGATGGTATTTGAAGATGGGGCCTTTGGAAGGTAATTAGAGTTAGATGAGGTCATAAGGGTGAGGCCCCCATGATGGGATTAGAGGCTTTATAAAAAGAGGAAGAGACATTTGGCTTGTATTCTCCTTCTGTCTCATCATGCCTCAAGTCATGCCATCTTATGATGCAGCAAGTTCACCCTCACCAGATGTGTCCCCTTGATACTGGACTTCCCAGCACCTAGAACTATAAGAAATTCACTTCTTTTCTTTATCAAATACCCAGAGTGTGATATTCTGCTATAGCAGCAGAAAATAGACGAAGGCTCAGAGACATTGTTTTGCCTACCAGAGCCTCCTTTGATGGTTCCTTCTCTTGTCCAGGCAGTTGAATGTTAGTATGTTCAGGGCTTAGTTCTTTTCTTTTTTGTATTTCATTCTTGGTTTTCTGATCACCAAACATTTTAAATGCTATCTATATACTAGAGTATCAAATTAATATCCCTAACTCAAAATGTTTTTTCTATATTCCATACTAAAATATTCATCTACTTTGCATCTCTATTAGATATTGGTAGGTATTTCTAACACAATGAATCCCAAATAGAAATCTTGAAGTGCACCCCCACTCAAATATGCTTCATCCACAACCTTCCCCATCTCATATGATGGCAATTCTACTGGTCCTGTTTTCTTAAGCCAAATATCTTACAGTCATTCCTGACTCTTGTATTTCTCTCACATTCCAACCCCAATTCATCAGGAGATCCTGTTGGCAGGATCCTCAAAATACAGGTATAACCTGCAGAACATCTCCTTGGTTAACACTTTCCTAGAGAAAAAGCACCTTTTGACTTTAAGCCAAACCTTGAGGAATGTACATGTCTCTCAAAACAATGTTTATCACATGAATATTACATAGGAAAATTATATACACATCCACAAAACCCAATTCAATAAAATATTTTTTAACACTTTAGCAACGTATGTTAACAAATATTTTAACACAACATTTTTAACTAACATTAACAAAACAATGTGTGGGAAAATCTTGAATACATTCCACATACAATTTATAAAATGTCAGAATCATGTGGAGGCATTTAAAAGAATCTCAACAAAGAAAATGTACCTTCAGATTTTTTTCTGGTGCTAACGGGTGAAACCACTGACAAAACAAACCCTTGTCAACATTTGTATTAATTGTTTGGCTATCAGAAAGCATTTTGCACCCTGACATAATCATTTATTACTTGCACACAGCTTTCTATTGTGTTTTAGTTATTGTGTTTTGGTAATACATTATGGTTTTAATAATTTAAAATAATGAGATTGCATTTTGTGCAGAAAGTCTAACTTTCAGGAGTGAGTAACTTACATTAAGAAGACATTGCTCATGAATCCAGAATCTGACCAGTTTTCAACACCTTCACTGCTTCTGCCCTGATATGGACTGGTATTACTTTTCTTCAGAGATACTGCAGTTATCTTTCCAACAGGTCTTGCTGTTTTTACCCTTACTATTTACCCCAGCTGCATCCTTGCCATCCTGATCATTTCCAGTTATTTTCCTCTTGCTAACTTTCCTCTAGCTGCCCGGATAACTCCTTCCCACTTCTCAAGCACTGCACACATTCTCACATTTTAGGCCTTTTGCCCTCTGGTACCTGACCCTGAAGCATTCTTTCTCTACTACTCTCTTGGTTAACACTCATTCCCTCATTATTTTCTCAAATCACCCTCGCCATGAAGTTTATCCTGACTCGCCTACGTATATCTGTCTTCTCTACTATATCCCACTCCTCATCTCTCTTAACCCACTTTGTTGTTTTTTCTGTTGTATTTAACATTCTTTACTATGCTACATAATTTACTTATTTATGTTTAGTGTTCATTGTTGACCTCCCATCAGCTGTAAGCTGAGATTCATGAGGGCAGAGATCATCTGGAACAGTGCCTGGCACATAACAATGGTCAATAAGTGTTGAATTAATTATTGAATTAATAAGTGAATTTGCCCAAAATTTCACAGTATTAGTGGAGCTATGTATGAACACAAACAGTCTGACTTCTGAGTCTGTACACTTCAACTCTCTCTCTCTCTCTCCCTCTGCATATATAAATACACACACAAAGCTTATATTTAAACATTTATTTTGTATTTAATCTGCAAAAACAAAATATAAATGAATCATCATATATTTAGTATAAAATCTAAAATGAAAATAGATATAACATCAGAAATATTCTTAGGATGGAATATGAAAATCTTTTACTGTGGAAGCTATTTCAGTTTCAAAGTAATAATTTTGAAGATTAAGTTATTTAATATATAAGTGACTTAAAACATATATATATATATATATATATATATATATATATATATATATATATAGTTGGTGTTTAAAAGGGAACCTATTACTATTTATAAAATATGAAGAATTATACTATTGATTAGATAGCTTTAAGGATTAAGCTCTATAATTTATGTAGAAATTACTAAAGTGTTAGTTTCCTCTTTTTTTCCCTCCAGTCCCTAAGTTTATGTTCAACATACTGGTGTTTATAACCATCTTAATTTTCACTGACTGCTTTCTATGAAAACATAGACTGAAGACAGAGTTTCTTATTAAAAAGGGAGCCTGATATAGTGAAAATTACAAATTTGAAGTCAATTAAAATTTCAAATTTCATTATTAATACCAGTTTCCTCATCTGTAAAACAGGGGTAATATTGGGAAACTTAAGCACTGCTAACAAGATTAAGGATTAAGTGAGATTCCAAACTCATCTCTCTCTCTCTCTCTCTCTCTCTCTCTCTCTCTCTCTCTCTCTCTCTGTGTGTGTGTGTGTGTGTGTGTGTATGTGTGTGTGTATATACATATATATATATGTATATGTATATATTTAGTTTTTTGTATATTAGTCATACTTCAATAAGTGGTCAAAATGCAAACCAAGCCAATATTATTTTTAACTTATGCTGGTAAAAATTAGAACTTTTAACAAAACTCATTACTGAAAAAAGTGTGAGGAAAGATATCTTTACACACTTGTTGGGGAAGTACAAACTTTCTGGAAGGTAAACAAATTTCCTCAAGTATGAATTTAACCCTTTGATCTAATAATCAATTCCACTTTTAGAAATTTTTCCTTTGGATTTACAAAAGAAAAGTGGATAAATATATACAAAGATATTGATTACAGTTTTATTGGAATGTACTAAAGAACAAGAGTATTTCTAAGTTAGAGATTCCTTGCATTGGAAAAGAACAGTCTCTGTATTGTATAGATGTGATTATACTTCTTTTTATAGTTTCTTTAAAAAAATTGAGATTGTGTATACTCTACTATAATGTAAAACTCAGATTTCCTACACTTGAGAATGTAGGGAGTGTGTCTACATTTTTTAATCATTGCTTTTACTCAATGTTGAGGAAATTTAAATATTATATTCATTTTAAAGTAGTCATAGATATACTATGGAATAAAAATACAAATTAACATACATCTTTAAGAAAAAAATGCTGGTAATTTTGCACTCTGGAAAGCTATTTTAATGATTCCTCCCCTGGAACATGGTATTAGTGGAGCTATGTATGAACGTAAGCAGTCTGACTTCTGAGTCTGTACACTTCAACTCTCTCTCTCCCCCTCTGCATGTATAAATACACACATATACATACACACACAATGCTTATATTTACATATAGTATTTATATTTAAATTTTATCCTCCTCTCATTTTTTTCAGTAATTCGGAGGCGGGGGAATTTTTGAAGAGCTAATTATAAGAAGCATTTTATGCAATGTCTAACATACAATGTATATTCAATAATTTTTGTACCCCAAACCCACCTCAAAGGCTTCATAAAATGCTAGAATTAATCTACTCCCTTGATTAGTCTTCTTTTTCTGTTCTCTACCACAGGCAGAGTAACAGCAGTTCTGTTCCCAAAAATGTTGAGTTACTAAAATTGTCATAATACAGAAAAATTGTATTCTTGACCAATTCTTGGTAGCTCTCTTTATTTTCATTTCATAAATTATTTGTTGTTTGCTATTTCCTCTCAACTCTGGAACTTTCTTTTTATCCTCTCTGTTTTACTATTGTAGCATGACCGTTTATTTTCTCCTCTAATTTCTCTTCCGCATATCAAAGATGACTTTTTGTTGACATGACTAAACAGTCATAGAGTTTCTGCTTTTCTGGTCAGTAATCAACCACAGCACTTTATTTTCAACTGAAATCATCATTTCTTTTCCTGGTAGTACAGAAGGACAAATTCCCAGCTTACTTTAACTGCAAATATTTTCTCTCTCTCCTTCCCCACACCCCTTTCTTTTGTTTTATCCTTCCCTGTTTCTTTCTTTCTTTCCTTTTTCCCTTCTTCCTTTTTTCTTTTCTTGCTTTCCTTTTTCTGGTATAACTCAGTTCTGATCCATGAAGACTGAGCAATTGAAAAGTAGAAGGTAGTATTCATTTCTGGGTAATTCAGTTAACTAAGTATTTGTATAGAAACCAAATGACATTGACTGAAAAAAAATTACATTGTGCACTCAAAGAAGATTCTCCTTAAAATAACTGTTTCACATGAAGAATCATTTTCCTCATGTAGCTATTTTATAAAATTAATATACTTTTTAAAATTAAAACATACACACTTTTTCTATTACAATTGGTGCCAAATAGTCAATAAGAAGAAAATTAATATTTAGATCTTTAAAACTTTCGTTGTCTTTTACTTGCAGTTTATTTAAAAGAATAAAATAAAGTAAAATAAATACACAAATAAATTTGGCAAATAATGTAGGTACAAAAAAGGGCATGTTTGAAAGGAATGACTTTGTAAACATTGATGTCAGCAATAGAAAATTATTGACAAATAGTTCTTTTAAGCAAAACTAACTAGAAACCGAAAAGTCCTTGATATGATTTGGCTGTGTCCCACCTAAATCTCATTTTGAATTGTAGTTCTCATAATCCCCACGTGTCAGGTGTTGTGGGAGGGACCCAGTGAGAAGTCATTGAACCATGGGGATGGTTACCCTCCTGCTGTTCGCATCCTGATAATGAGTGAGTTCTCAGGAGATCTGATGGCATTATAAGGGGCTTTTCCTCCTTTTGCTTGATACCTCTCCTTGCTGCCACCATGTAAAGAGGGACATGTTTGCTTCCCCTTCTGCCCTGATTGTAAGTTTCCTGAGGCCACCCCAGCCACGCTGTACTGTGAATCAATTAAACCTCTTTCCTTTATAAATTACCCAGTCTCGGGTATGTGTTTATGAGCAGCCTGAGAATGAACTAATACAGACCTGTTCCACCAAAGCAGAGAGGGTTTTAAGTTTTTTTAATAAACTAAGACGGCCCTATACTCTTAATGAAACTATAGAAATTAAATACTAACCTGGGGATTACATGAAAAAAATGATTATTTATACACAGCTAAAAGTCTGGAAAATCAATTTTATCTCCCTACCAAAATTGCTTTGGGGAAAGTCTCTGGAATTAAACATAGTTACAGATTAATGTTTTTTACTTATGTGTGTTTCATTGTAGAGTATAATAGAATATACAATGGACAAAGAAAGTAAATCATTTGAGATATAAGAGATTTTTAAAAAAGAAAAAGCCTAAATAAGTACATATTTATGTATTCAATGAATTTTTTAAATGAAACAATGAGTAATGAAAGTCTATATTAAGAATCAGTTACTGGACAGTATACTATTTTACAAACTGTGAATGATTTTAAGATTGTGTTTATAATAATATTAAGCTAAATTATGGCCCAAGGTATATATTAGAAAGTTTTCACTGTGGATTAAATATATGGATTATATCATCAATTATTTAATATATACTATATCAAGTATAATATTAATTAACTATATAGTATATATTCAATTATAACATTAAATAATTAATATTAATGTTCAATCAATATAATACAGATATGAATGTGAAGTTACATAATTTTAGAGAGGAGGATACTAAAAGTGTGTGATTTTGTTATAATTTCACAGAGGTAGTAAGTTGAACTTGAAAGATGAGTAGGAATTATCAGGAGGGAAACTCATGTTCAAAGGGCAGAGAAAGGTAAGCAGTTCAAAATGCCCATGTCTTAGGAAGGATGGCAAGAGAGAGGCCAAACTGCACAAGTGGGCAGGAGCTATAGCATTTTAAAAATATTTAAATATTAAAGTTGAGATTAAATAACTTTTAAATAAGTTTCTTTATTTAGCTAGAGAATCTAATAAGTTAAAACCAGTGTTGTATGTCTACTAAAGGGCAGGTATTCACACAGCCCCTAAACACTGCTAAACTATTTCTATTTTTCTCATTTGAAATTCTATTTTAAGTAGAAAATGTATGTACTAGTAAAATTGAAGCATTATGAATAAAAGTAAAAATATGAATATGTATTGGTAAAAAACACTGTATGTACTGGTCATATAAATGAAGTATGTATATTATGGTTTATACCTTCTTCTGGGTAACTCAATAAAAAAGTGTTTTGTATGTCAAAAATTTTTGTACTTTTTAAAAGTGCCTTTAAAAAGCACTTTGGCTTGTTTAAAGTATTTTTTCCTGTGATAAGTATTATTTGATAAATGATTGTGCTTTTTATTCCACTAGCATTTTCTTTTCTGCTATGTGTCAGACATCGTGTTAGAAGTCGTGTAATTGCCTCTTCGGTAATAAGATTGATTATACTCACCCTTCTGAGAAATCTCATGAGGTATTTTATGTTCTATATACTTACTTTAAAAATGCTACTCATTCCCAAAATTATTTTGTAATTTTTTGGGGGGCAAAGGAGACTTATCATAAAAGTAGGTTATAAACTGTGCAACTAAATTAGTTTTCATTACTTTAGATTTATCTCTGACCCATGCTAACGTTTGGCTTGATCATCAAATCCATTCCTAATGCTTGCCTCCAGATAATTCTGAGATGCTTTAAAAATTAAATTGGCTCTCAAGAGACATATTTTTCACCATTATTGATATTTAAATATATGTGCTATAGGCACAGAGAGCAATTTTCAAGAAGTTACCAAAATATTTTGAGTAATAACATCTCTGTAAGAATAAATAAGTAGGCTTCCTTAAAGAAATACTTCCAAAGGAAAAACACTCATATAAATGATCATGTATTGGTATATTTATTAAAATTCATCAATCATATTTCTTTAGTCATAACTGTTTATAACCAGAAATCATTTCAACTCAAGTAACATTTCTTTGAAATATTTTACCTGAATTGACAAAAATACAGTTACATAGGAGGAGTAAGTTCTAGTGTTTAATAGCACAGTAGGGTGACTATAGTTAAGAATAATTTATTGTACATTTCAAAATAGCTAGAAGAAAGATTTGGAATGATCCCAATACAAGGAAATGATAAATGTTTAAAGTGATTTATATCATAATCACCCTGATTTGATCACTACACAATGTATGCATGTAGCAAAATAGCATATGTACTCCAGAAATATGTACAATCATTATGTATTGATAAACATTTTCAAAAGAAAAGAAATACATTTATGTGAGATTGTTTTACTATAAAGTTATATCTTGCAATATGTTAAAAATTGTACTTGATTTTCATAAGATATAATATTTTTAATTAACAAAATATTAAACATAAACCTTAGCAAACCTGTTCTGTCTAGATTTTGAAGTCCTCTCATATTACAGTCAGCGTATTACTGAATGACATTCAGCCAATCTATTTGGTCTTTCTGGTACCATGATAGTAGTTTCCTGATATTAGTCAAAATTATTTTTATTAAATTATGCTTGATAAGTTGGTTGGTATTATGTCAATTTCTTCACATGTCTACAATGATAGAATTAAAGTTCTGATGTAATCTGAAAACTTAAACAGCATGTACAGTTCTATCATAAGGTTAATTTGATTTTATAGCAAAGATCACTTCCTTGATAAAAGTCAAAAAGTAAAATCTCTCTATGATACGTTTACTTATGATAGTTATAATTACTCTCTTATTAAATACATATTAAATTCCAGATTTCACTTACTTCTGTTCTTATTCAAAGGCATATACATGTTTGAAATTCTCTCCAAGCAAGCATGTCAGAGTGTATCTTGGAGAAACCACAGATAGATCTAATCAGAGGTAGAGTGTGACAACAAACAAAATCAATAGGAAATTTTATCACAGCATGTAAAGAGAATCTCATATGTATCACTGATATTTGCTGAAGTATGACACCTATATGGAAAATACAATGAAAAGTTCTATTTTATTTTTAAGTATATTTTAATAGACTAAAGGGAGGTGGCAATATATGTCCACAGAGTATAACAAATCTGAAGGTGAAATTTGGACTAAAACTAAATAGAAGATGTAAATGTAACTATAGGGAGAGACACCATAAGGTCAAAATATTAAATAATGTACGGTAGTGAACTTTCAGCTATGTAAAAATATGAGAAATTCCATCTTGCATAACACAGTTTTGATAAAATTTCCATTTATCCTCCTAAAAATTTCACTGGGGAAATAATGGACAAAGTGTCCAGGGGAATTGCTATATTGGACTTAATTTTCATCATCAAGAAATAAGTGATTCGTGATAGATGGAAACCATATAGAAAGTGATACTATAATTTCAGAGTTCATAGAAATGAAGGAAAAGTATCCTGGATATGTCTGTCCTGAACCTTAAATCAGTGACTTCCACACAGTGCTGTTACTCTAATCACTCGGAGCGTATGATGAAATATAAGCCCTCAGGCCCCTCTTCAAATAGACTGAATTCCAAATCTCTCCAAATGGAGAATCTGTATTTCCAGGGTTCCCACAGATAATTCTGCTGGGAAATCTGGTTTCTCAGATGATTTTGTGGGAACCGGTAAAAGTTTGTCTCCCAGAATGAAATGGTTTACCTTTGGTCACATGTGCTCCAGCTCTGTGGAACTTTTGAGAATAGCTCTGTTCCTTTGGATAAAGAAAGTGTTGCATTAAAAGGGAAATTGAGGGTCAGTCTTTTGGATTTCTAAAGGTAGCATTCACAACCAAAAGTGATATATTTCCCAAATTCTGCAAGACTTGGTCTTTAGTTTGTTTTGTTTTTAATGAGAGTGACAGACAAGTGAGAAAATAATTAATCTCTCCTTACCTACTTCCCGATCAGGCAAGTATTGCCTAGCCCAGTAGGTTATTCGTTACTTTTCAATCCAGTTCTCTTAGGCTTTTAGCTAGAAGAAATCCTTCCCACATTCTGGAAATTGGCTGTCAGTCATACTTTTCTGCATTGGGAATTTTCAAAGTTTTTGCCTTTTATGTGTCTATTACTGGAACTTAGAAAAGGATACATCAGGGATTACCCTCTTTGTCCTATTTTAAACCCAGTTTCTGTAGCATTGATTCTTTGTGACAGATATAATTGTTTCATTTTCCATTGTATTCTGTCTTGAAATGCCCTGCTAGCCAATGAGAAATTGGAAAAAGATGAAGTAGAAAAAAAAAAAAAAAAAAAAAAAAACAGAACTGTGACTATTCTATTTGGTTGCTTAAATTTTGGTCCCTCTAACAAATGTAAAATAAGTTCATGCTGACTGCACTGATTGCACTAGATGAGGTCAACAAATACAATTGTCCTTGATAGTCACCATCTAATAAGCCTACATTTTGCATTTTTACTTGAAATTTACAGAATGTCTTCATTTACATTATTTCATTTGAAGACTTAATTATTTCCTTTAGTTTCCTCATTGCAAGACAAGTATGATAATATCTGGGTCCAGAAAAGTTAAATAGCTTGTCCAAGTTCACACAGTAAGAACTCAATGTATTTTTTTTACATGCCCATAGCAGTATTAGAATAAGTGAAATGAATACTTATTGCATGGATTATGCATGTTTTGATCACAATAAAGTATCTCTGTTACTGAGTTTTAAACAAAGGTAGAAATCAGCCACATTTTATGAATGTAAAAGTTCACAGATTATATAGAAAGAAGTTTCTTGAAATCTGGGAAAATTTTGTCAAGACTTTTTGAGGTGTAAGAACGTCACTACAGAAAGAATATATCTTATATCTACCTGCTGATACCTTATGGGAGAAGAAAAAGTAGTTCCGGGCTACACACACACACACACACACACACACACACACACACACATATTGCAAACTTAAAGGTAAGTTTGTTTGAATACAGAATTTCAGTATTTTGAGTATGAATTATTGTATTATTCCTTTGTCAAAGTGTTTTTTATGCAGAGCTTGCTCCTGTTCTGTAAAAGAGCTTTATAAATTCTCTTCTAGTAAAAAGGATAATACCAATTAAATAGTCCCTGTGCTAATTCCATTGTTTAAAACACATGTTAAACAGTGGTCAACGTTAATGAGTTTCATAAATAGAAAAATGTCATTTATTCTTGTGCATCCTGGCTAGCCAATTACAAATGAGACTGGATTTAGGAGATCTACATTCAATATATCACTTTCCCATTAACTCACTTTTTAAAATCTTGGCCTTGCTGTCTTATTTGTAAAGCGGAGTTTAGAGGTTAAAGGAAATGACTTATTATATTAACAATCTATGCCTGTGAAGTGTCATTAGTCCATGGCATGAAAAAAGTTGATCTGTTGCTAAATTCAAATGATACAGGATCTTTTTTCAGTTTACAGGGCATAGGAGGTGAGAGGGAAAAGAAAGCCAAAATTTGGCGTAGGGTTTCTATCATAAATTTTTTCTTAATCTTTTAGCCCCCAATGCCTCTTATCTTCTAGCAAATTCTACCAGGTAAGAAAATTAATGAGCAAATAGTAAATTAATGTTAATTTGACTATAAAAATAGCAACTAAGAGGAGGCTACTAGTTTTATGATAGCAACAAGTAAAATGGCAGACAAATTAGAAATTTCACAGGAAGAACCAGGGGGAAAACCAGCAATAAAGAGCCCTATGGAATTGGAGAAAGCCCTAAAGATGCCTGACTTTAATTGGATAAGACTCTGGAACAATTTATACACCAGGGCATTGTTGAAAACAATAGAGCAAAGAGTTAACAATTAGTGGCATTTAAAGGCTACATACAATTTCAATAAAGTCAGACTTTCTAGAAGCTTAATAAGGAATTCAGGGAAAAAGAATCAAAGAAAACCACTGTCGTCCCTGGGGCTGGGGGGTCAAGGTAACTGTGTACATATTGTGCCTTCTGAAGAATGACAGTAAAGGCTGCCCAGTGCAAGGGAATGTTAATAAGTTAGGATAGTTACTAAACAGATAAGCAAGCAAAGAGATAAAAATAGCAACATGGCCCAGGAGGAGATGGGTCAGTAGCCAGTTGCTACAGTGCATTATCAAAAATGTCCGATTTTCAACCAAAACTTCTGAGACCGTCAAAGAAACATGAAAGTAAGAACCTTACACAGGAATAAAATGAAGCCAAAGAGAGTTAAGGGTACACAGGTGTTGGATTTGCAAAGACTCAAAAACAGCTATTAAAGGCATGTACAAAGAACTAAAGCAGCAGTTTCCAACTTTTTTTGTGGCACCAGGGACCTGTTTTGTAGAAGACAATTTTTCCATGGACGGAGTGGTGGGGGGATGGTTTTGGGATCACATCAGATCATCAGGCGTTAGTTAGATTTTCAAAAGGGCACACAACCTAGATCCCTTGCATGTAGAGTTCACCGTAAGGTTTCCACTCCTGTGAGAATCTAATGCCACAGCTGATCTGACAGGAGGCAGAACTCAGGTGGTAATGCTGGCTTACCCACTGCTCACCTCTTGTTGTGTGGCCTGGTTCTTAACATGCCACTGACCAGCCCTGGTCCTCACCTCGGACCCCTGGAATAAAGGAAACTGTGAAAGAAGACACGATAATACTATCTGTTCACAATTCTTTCTTCTCTCCCCAACCTCAAGGTAGTTTCCCTGGGGGCAGAGTCTATTTCCCTGCACCACTTACTTTAGCTGAGCTCAGCAGAGACACAATTGCCTTGCATATCCATGGACAATAAATAAATATGTGTAAAACATTGAGAATTCAGTGTTATTTATTCCATGCCATTCTCGCAGAACAACCTGATGGTTATGGACTGAATGC
The DNA here is from genome assembly GCF_007565055.1 of Rhinopithecus roxellana. Lineage (NCBI taxonomy): Eukaryota > Metazoa > Chordata > Mammalia > Primates > Cercopithecidae > Rhinopithecus > Rhinopithecus roxellana. The sequence continues at coordinate 113,321,949 of NC_044558.1, read as the reverse complement.
TGGTGTTCACACAAAATACATTTTTTAAAGCCCTAACTCCTAATGTGATGGTATTCATAGGTGGGGTTTTAGGGAGATAATTAAGTTTAGAGAAGGTCATGAGGGGATGGGGTCCTCGTAAGGAGATTAGTGTTTTTACAGGCAGAGACGTGGAAGTTTTTTCTCTTTCTCTCAGCCAAGCAAGGACACAACAAGAAGGTGGCCATCTGTAAGGTAGGAAGAGTCATTGCCTGGAACTAAATCAGCTGCCATATTGATCTTGGTCTTTCCAGCCTCCAGAATTGTGAGAAAGAAATGAAACCTCCCAGTCTACAGTATTTGGTCATAGTAATCTAAACAGACCAGGACATTGACTAATACAACAAATAAAGTAGTTGAGGGGTATGCATAGGTTTGAATACAGTGTAAGAATAGTAAATAATAATCTTGATTTTAAACAGCAAACAGGATAGTTCTTAAGATGTACTTTTGCATTAAAAGTAAGAAATTATATTTACAGCAAAATGCATATCAAATATGTTTCTGTCATAAAATTAAGAATATATTACAATAATGCCTGTAGGAGTTTGTTGATGGGGATGGAGGTAGGAAATTGAACTGTTCTTGCGAAGATTATGACAGGGTGCATGGCTGACTCCACCTTGCTTCTAGCCTCACAGGCTGTCTGTCTTTACTCCTTCCTGGGTATAGAGTAATAATGGGCAGAATTTAGTGTATAGTTCAACTTTGAAGCAAAGATGAGAATAATTTCTTCCTAAAATGTATCTCCTCCTTGTTCAGGGGCTGAAACCACCTTTGCAAGACAAATGGAAGGTCATCAGATTAAGATTATGGGAGAGAACTGAATTCTGCTAAAATGTAGTTTCTATAATCCCTTATTGCTCAGAAGTCATGTGGTCAGAGGTCATGAGACTTGTGACTTCCCCAATTGCTCCTATAGATAACACCACTATTGTAGAACCTAGGATTGGTCTTTTGAGATGCTTTTCATAGGTTTGCCTTCTGACAAATGACTGACTCCACACAGACTTGTGACTAATGACTCAACCTATCCTGTGCCCCACCCCAAGCCAGAGGTTGTGGACTCAGCACACAAGGACCATTTTTCACCCACCTATGATTGCATCTCCAACCAGTCAGCAGTACCCATTCCCTATTCCCTGTCCATCAAATTAACCTTGCAAAACTCTCACCTCCAAGCCTTCTGGGAGACTAAGTAATAATTCTGTCTAACCATGTGTCTAGCTTAGCATTAATTTGACTTTTTCTTTACTGCAATGCCATAATCTCAGTGAATTGGTTTTATCTGTGCAGCAGGCGGGAAGACTCCATCAGGTAATTACAAAGTGACAACGTGAAATAAAATAAAAGAGGTTTTGCTGGGAGTGTTGGAGGTAGCATGTCAGAATTATATTTGAGTTCCAACTTAAACATAAATATGTAAGAAATGTAGCAAAATCATAATCATTGCTAATCTAGGTCTTGGGAATATTAATATTTGTAACATTACCTTTTATAATTCAATATGTTTTTTAAAGTCTTTAATACAAGTTATGTTTATTTTTTGTCATTCCTAAATTGCGTAGGCATTTGGACTTCTCTTTAGTATTGTATCTTCATATATTCCTTGCTTAAGAGTTTTTTTTGTTTTTTTTTTTTTTTCTTTTGAGATGGAATCTTGCTCTGTCACTAGACTGGAATGCAGTGGCGCGATCTTGGTTCACTGCAACCTCCACTTCCCAGGTTCAAACTATTCTCCTGCCTCAGTCTCCTGAGTTGCTGGAACTACAGGCATGCGCCACCAAGCCTGGCTAATTTTTGTATTTTTAGTAGATAGGGTTTCACCATGTTGGCCAAGATGGTCTCTATCTTTCGACCTTGTGATCCACCCACCTCGGCCTCTCAAAGTGATGGAATTACAGGCATGAGCCACAGTGCCTGGCCAAGTTTTTAAGTTTGTAATATTTTGGTTTATTACTTTATTTTCTTACTGTTAGTATTTTATGTTTCATCTGAGGGTGCCTAACAACACAGCATCTGGTGGTATCCCTTTCACAGGAAATGTTCTCAAAATAAATTGGTTTCAACTGAGCTTAAGTCATAGTTCGTATTTTCCTCTGGTATATACCAAATTATTAGAAATTTTTAGATTCCAATAAAAATATTTTTGTGAATATAAATCTAGCAGCTTTTACTTAAATTTTAATTCATTCTCCTATGCTATGCTGTTATTTTTCTGAATGCCATATGGATACACCTAAAAATCTTCTAATCTAGTTAATGGGAAATCTTTCTTCCAAATCTCAACATAGTGAAATCTTGAAGTTAACTGTTCTACATTCAGAATCTAGAGTGCTTGTTACACAGAGAGCATTGAACACAAATTCACTGAATGAGTAAATGAATTGTAATAGCTCATAATGGCAAAAAAGAACAAGAGTAAGGCCAGGTACGTGTTTCACACCTGTAATCTCAGCACTTCTAGAGAGTGAGGTGGGAGGGTTACTTATGCCCAAGAGTTTGAAACCAGCCTGGGCAATGTAGTGACACCCTACCTCTACAAAAACTTAAAAAAAAAAAATTAGTCAAGTGTGGTGGTGTGTAATTGTAGTCTCAGCTACTTGGGAGGCTGAAGTCAAAGGATCATTTGAGCCTGTAAGATGAAGTTGCAATGAGCTGTAATCATGCTATTGGACTCTAACCTGGGCAACAGAGTGAGACACTGTCTCAAAAAAAGAAAAAAGGAACAAGAGTAGTAAAGTAGTTTACAATCTAGAAAGCTTTCACTAATGATATTGATCCTCATCCTCACAATGTAATTGTTTTTACACTGCCATTGTGCAAAGGAGAAAACTGCATGTCAGGAAGCCTAAGTAACTTGTTTGAGGTCAATAGATTAGTACTATTTTCCCCCTCCCTTCCCCTCCTGTCCCCTCCCCTCCCCTCTCCTCCTCTCCCTTCCTCTTCCCTCCCCTCCCCTCCCCTTCCCTTCCCTTGCGTTCCCTTCCCTTTCTTGACAGAGTCTCACTCTTGTCACCCAGGCTGGAGTGCAATGACACAATCTTGGCTCACTGCAACCTCTGCCTCCTGGGTTCAAGTGATTGTCCTGCCTCGGCCTCCCAAGTAGCTGGGATTACAGGTGAGTGCCACCCTGACTGGCTAATTTTGTATTTTTAGTAGAGACAGCATTTCACCATGTTGGTCAGGCTGGTCTTGAACTCCTGATCCCTGATGATCTGCCCCCCTCAGCCTCCCAAAGTGCTGGGTTAACAGTTGTGAGCCACTGTGCCTGGCTATTTTTTCTGATACCAGGAGACTTATAGATAATTTTTATAATTTTCAATTTTAATAAGGAAATTATCAAAGTTATGAATAATATGATTATATTTGAGAAAATATTTCACAACCATTTCCAACTTTATCCTCTGGCTCTTTGCTTATCCCTGGAGATCAAGTTCTGCTCTTCTTTAGATTGTTAGAGGAGAAAAGCAACAAAGGATAAGTTGATTAATAATATGATAGTAACAAACCCTAAATTGGATAGAGAGAAATTATATTCAAATAAGAAAGATATTAGAAAAAATAATTGAACTTTTTAAAAAGAAAACTGCTTTTTAATTTCCCAGAAATACGGCCAAGTCAGTTGAATTTTTCTTATTTTGTAATGAATATAAGAATTATACCATAAAATTAGTTTTTTGCCATATGTAGAAGAAATATTAAGATAATAACATGCATATTAATTATTAATATTCTTAATTGCATTTGCTATTTTAACAATTGAGTGTACCTAAAATATTTAACTATAACATTTTTTGATGTTACAGACATACCAAATGTTATAAATGTACACAATACAATAAATACACTAATTAAGGCTGGAGTTAAGGCAACTTCTTTCTCTCAAAGCAATAGACCCCTCACTACATTGTTTTACTTCAGAGGTTTTCAATCTGGGTGCTGACTATCTCCAAAACAGAATTTAGAGGATCTCTGAACTGGATGGAAAAATATAAATCTTTATCTTCACCAAACTTTAATTAAAATTTAGCTTTGTTTCAGTCATAAATTTTGACAAAACTTACAGTAGGATTAGCAGTATCAACCAGGTGTTTTCATATCTTATTACAGTTATCACAGTTAGTCCTGAAATGTTGCTACTTTAAAATTATGGTGGTTATTCAACCCACCACAAGCTATTAATTTTTAATGCATTAATCAAGAAGTACATATATTATTTTACTAGATAGTAATTTTAATATTTTATAACTATTTCAATATAATTACTTTTATAATTTTATTTTTTAATTCAATACATGTAAATAATCATCCTGAGAAGATATAGGTCCATAAGCTCTTTCAGACTGTCAAAAGTGTTTATGATACACAGAAATGTTAAGAACTCCTGCTTAATTAGTTAGAACCCTAGTGTGAATTATTTAGTGTCCTAGGACAACAGTTGTTTCTTCTGTGTTTATCCTTATTTTGAGTAGGCAAAGGGCCTAACTTCCAAATTCATTGTCTATATCTGTGGCATCCAATATGAAATGCAAATACCCCAGCCATTCTGCAACATGGCACATGCAGTGTGGGAATTAAATGTTGTAATTAATTCTTATCTTATTTAGATTTTATATCATACTTTAAAAAGATCTTTATGAAAATGTGTAATGTGTATATATTAAAAGAGTATTGCACTAAGAATTATATATACATGTAAATATGGATTAGGGAGCATGCTCCAATACTTATCGATAATATATATAGTCATAAATGGTTCTAGATCGCTGGTCCAGAGAAATATTAGATACAGTGTTTCTCTATCATTATTTATCATTTTGTTTCAATATTCTGAGTTTTAAAAGGTTTATTTCTTCAGTATCTATCCAGCCAGGCAGTCAACCAACCAGGCATTCATCTAGTCATCTACCCATCCAGACATTTATTTATTCAATATTTGTTCAGCATCTGCTTTGTGCCAAACTTTGTGACATGTATTGACTTTCATAGTCTTAATATAAAAATTGTTCATCTCATGGCATAATGCGTACAAATAGAGGATTCTCTCATGCAACTTCATTCGTATTCCTAGAATTAAGGCAAATCCAATAAATATCTTCCTCTTTTGGGGGGAAGGTGAGGGATGTCTTTGTTTCTAGTTGCCTCAGAGTTAAGGATATTCCATCGAAGTTTTATTTATTAGACTTAGACAATAGTATGTGTTTGTAACTTATTTGCTAATGTTAATAAAACAACACTATCTCTGACAAGATTGACCTCAGAAAGCTTAGTTTTAGGTTCAGAAGATTACAACAGGGGACAAAAATCAGTTGCCCTTTGGGCAGATGACGAGAATTCAGGAGGTCGTCCAATGATTTAGAAAAACCACTACCTAATTGAACAGCTTTGGTGGAAGTTGTGCATTCTTATTAAGTATGAACTCAGTAACCAAGACTTTATTGATTAAAATTTATATTAAAGAATCTTAAAAAAATAATTTATTACATTTTAAACTTTTTTATTTTACTTTAAGTTCTGGGATACATGTGCAGAATGTGCAGGTTGGTTACATAGGTATACACGTGCCATGGTTGTTTGCTGCACCTATCAACCCATCATCTAGGTTCTAAGCCCCACATGCATTAGGTATTTGTCCTAATGCTCTCCCTCCCCTTGCCGCTCACTCCCTGACAGGCCCCGGTGTGTGACGTTCCCCTCCCTGTGTCCATGTGTTCTCATTATTCAACTCCCACTTTTGAGTGAGACCATGCAACGGTTTGGTTTTCTGATCCTGTGCTAGTTTGCTGAGAATGATGGTTTACAGGTTCATCCATGTCCCTACAAATGACATGAACTCATTCTTTTTTATGGATGCATAGTATTCCGTGGTGTATATGTGCCACATTTTCTTTATGCAGTCTATCATTGATGGGCATTTGGGTTGGTTCCAAGTATTTGCTATTGTGAATGGTGCTGCAATAAACATACGAACGCATTTGTCTTTATAGTAGAATGATTTACATTCCTTTCGGTATATACCCAGTAATGGGATTGCTGGTTCAAATGGTATTTCTGGCTCTAGATCCTTCAGGAATTGCCATACTGTCTTCCATAATGGTTGAACTAGTTTACACTCCCACCAACAGTTTAATAGTGTCCCTATTTCTATACAGCCTCACCAGTATCTGTTGTTGGCTGACTTTTTAATAATCAGCATTCTACCTGGTATGAGATGGTATCTCATCGTGGTTTTGATTTGCATTTCTGTAATGAGGAATTAGGATGAGCTTTTCCCTCATGTTCGTTGGCTGCATAAATGTCTTGTTTTGAGAAGTGTCTGTTCATATCCTTTGCCCACTTTTTGATGGGCTTGTTTGTTTTTTTCTTATAAGTTTGTTTAAGTTCCTTGTAGGTTCTTCATATTAGACCTTTGTCAGATGCGTAGATTGCAAAAATGTTCTCTCATTCTATAGGTTGCCTGTTCACTCTGATGATAGTTTCTTTTTCTGTACAGAAGCTCTTTAGTTTAATCGGATCCCATTTGTCAATTTTGACTTTTGTTACAATCGCTGTTGGTGTTTTAGTCATGAATTCTTTGCCCATGCCTATGTCCTGAATGGTATTGCCTTCTACGTTTTGAAATACCAACATATCATTGCCTTCTAATGGTATTTTCTTCTAGGGTTTTTATAGTTTTAGACTTTACATGAAGTCTTTAATCCATCTTGAGTTAGTTTTTGTATAAGGTATAAGGAAGGGGTCCAGTTTCTGTTTTCTACATATGGCTAGCCAGTTTTCCCAGCACCGTTTATTAAAAAGGGAATCCTTTCCCCATTGCTTGTTTTTGTCAGGATTGTCAAAGAACCAATTGACAGGATTGTCAAAGATTGTCAGGTTGTAGATGAGTGGTGTTATTTCTGAGGCTTCTGTTCCATTCCATTGGTCTATATATCTGTTTTGGTATCAGTCCAATGCTGCTTTAGTTACTGTAGCCTTGTAGTTTAGTTTGAAGTAAGGTGGCATGATGTCTCCAGCTTTGTTCTTTTTGCTTAGGATTGTCGTGGCTATATGGGCTCTTTTTTGGTTCCATATGAAATGTAAAGTAGTTTTTTCTAATTCTGCAAAGAAAGTCAATGGTAGCTTGATGGGAATAGCATTGAACGTATAAATTACTTTGGGCAGTATGGCCATTTTCATGATACTGATTCTTCCTATCCATGAACATGGAAGGTTTTTCCATTTGTTTGTGTCCTCTCTTATTTCCTTGAGCAGTAGTTTGTATTTCTCTTTGAAGAGGTCCTTCATGTCCTTTGTAAGTTGTATTCCTAGATATTTTATTCTATTTGTAGAAATTGTGAATAGGAGTTCTCTCATGATTTGTCTCACTGCTTATCTATTTTTGCTGTATGGGAATGCTTATGATTTTTGTGCATTGATTTTGTATCCTGAGACTTTGCTGCAGTTGCTTATCAGCTTAAGGAGATTTTCGGCTGAAACAATGGGCTTTTCTAAATATACCATTATGTCATCTGCAAACAGAAAATTTGACTTCCTCTCTTCCTATTTGAATATGTTTTATTACCTTTTCTTGCCTGATTACCCTGGCCAAAACTTTCAATACTATGTTGAATAGGAGTGGGGAGAGAGGGCATCCTTGTCTTGTGCCAGTTTCTAAAGGGAATACTTCCAGTTTTCCCCATTCAGTATGATATTGGCTATGGGTTTGTCATAAATAGCTCTTATTATTTTGAAGTATGTTCCATCAATACCTAGTTTATTTACAGCTTTTAATGTGAAGGGATGTTGAATTTTATCAAAAGCATTTTCTGAATCTATTGAGATAATCATGTGGTTTTGTCTTTGGTTCTGTTTATGTGATGGATTATATTTATTGATTTGTGTATGTTGAACCAGCTTTGCATCCCAGGGATGAAACTGACTTGATTGTGGTGGACAAGCTTTTTGGTGTGCTGCTGGATTCAGTTTGCCAGTATTTTATTGAGGATTTTCAAGTCAATGTTAATCGGGGTTATTGGCCTGGAATTTCCTTTTTTTGTTGTGTCTCTGGCAGGCTTTGGTATCAGGATGATGCAGGCCTCATAAAATGAGTAAGGGAGGAGTCCCTCTTTTTCTATTGTTTGGAGTACTTTCAGAAGAAATGGTACCAGCTCCTCTTTGTACCACTGGTAGAATTCAGCTATAAATCTATCTGGTCCTGGGCTTTTTTTGTTTGTTTGTTTGGTAGGTTATTAGTTACTGCCTCAATTTCAGAACTTGTTATTGGTCTACTAAGGATTTGAGTTCTTTCTGGTTTAGTCTTGGGAGGGTGTATGTGTCCAGAAATTCATCCATTTCTTCTATATTTTCTAGTTTATTGGCATAGAGGTGTTTAAAGTATTCTCTGCTGGTAGTTTGTATTTCTGTGGGATCGGGGTGATATCCCTTTATCACTTTGTATTGTGTCTGTTTGATTCTTCTCTCCTTTATTCTTTATTAGTCTAGCTAGTTGTCTATGTACTTTGTTAATTTTTTCCAAAACCCAATGCCTGGATTTATTGATTTTTTGAAGGTTTTTTCTTGTCTCTATCTCCTTCAGTTCTGGTCTGATCTTAGTTTTTTCTCGTCTTCTGCTAGCTTTTGAATTTGTTTGTTCTTGCTTCTCTAGTTCTTTTAATTGTGTTGTTAGGGTGTTGATTTCAGATCTTTCCATCTTTCTGATGGGCATTTAGCACTATAAATGTCCCTCTTAACACTGCTTTAGCTGTGTCCCAGAGATTCGTTTATTTTTGTTTTTATTGGTTTCAAAGACATTCATTTCTGCCTTAATTTCATTATTTACCCAGGAATCATTCAGAAGCAGGTTGTTCCATTTCCATGTAGTTGTGCAGTTTTGAGTTAGTTTCTTAATCCTGAGTTCTAATTTGAGTGCACTATGGTCTGAGAGACTGTTTATTATGATTTCCATTCTTTTGCATTTGCTGAGGAGTGCAAATACGTGATTGATTTTAGAATAAGTGCTGTGTGACACTGAGAAGAATATATATTCTATTGATTTGGGATGGAAAGTTCTGTAGATGTCTATTAGGTCCACTTGATCCAGTGCTGAGTTCAATTCCTAAATATTCTTGTTAATTTTCTATCTTGTTGATCTCTCTTTTATTGTCAGTGGGATGTTAAAGTCTTCCTCTATTATTGTATGGGAGTGTAAGTCTCTTTGTAGGTCTCTAAGAACTTGTTTTATGAATCTGGGTGCTCCTATAATGGGTGCATATGTATTTAGGATAGTTAGCTCTTCTTGTTTCACTGATCCTTTTACCATTATGTAATGCCCTTCTTTGTCTTTTTTGATCTTTCTTGGTTTAAAGTTTGTTTTATCAGAGACTAGGATTGCAACCCCTGCCTTTTTTTTTTTTTTTTTTTTTTTTTTTTTCTGTTTGCTTGGTAAATCTTCCTCCATCTCTTTATTTTGAGCCTATGTGTGTCTTTGCATGTCAGATGGGTCTCCTGAATACAGCACACCAATGGATCTTGACTCTTTATCCAATTTGCCAGTCTGTGTCTTCTAATTGTGGCATTTAGTCCATTTACATTTAAGGTTAATATTGTTATGTGTGAATTTGATCTTGTCATCATGATGCTAGCTGGTTATTTTGCACATTAGTTGATGCCGTTTCCTCATAATGCCATTAGTCTTTACATTTTGCTGCATTTTGCAGTGGCTAGTGCTGGTTTTTCCTTTCAATATTTAGTGCTGCCTTCAGAAGCTCCTGTAAGCTAGGCCTGGTGGTGACAAAATCCCTCAGCATTTGCTTGTCTGTAAAGATTTTATTTCTCCTTCGCTTATGAAGCTGAGTTTGGCTGGATGTGATATTCTGGGTTGAAAATTCTTTTCTTTAAGAATGTTGAATATTGATCCCCACTCTCTTCAGGCTTGTTTCTGCAGAGAGATCTGTTGTTAGTCTAATGGGCTTCCCTTTGTAGGTAGCCTGACCTTTCTCACTGGATGCCCTTAACATTTTTTCCTTCATTTCAACCTTGGAGAATCTGACGATTATGTGTCTTTGGGTTGATCTTCTTGAAGAGTATCTTAGCGATGTTCTCTGTATTTCCTGAATTTGCAAGAAATTTCCTGAATTTGCATGTTGGCCTGTCTTGCTAGGTTGGGGAAGTTCTTCTGGATAATGTCCTGAAGAGTGTTTTCCAACTTGGTTCCATTTTCCCTGTAACTTTCAGGTACACCAGTCAATCGTAGGTTTGGTCTTTTCATGTAGTCCCATATTTCTTGTAGGTTTTGTTTGTTCCTTTTTATTCTTTTTTCTCTAATCTTGTCTTCACACCTTATTTTAGCGAGGTGATCTTCAATCTCTGATATTCTTTCTTCAACTTGATTGATTCAGGTATTGATAGCTGTGTATGCTTCATAAAGTTCTCATGCTATGTTTTACAGCTCCATTAGGTCATTTATGTTCCTCTCTGAATTGGTTATTCTAGTTAGCAGTTCTTGCAACCTTTTATCAAGGTTCTTAGCTTCCTTGTGTTGGGTTGGAACATGCTCCTTTAGCTCAGAGGAGTTTGTTATTACCCACCTTCTGAAGCCAACTTCTGTCAATGTGTCAATCTCATTCTCTGTTCAGTTTTGTGGTCTTGCTGGAGAGGAGTTGTGATTATTTGGAGAAGAAGAGGCATTCTGGCTTTTGGAATTTTCAGCGTTTTGTGCTGGTTTTTCCTCATCTTCATGGATTTATCTACCTTTGATCTTTGAGGCTGATGACGTTTGGATAAGGTTTTTGTGTGGGAGTCTTTTTTGTTGATTTGTTATTGTTGCTTTCTGCTTGTTAGTTTTTCTTCTAACAGTTAGGGCCCTTTTCTGCAGGTCTGCTGCAGTTTTCTGGAGGTCCACTCCAGACCCTATTTTCTTGGATATCACCAGTAGAGGCTCCAGAACAGCAAAGATTGCTACCTGCTCCTTTCTCTGGAAACTTTGTCCCAGAGGGGCACTGGCCTGATGCCAGCTAGAGCTCACCTGTGTGAGGTATCTGTCAACCCCAGTTGGGGAGATAAAATGTCTCATTTTATTACTGAAGATGCTTCTACAAGTGAATATAGGCATGTAGCATTAAAGAACTGCCTAATGCTAAATTAAAGACATATTCAGACTTACACAGTGCAAACTTTTCTATGGTCTCATCTCTGCCCCATATAAAACTTACAGCAGGGAGACACAAAAGAGAGTGTGCTCCCTATGGACTGATTGGGCACACAGGAAGAGGGAGGGTTGAGTCATGCCTTTCCAGGTCATAATCTCAAACATATGGGTCAGATAAATTGTTCTATTTTGAGAGGGGAGAAAAGGATGAAGGAGAAGGCCCAAGAGTGCTATGCTAGTATTGCCTTAACATAAAGAAACATCTGGTATAATAGTTTCCACTCTTGCTACATTAAGATTTGACTTTAAGACGATACAGTATCCATATGGAGCACTGGTAATTTAATTTTGAAATTAAATTCTTTTGTATTTTAATATAGAAGAATTGGGGGACAAATTCAATGAATGGTTTATTTATTTATTTATTTATTTATTTATTTATTTATTTATTTTTTGCTTTGGGGAATGACTTGGTTTTTCTTTTGAAAATGTAGCAGAGGAAGATTGAATAAGTGTCTCTTCTCTCAGCAATTTTTTTGTAGCCAACAAAAGTATTCCAAAGTTATTTCATTGATCTCCAACCAATTTTCAGCACTTGAAGAGAGAGCTTAGTGCATGTTTGTTTTTATGATGGTTTTGTTCTTCCTCTCACAGAAAATAGTATTTCAAGTCTAGGCAGATCTCAAATCTTTCACCTTCATCCCCTGTGTGATAGTTCATTTTCTTACTGCTATGAAAGAATCTCTGAGACTGGGTAGTTTATAAAGAAAAAGAGGTTTAATGAACTCACAGTTCCACATGGCTGGGGAGGCCTCACAATCATGGTAGAAGGTGAAGGAAGAGCAAAGTCATGTTTTACATGGTGGCATATACAGGGGAACTGCTCTTCATAAAACCATCAGATCTTGTGAGACTTATTCACATCACCAGAACAGCATGGCAAAAACCCACCCTTGTGGTTCAATTACCTTCCACTGGGTCCCTCCCAGACATGTGGGAATTATGGGAGCTATGATTCAAGGTGAGATTTTGGTGGAGACACAGCCAACACACATCACTCTGCTAACCTCTAAACCCTGCAAGACGTCAGCTCTTGCAGGGGCCGCAAAGAAACAATAGGGTACAGATATCAGAGCTCTTTACATATACATGGAAAATCACACACACACACACACACACACAAATCACCACATAGAAGGGAGCTTTTAAAAAGAGTCTTCATTACAGTTTTAGCTGAATTGCAAAGATAAGCATAATACAGCATCCTTCCCAACTGTGCATTGCTATTGCCTAACTCAATCAGATACTAAAGATATATGACACTGATATGGAACTCACAAAGTACATAGAAAGCCAATTCTTTATGCCATTACTATTTGGCCGCAAAAAAAAATAGGTGTTCCAATTAATTTATTTGCATGTTGGTGATATGAATTTTCTAATCCTAAAGATATTTGTGCTATTATCTAAGCACAATCCCAAGAAGAGGGAGTAACTATAGACTAATGCCCATTTCCACATAGACAAGACTTTTTAATCTCATCTGTGATTTGAACAACATGCTCTAGTGCACTGCTGGGGAGGATATAGAAAGCACTGGTTATAATTATTACCTGGTGCATCTGCCAACTCTGACTTGGTATTAAAGTAACTAAAACCTAGATAGAAAATGAGTTATCTCTATAACTTAATGTCAAAACATTAAACCAAAATCATTTTCAACAATTTAATTCCCTTGTTTATGCCTTCTACCTGAATTTTCTCCATACAATTCCCTTCTCCTTCCAAATATTTCAAGCTTTATTTTATCAACTTATATTTCTATATTTCTTTATTTTATCAACTTATATATTTATTTTATCAACTTATATTGCCACACATAGAATACTGTTAATCATATTTTCATGTTAGCTAGAACATGGGCTTATAACACACATAATTAAAAGTATAAAACGAATAAAAACATTTGTCTATTTATATTATTTTCTTCCACATGTGTTTCTTCAGCATATGAATGTATTATTGAGAACCTCACAAAGGGGAGGCACACAAATTGTTTTAAATTCGAGACAAGTTTCCTTACAGTGTGACACACAAAGGGGAGATAGTCTCAGATATTGTTTTGTCTCCTGGGAGACACTAGTAAATGAAATCGTAAAAAGTCTCTGCCTTCTTAAATTTTTCAATTTAGTGGGATGAAATGTATAATCAAGAAAATTATTAAGCAAACTATATACTATACAAAAAATAAGGGACATTTCTGAGAAAAATAAAGTAAATAAGAACAACAGGCAGCCATAAGCCTTACTGAGAAGGTAATGTTTGAGCAAAGTCTTAGGAAGGGAATTTGCAAGCCTTACAGATATCTTAGGGAAAAGCATTTAAGGGAGAAGGAGCACTGAATGCAAAGGTGGGATCTTGCCTGACAAGCTCAGACAACAGCAAGTGAATAGTAAAATGAAGTCAGAAAAGATCAAGTGCTGGGAAGTGGCAGATTTTGTAGAGCCTAGTAGGTATACCCAGACACATGGCTTTTGATCCTGTGTGAAGCTGGAGGTAGGACCATATGGGCATCCCTGAAGAGTTTAGAGCAAAGAAGTGATAGAATTTATTTATTTATTTATTTATTTATTTATTTATTTATTTATTTATTATTCTTATACTTTAAGTTCTAGAGTACCTGTGCATAATGTGCAGGTCTGTTACATATGTATACTTGTGCCATGTTGGTGTACTGCACCCATCAACTCGTCAGCACCCATCAACTCGTCATTTACATCAGGTATAACTCCCAATGCAATCCCTCTCCCCTCGCACCTCCCCATAATAGGCCCCAGTGTGTGATGTTCCCTTTCCCAAGTCCAAGTGATCTCATTGTTCAGTTCCCACCTATGAGTGAGAATATGCAGTGTTTGGTTTTCTGTTCTTGCAATAGTTTGCTGAGAATGATGGTTTCCAGCTGCATCCATGTCCCTACAAAGGACACAAACTCATCCTTTTTTATGGTTGCATAGTATTCCATGGTGTATATGTGGCACATTTTCTTAATCCAGTCTGTCACAGATGGACATTTGGGTTGATTCCAAGTCTTTGCTATTGTGAATAGTGCCGCAATGAACATACGTGTGCATCTGTCTTTATAACAGCATGATTTATAATCCTTTGGGTATATACCCAGTAATGGAATGGCTGGGTCATATGGTACTTCTAGTTCTAGGTCCTTGAGGAATTGCCATACTGTTTTCCATAATGGTTGAACTAGTTTACAATCCCACCAACAGTGTAAAAGTGTTCCTATTTCTCCACATCCTCTCCAGCACCTGTTGTTTCCTGACTTTTTAGTGATAGAATTTAACTCACGTTTTCAAAGAATCATTCTCTGTTGTATTGATGAGAAATTATAGAAGGCCATGGGAAGAAGTAAAGATTCCAGTTCAATGCAATTTCAGTGACTATATTTTTTCCACATTATTACAAATAAATTATATGAAATTTAAGAATATTATGATTCATACATAATCATCTGTAGTGGGTTGTATGGTGGTGGCCCACCAAAAAAATGTGTTCACATTCTAATCCCCCAAACCTGTGAATGTTACCTTATTTGGAAAACGGGTCTTTGTAGATGTAAATTAAGAAACTGAGATGAGGAGATAATCCTGGTAGGTTTTACATTCAAGACAAGTTTCCTTATAGCGAGACACACAAAGGGGAGATAGTCACACACAGAGAGAAGGAGATGTGAAGACAGAAGCAGCAACTGGATGGATGCAGCCACAAGCCAAGCACTGCTGGAAGTCACCGGAAGATGGAAGAAGCAAGGAAGAGACTGTTCCCTAGAGCCTCTGTAGAAAGGGTGGCCCAGCCAACACCTTGATTTCAGACTTATGCTTCCAGGATGAGGAAACAATAAGTTTCTGTTGTTTCAAGCCACAGTTTGTGGTAATTTATTACAGCAGCCACAGAAGAGTAATACATTATCTCCAAATTATGTTTGTAATGGGTAAATTTTCTTCCCTTCTCATCTTCTTCCTTATCCTTCTTATTCTTCCCAAGAAATGCAATATATTTATATGTGGAACACATAGTGTCTTAACACTTCAAATATCCTCGCTTAATGCAACATAAGATGATTTATTTTTGTTACATGCACAAAAAAGGCCAATTTTTATGAAGTTTGCTCAGGCTGTAGTATGGCTTCTAATGCACCAAATAAGGTTTTAAACTTCAAAGGAGTTAAGCCCTTTTAATCTCTCTCTCTCTTTCTGTCTCCTTGTGGAGATATGGATATATATAAAATAAAATGTACTATTTTAGCCATTTTGGGGTGTACAGTTTAGTTGCATTTAGTACACTTAAATTGTTACACCAATATCCATCTCTAGAAATGAAGTGAACAGTCTCATCCCAACGGAAATTCTGTATCCTTTAAACAATAATTCCCTATGCCCCCTTCCCAGCCCCTGGAAACCACCATTCTACTTTCTGTCCCTATAAATCTAACTATTCTGTGTGCCTCATATAAATGGAATTATACAGTATTTGTTCTTTTGCATCTAGCTTATTTCACATAGCATAATGTTTTCAGGGTTCATCCATGTAGTAACATGTATCAGAACTTCTATTTTTGAAAATTATAGATGAATCTTATAACAAAATGCTTCAATGAGATACTTTCTGCTTCCTGGAAATTTGGCTCATACCTGAAAACAAATGGTATAAGAGAACCTAAATCCTAAAGAGAACCCCAATGCACAAAAGCTGTCATCTCTTCATGAATTTTTTTTTTTTTTTTTTTTTTTTTTTTTGAGACAGAGTCTCACTCTGTCACCCAGGCTGGAGTGCAGTGGCGTGCTACCTCTGCTAACTGCAACCTCTGCTCACTGCAACCTCCGCCTCCTGGGTTCAAACGATTCTCCTGTCTTAGCTTCCCAAGTAGCTGGGACTACAGGCGCATGCCACTATACCCAGCATTTTTTGTATTTTTAGTAGAGATAGGGGTTTCACCGTTTTGGCCAGGATGGTTTCGATCTCTTGACCTCGTGATCCATCCGCCTCATCCTCCCAAAATGCTGAGATTATAGGCATGAGCCACCACACCCGGCCTCTTCAGTATTTTCTAAGAGGCTGCAGAATTGTCCCTGATATTCGTAGTCTCTCAGTACCATGACTTTGCATCTCCAGTCTATGTATTCAGAGTTCTATGTTTAATACAGTTTAACACATTGGTCTAGAGAGGAGTTGCTGTGGTTTCTCTCTCCCTTCTGCTGTGTGCTTGTATTCCCTGTCTCCACACTATGATGTCAGCAAGTTGACAAGAAAATTCCTCGTGAAGATTAGTAAAGGCTGTGAGTTGTATAGAATACTAACATATTCTCAAGTTGGATATTGGTAGTAACTTTTGGTTTTCCATGTACATGTTTGAATAGACAAAGAGGACAGCAGAAAGACAGCATAGTGAAGGAAAGGTAAAGGTTGGAGCAGTTGGCCCTCCTACCATGTGATGAATCAAGGTTGCATAAACATTTTGGTGGTTAGTATGAAAACACATGGGCATAAAGCATTTTATAGGATCTGACCCAAGAGGGAAGACCTCCAGGTGAGGAAACCCATAACTGAGGAACTCTGGGCAGATGTACATTGAGCATAGTTAAAGTGGTCTAAAATTGTCAACTCAGACCACATCTTCCTTCATGGGAAATACATAGAAGGGAGATATATGACTGCATACCTAAAAGCACATGAGTGTGCTCCATGCGGCATCTGACTATCTAGTCTGCCACACAAAAGATACCAATAATCAGGAAGTGTGAGCAAAATAAAACTAAGTTTAAAATTAGAAAAAGATTAATAAAAATGTTTTCCCTTTCCTCTGTCACTGCACTAATTACCCGAATACATTTAAGGGGATCAGCTCTATAGAATGTCTACTGGTCAAGTTTGCACCAGATAAACAGAATTGGTAGGACATATATATTAAGAGATTTATTGAAAAAAATGACTCGTGATTGTTATGGCTGGTTAGACAATCCTGAAATTGCCTTATTGGAAAGGGTAGACTGGAACTCTTAGTTACAAGCCGAAGCTGCAACTCACAAGTCAAATTTCTTCTTCTTAATAGATGCCACAGATTTTCTTTTAAGACCTTTCAGCTGATTGAATCAGACCCTTCTAGATTATCTAGGAAAATATTCCTTACTTAAGGTAAGCTGATTATAGACTTTAATCACATCTAAACAATACCTTCACAGTAATGCATAAATTAGTGTTTGCTTGGTAAGTATGGCCTAGCCAAGTTGACACATAAAATTAGCCATCACTGAAGGAATGAAATAATAGACTTCTTTTCCTCACTCAAAGTCCCTCAGGTTCAAGCCTAGTAAAGGTCAGACATAAAGAAGAGCTTCAGATTAAAATTTTAGATTGTATTAAATGACTTATTTTGTTTTACCTAAAAGTGATTAGAAAACTATGATGTCTGCCAAATATTGTCTTAAAGGACAGGAGAAGTTATTCATATATTTATTCCAAAAATGTACTGGGCACACTTTATACAATGAGACTGTTCTGAGTGTTTTTAAAGGATTATAGAACAACAAAAAAGTCCCTATAGACATGGATCTCACATTGTGGTGGAAAAGACAGATAATAAATAATAAATATAGAAATAAATAAGTTGTATTCTCTGTTAGAAGGTAGAAAATGATAATCACCTCCCCCCCCCCCCCAGAAAAATTGTGCTAGGTGCAAGGTAAAGGAAACGAGGCATTTAATGAGGGAGACATTTTTATACTTAAAAATAGTGGTCAGTGTCCAACGTGGAGAAACCCCATCTCTACTAAAAATACAAAATTAGCCAGGCATGGTAGTGGATGCCTATAATCCCAGCTAATCGAGAGACTGAGGCAGGAGAATTGCTTGAACCTTGGAGACGGAGGTTGCAGTGAGCCGAGATCAGGCCATTGCACTTCAGCCTGGGCAACAAGAGTGAAACTCCGTCTCAATTAAAAACAAACAAACAAACAAAAAACAAAAAAAACGAAAAACAAAACAAAACAAAACAAAAAAAAACCCAAGGTGATCAGTGTGGGCTTCAATTAAGCGATGAATATTACATAAGGACCTGAAGAAACTTAGGAAAAATGTTCCAGGAATGGGGAACAGCCTATATAAAGGCCTGGGAAGGAAGCATGACTGTCATGTTTAAGCAAGAACAAGCAGGTTGGGGAGACAGTAGTGTGAGCTGAGAGTAAAGAAATAGCCAGGGGAGGATTGAGATAATGCAGTAATGATAATGTAATTAATTTAGGTCATTGTAATAATTTTTTTTTATTTCAAAAGCTTTTTGGGGTACAAGTGGTTTTGGTTACATGAATGAATTATATAGTGATGAATTATGAGATGTTAGTGCACTTGTCACCCGAGTCGTGTACATTGTATCTAATGTGTAGTTTTGGTATCCCTGGCCCCCCTCCCACCTTCCCCATACTGACTTTCTAAAGTTCATTATATCGTTATGTATGCCTTTGCATACTCAATGCTTAGCTGCCACTTACAAGTGAGAACATGTGGTTTTTGGTTTTCCACTTCTGTGCGACTTCACTTAGAATAATGGCCTCCAGTTCCATCCAAGTTGCTGCAAAAGACATGATTTCCTTTCTTTTAAGGGCTGAGTAGTCTTCCATGGGATATATATATAAATCTATTATTTTTTGACTTTAGTAATAGCCATTCTTGCAGGAGTAAGCTTTGATCTCATTGGGTCTTAATTTTCATTTCCTTGATGATTAGTTATGTTCAGCATTTTTTTTCCTATGTTTTTTGGCCATTTGTTTATCTTCTTTTGAGAAATGTCTATTCACGTCCCTTGACCACTTTTTGATGGGATTATTTGGGGTTTTTTGGTGAAGTGTTAGAGATTCTTATAGATTCTGGATACTAGTCCTTTGTTGGATGCATAGTTTGCAAATATTTTTCTCCAATTCTGTGGGTTGTCTGTTTACTCTGAAGATTATTTCTTTTACTGGGCAGAACCTTTTTAGTTTAATTAGGTCCCATTTATTTATTTTTGTTTTTGTTGCATTTGCTTTTGGGGTCTTAGTCATGAGTTCTTTGCCTAGGCAAATATCTAGAAGAGTTTTTTTCTAACATTGCCTTCTAGAATTTGTATACTTTTAGGCCTTATATTTAAGTATTTGATCTGTCTTGAGTTGATTTTTGTATAGAGTGAGAGATAAGGGCCCAGTTTCATTCTTCTACAGGTCGATTGCCAGTTTTCCTAACACTACTTATTAAATAGGATATCCATTCCCAACTTAAGTCCATTGTAAGAATATTGACATTTAATTTATTATAGGTTTTTGAGTAGAGTAATGGCATTAGCACAGTATAGTTGAAGGCTATGCCTGGGAAACATTACAGGTTTAATTGTTGTGCAGACTTCTCACTCTCTGCCCCAGTGATTCAGGTTATTATGTAAACTGGTTATACACACACGTTTTAGGCAAAGAGCAAGCCAGCATTTATGTAGCACTTTAAAATATTTTAGCTTCCAAATATTTTCAATTTATTTCTGTTAATGAGATGGAACAACAATTATCTAATAGACTTTAAGTCTTTAGTCTATACTAGACATCACCGTTGCTTATAGTCACAAGGTAAAACAAGTCATTAAAAGGAGAAAACTTCTATCTAAAAAGCCACTGGCGTGTTTATAGCAATTATAACCCTGACTGAATAGAGCCAAGTCTACTGCTAAATTAAAAGACGTTGAGAAAAAGTGGTAGACTCTTGGATTCCGTATATGTATGAAGCCCCTGAGTAGTTTAGTGGCAGGAGGAATCCCCCACAATCCCCTCTGCAGGGTTCCTATTGCATCCCTAAGTGTTAGCATAGTGGTGGCAAGGCTGCTGCAAACTTACCTTTGACCTCAAGGGTACTCAGCATCAAACCAAGGAGAAGTATCAAAAGATAAAAGCAGGGCTCAACCCTTTTAGCCCTTGGCTCTTGCCCTTAAATTTACCTCTGACTCAGATGTCAAGCACTATTTTCACTAAGCCATCTACAGTGTGGCAGACAGAGCTTGGGGACATTTAACAGGTTATTTGCAGAGGGTGGAATTGTGAACATGTACACACAAGTAAATGGGAAAGGGGCATAGCATGAGAAATGCTTGTGAGGTAGGAAGATGGATTTCACACAACCGAAGGTGAACATTTTCTGTTCACTTATGCCATTGCAGATCAAGAGCCTCCACATTAGATTGGTTTAGGATTATAAACTAGAGGTTTCAGTGTGTGCTTAGGATTTAAGGACGATAGCACACCTCTGCAGAGGCGTTGTTTATTTAGCTGCTTCACAAAAACTCCTCTTCCTGACAGATCTAACAAGATCTTTTAATTGTTTAAAGCTTTTCAGAGGTCAACTTCTTTCAAAAATACTTTCTAAAAAAAGACCCTGTTAGATTTTGTATAAGGGAGAGAAGGATCTAGATAAAATAATAGGAAAATGTAAAGCCAGCCTTCAAAATTGAGCCCTGTCCCCCAGGAGAGCACTGTTAAAACTCAGCACACAAAACGTAGTGACTGATGTGTTTATGCTCTTAGTACCAGCATCTTGGAGAATGCATGCATGTGAGCTTACATCAGG
This sequence comes from Rhinopithecus roxellana, assembly GCF_007565055.1. Classification (NCBI taxonomy): domain Eukaryota; kingdom Metazoa; phylum Chordata; class Mammalia; order Primates; family Cercopithecidae; genus Rhinopithecus; species Rhinopithecus roxellana. Next base: position 113,301,155 of record NC_044558.1, on the reverse strand, counting down.
TTTTCCAATAACTAAGAAAACAAACAAATAGCCTACGTTTTCAGTGCAAGTAGTATTTCTCTTCTGAGATGATATATCAGATTTTTAAACGATTTTTTTCCTGTTTTGGATTTCAAAACAAATGCCAACCTTCAAAATACTGTTTTTAAACATTGATTTCTCTTTGATATGAAAAGAAATAAGAAATACGGAACATAAAAAGGACATGAACATAACAATCCGCAGGATGGAGGTTGGAAAAAGATTTGATATAACTGCAGCATTTCTTTTTTAAATGTGACTTTAAACTGGGAGAAAAGGAATTGTTAGTGTAGTATTTTCTGAGTGCTAACCCATGTATGGTGCCCTCTGATCTCATCGTGGGCAGGCAGGATTAGATGCTGTTTGTTCTTTTAGCTGTATGGTACTTGGAAATATCATAAACATTATATAGATACTAAACTTTCCATCCCTTTTCACTACTTCCCCCCCCCCAATGAAATGCTAAGTGTGTCACCTGGGGGTAGTTATAATAATCACAGTTGCTGATACTGCCAACGGCACGAATGGCACTGGATCAAGGAAAATATGACCCCAAGTACACGACTTTAAACTCCAGTTGTGACAGCTAATGCAATCACTGCCGGAGGAAAATGAGTCCCTTGACTAAACTCACCCTGATTTGTAATCTGATTAAAAAAACGTCTGGTAGAGGGAAAAGACAACATTTGTGGGCTTGCTTGGTTGCTGCACATAAAGCTGATGATTGAGAATTGATAATGACTCTTGAGATGCTGTAGACAGTGGGATCTCACATATACTTCAGAATATATTACATGTTGATAATTTGACTATTAGAATTTAGGTTTTATCGGGGGAATAAAGGCCACAGATGAAGAACTGAAAAACATAAACATTATATCATGATGAAAAATAGCTTTTCAGGAAAGATATAAGTATTCAATAGCCATCACTACACCCTATTTCTTTAACTCAAGGTTTCAGGGTTTTACATTTTTGTACGAGATTGCAACCTGAGGACTCTCCCAAGCATCACCCTGTGACCAGTAGACAAGACATTATGGTGCTTGCGGAAAGGAGGAGACATCTTGTGACACTCTTCAGGGAAGGTGAAATGGACCTTGAATTAAGTAGGCTCAAAAAGGATATTTAAAACTTGTGATAATATACATTTGAAAATAGTTACATTGCTCAATCAAATGTTCAGGTTCAATCATTTTATAGGGACTTTTTTTCTTCCTATGGGTAGTTAGCATCATTGCAGGATTAAGGGGCTACTTGACTCATGAATGTACTGATAATTGCTTTAAAATCTGAATTTTTACAGACAAATGAACAAATTTCCAGGTAAGTCTGAACTCTCCCTCAGTTATTAATTTGTTATACAAATTCTGCAATAACATAAAAGAGTTTGTGGAATTTAGAGCTAGCAGCTCTGAATCATAAATAACCAGATGAATCTATAAAGAAACAAAGTGGATTTTGTGATAAAAACTGATCTAATTCATAAGTCAGTTAGTTTTTTTCCCAAAATTTATTTGAGCAAAAGTTGAATCACTGGGAAAAAAAATGAACTTCTAAGTTGACTTTTTGAAGACCAATACTTATTTGTTTGAATAAAGAGCAAGAAGTTTCAGTTCAATATTCAAAATGTTCTCTTTCTAAAAATGTTTATGGTTACATAGTAGGTGTATATATATTTATGGAGTACATGAGATATTTTGATACAGGCATACAATGTGTGATCATATCTGAATAAATGGGATATCCATCACCTCAAGTATTTAACATTTCTTTGTGTTGCAAACATTTCAATTATACACTTATAATTATTTAAAAATGTACAATAAGTTATTGTTGACTGTACAGACCCTGTTGTGCTACCAAATACTAAATCTTATTCATTCTATCTAACAATATTTTGTACACATTAACCATTCCCCTTTCCCTTACCCCCACCCCATCAGTACCCCACTTAGTACCGTTTCCAACCTCTGGTAACCATCATCTGCTCTCTATCTCCATGAGTTCAGTTGTTTTAATTTTTAGCTCTGGACAAATGAGTAAGAATATGCAAAGTTTTTGTTTCTGTGCTTGGCATATTTCACCTAACATAATGTCCTCCATTTCCATCCATGTTGTTGCCAATGACAGGATCTCATTCTCTTTACTGCTGAATAGTACTCCATTGTGTTTATGTACTCATTTTATTTCTCCATTCATCTGTTGATGGCTACATAGGTTGCTTCCAAATCTTGGCTATTGTGAATAGTGCTCAAATAACATGAAATATCTTTCCATTTTTGCGTGCTTTCTTCAGTTCCTTTCATAAATATTTTATAGTTTTCATCATAGAGGTCTTTCATTTCATTGGTTATTTCCTAGGTATTTAAATTTATTTATAGTTATTATAAATGGGACTATATTCTTGATTTCTTTTTCAGATTGTTTGCTGTTGGCATATAGAAATGCTAGTGATTTTTGTGAGTTGATTTTGTAGCCTGAAACTTTACTGAATTTGTTTTTCAGTTCTAATAGATTTTTGGTGAAGTATTTAGGTTTTTCCAAATGTAAGATTATATCATCTGCAAACAAGGATAATTTGAATTCTTCCTTTCCAGTTTGGATGCCTTTTACTTATTTCTCTTATATGATTGCTCTAGCTGGGACTTCCAGTACTATGTTGAATAACAGTGGTGAAAGTGGACATCCTTACTTTATTCAGATCTTAGAGGAAAGGCTTTCAGATTTTCCCCATTCAGCATAGTAGTTGTGTGTCTGTCATATATGGCTTTCATTATGTTCAAGCAAGTTCCTTCTATACTCAGTCTTTGAACATTTTTGTCATGAAGGGATATTGAATTTTATCAGATGCTTTTTCAACATCAGTTGGAATTATTATATGGCATTTGTCTTTCATTCTGTTGTTATGATGTATCACATTGATTGATTTGTGCATATTTAACTATCCTTACATCTCTGGGATAAATACTATATGATCATGATGCATGTTTTTTAAATATATTGTTGAGCTGGGTTTGTTAGGATTTTATTGAGAATTTTTGCATCAATATTCATTGGAGATATTGGCCTGTAGTTTTCTTTTTTTGGTATATCTTTGTCTGCTTTTGGTATCAGGGTACTGCTGGCCTTGTAGAATGCATTTGTAAGTATTTCTTACTCCTCTATTTTTGGAATAGTTTGAGTAGGATTGGTATTAGTCCTTCTTTAAATGTTTGGTAGAATTCAACAGTGTAGCCATCGGGTCCTAGGATTTTCAATGGTGGGAGACTTTTTATTACAGCTGTGGTCTCATTATTTGTTATTGATCTATTCAGGTGTGGATTTCTTCATAGTTTGATCTTGGTATGTTGCATATGTCTAGGAATGTATCCATTTCTTCTAGGTTTTCCAATTTTTTGGCATATAGTTGCTCATAATAGTCTCTACTAATCCTTTGAATTTCTGTGGTATGAGTTGTAATGTATCCTCTTTTATCTCTGATTTTATTTATGTGGGTCTTCTTTTTTTTCCTTTGTTAGTATAGCTGAAGGTTTGTCAATTTTGTTTATCTTTTCAAAAAACAACTTTAGTTTTGTCGAGCCTGTGTATTTTTAATTTAAATTTTGTTTATTTATGCTTTGATTTTATTATTTATTTTATTCTTCCAATTTTGGGTTTGCTTTGCTCTTGCTTTTTTTCTAGTTCTTTAAGATGCATCATTAGGTTGTTTATTTGAAATTTTTCTACTTGTCGATGTAGGCATTTATTGCTATACAATTTTCTTAGTACTGCTTTTGCTGTATCCCATAGGTTTTGGTATGTTTGGTTTTCCTTTTCATTTGTTTCAAGAAATTCTTAAATTTTCTTCTTAATCTCCATTGACACGTTGGTCATTCAGGAGCATATTGTTTAATTTCCATATGTTTGTACAGCTTCCAAATTTCCTCTTGTTATTGATTTCTAGTTTTATTACATGTGACCAGAGAAGATACTTTGCATGATTAAATATGTTTAAATGTTTTAAGACTTGTTTTGTTGCCTAACATATGGTCTACCTTGAGAATAATTCATGTGCTCAGGAGAATAATGTGTATTCTACAGCCATTGGACGAAATGTTCTGTAAATATTTGTTAGATCCATTTGGCCTATAGTGCTGATTAAGTCCAAAGTTTCTTTGTTAATTTCCTGTCTGAATGATCTGTCCAATGCTGAAAGGGGAATGTTGAAGTCTCCAGCTATTTATTATTGTATTGAGGACTATCTGTCTCTTTAGCTAGCAATATTTGCTTTATATATCTGGGTGCTCCTGTGTTGAGTTTGTATATACTTAGTTATTGTATACTCTTGCTGAATTGACCCCTTTATCATTATATAATGACCTTCTTTGTCTCTATTTATAGTTGTTATCTTGAATCTATTTTGTCTAAATATAGCTACTCCCACTCTTTCTCATAATATACTGTTTTTCATAACTTATTTTCCGTCAGTGTGTGTCTTTATAGGTGAAGTATGTTTCTTGTAGGCAAGAAATCATTGTGTCTTCTTTTTCTCATTCAACTACTCCATGTCTTTTGATTAGAGAATTTAGTCCAGTTACATTCAATGTTATTATTAATAAGTAAGAACTTACTCTTACCATTTCATTATCTGTTTTCTGGTTGTTTTGTGGTTCCTTCCTTTCTTCCTTTCTTCCCTTCTTCCCTTCTCCCCTTCTTCCCTTCTTCCCTCCCTCCCTCCCTTCCTTCCTTCCTTCCTTCTTTCCTTCCTTCCTTCCTTCCTTCCTTCCTTCCTTCCTTCCTTCCTTCCTTCCTTCCTTCCTTCCTTCCTTCCTTCCTTCCTTCCTTCTTTCCTTCCTTCCTTCTTTTCTTGCTTTTTTTGTCCTTCTTCTTTCCTGTCTTCCATTTAGTAAAGGTAATTTTCTCTGCTCGTATGTTTTAATTTATTCCTTTTATTTTTTGTGTATCTGTTGTAGGTTTTTTACTTGAGTTTACCATGAGTCTTGCAAATAACATCATTTGATCCATTATTTTCAGCTGATAAGTTAACATTGATTGCAAGAACAAACAAATTAACAAGCAAAAAAATAGAAACTCTACACTTTAACTTCATCCCCCTCCCCACTGCTTTTTAACTTTTTATTATTTCTACTTATATATTATTATACTATGCCTGTCTTGAGTAGTTTTTGACATTTTTGTAGGTTCATATTTTTGTCTTTCTCCTCAAGATATTAGTAATTTACATACCACAATTACAGTATTATAATATTCTGTATTTCTCTGTGTACTTACAATTACCAGTAAGTTTTGTACCTTCACATGATTTTTCATTGCTTGTGAATGACCTTTTCTTTCAGACCGAAGAACTCCCTTTAGCATTTCTTGTAGGACAATTCTGGTGTTGATAAAATCTCTCAGCTTTTGTTTGTCTGGGAAAATCTTTATTTCTCCTTCTTCTTTGAAGTATATTTTCACTGGATATACTATTCTAGAATAAACATATTTTTCCTTCAGCACATTAAATATGTCATACCACTCTGTCCTGGCTTATAAGGTTTCTACTGAGAAGTCTGCTGCCAGACATATTAGAGCTGCTCTGTGTATTACTCGTTTCTTCTCTCTTGATGTTTTTAAGATCCTTTCCTTATCCTTGACCTTTGGAAGTTTGATTATTAAATGTCTTGAGGTCGTCTTATTTGAGTTTAATCTTCCTTAGGTGTTCTGTAACCTTCTTTTATTTGAATATTAATATTTCTCTCTAGATTTGGAATGTTCTCTGTGGTTATCCCTTTGAATAAGCTTTCTATTCTGATATTTCTCTCTACCTCCTCTTTAAGGCCAATAACTCTTAGATTTACCCTTTTGAGGCTATTTTCTAGATCTTGTAGGTGCGCTTCTTCCTTTTTGATTCTTTGTCTCCCCCAACTGTGCGTTTTCAGATAGCTTGTCTTTAAGTTCACTAATTTTTCTTCTGCTTGATCAGTTCTGCTGCAGACTCTACTGCAGTGTTTTTTTTTTTTTTTTTTTTTTTTTTTTTTTGAGACGGAGTCTTGCTCTGTCACCCGGGCTGGAGTGTGCTGTGGCCCGTTCTCAGCTCACTGCAAGCTCCGCCTCCCGGGTTCACGCCATTCTCCTGCCTCAGCCTCCAGGGTAGCTGGGACTACAGGCGCCCGCCACCTCGCCCGGCTAGTTTTTTGTAGTATTTAGTAGAGACGGGGTTTCACCGTGTTAGCCAGGATGGTCTCGATCTCCTGACCTCGTGATCCGCCCGTCTCGGCCTCCCAAAGTGCTGGGATTACAGGCTTGAGCCACCGCGCCCGGCCTGCATTCTTAAGTATGCCAGTTGAATTTTTCAGCTCTAGAGTTTCTGCTTGATTTTTAAGTATCATTTTAATTTTAATATTTAGTTCATCAGATAAAATTCTGCATTCCTTCTCTGTGTTATCTTGATTTTTTTCTTAGCTTCCTTAAAACAGCTTTTTAAATTATCTGTCTAAAATATCACATATGCCCAGGATGAGTTAGTGGTGCCTTGTTTAGTTTGGTGAGGTCACAGTTTCCTAAATGGTCTTGATGTTTATGGATGTTCATCAATGTATGGACATTAAAGAGTCAGGTATTTGTTGTAGTCTTTGAAGTCTGGGTTTGTTTGTACCCATCTTTCTTGGATAGAAAGGCTTTTTGAAGAGAAAAGCCTTCCCAAATATTTAAAGATAATTGAGTAATGTAATCTAAGTCTTTGGTCACTGTAGCCGTATCTTCATTAAGGGGCACCCCAAATCCAGTAACACTCTGACATTTACAGACTTGTAGAGGTACTAATTTGGTGGTCTTGGGTAAGATCCAGGATAATTCCCTGGATGACCAGGCAGAGACTCTTGTTCTCTTGTCTTCTTTCTTCCAGACAGAGTCTTTATCTCTATGCTGAGCTACCTGGAGCTGTGGAAGTAGCAGTGGGATGACACAATTATCCCTGTGACCACTACTGCTATGACTGTGCTGGGTTAGACCTAAAGCCAGCATGACACTGGGTCTTGCCCTTGGCCCATGGCAACCACTGCCTGGCTACCACCAATGTAGACTTATGGACCAAAGACTCTTCAATCAGCAGCTCTTCAACCTGACTAGGCTTATGTTCTTCCCTACAGGGTGGTGAGTGCCCCTTCATCCCAGGGTGGGACCAGAAATGCTGTGCAGAAGCCAGAGTTTGGAGGCAGGAACATTTGGAATCTACTTAGTGCTTGATTCTATTCCGGCTAAACAGCACCAAGACTATAATGCAAAGTCCCTTCTACTCTTCCTTCTTTTCTCCAGCAGAAGGAGTCTCTCCCCATGACCATCACTGCCCAGGCCCCCGGCGAGTACTGCCTCCCTAACACTAATGTTCACTCAATGCTCAAGGACTCTTTAGTCAGCGTTTGGCACATGCTGTGAGGCCTGGGTCTCTCCCTTCTGGGCAGTGGGCTCCACTCTGGCCCAGGGTAGGTATATAAATGCCATCTGGGAGCCAAAGCCTAGAATCAGGGACCCCCCAGGAGCCCATTTGGTACTCTGCCCCACTGTGGTTGAACTGGTACCTAAGTTAAAAGACAGAGTCCTCTTCACTTTTCCCTCTTCTTTCCTCAAGCATAAGGAATCTCTTTCTCAGTGCTGAGAATGCACTGAGTCATACCTGAAGCCAGCATGGCCCTGAGTATTACTCCAGGCTCATAATGAGTACTACCTGACTGCCACTGATGTTTATTCAAAGACCAAGGGCTCTTTAGTCACCTGGTGATGGATCCTTCCATAGCTGAGTCCTTCTCTTCAAGGCAGTGTGCTCCCTTCTGGTCCACTTTATGTCTAGAAATGTTGTCTGGGAGCTAGGGCCTGGAATGAGGGCCTCTGATTCTCTGCCTGGTGCCATATTCTACTGTGGCTAAACTGGTATCCAAGTTGCAAGACAAAGTCCTCATTACTGTCTCCTCTTCTCTCTTTAAGAAGAAGGAAGGAATCTCTCCTGGAGCTTGCAGCTGCACTGCCTGGGGTTGGGGGAGGGGTGACACAATTACTCCCTGGTGTCTTACCAGGTCACATTCATTCCATGTCCATTGACTTTAAGCCCAGAACAGTACCCAGATATGCCCAGGACTTCTAATCCTTATGTCCTAGATGGCCATTCAAGTTTATTTATAACCCAAGGGCACTTCAGCCTGCAGTGGTAGAGCTAGCTAGAACTCAAGTTCTGACTGCTGGGATGGATGATTCCCCTCTGGCTAGAGCTGGTCTCAAAGCTCCCTTCATGGGTGCCAGCTGAATTCTGCCAAGCGTTGCTTTCTGCTGTGGCAGGCAGCACTGAGTTTCAGTGCAAAGTCCTACAATCACTGTGCTCTCCCTCCCAGAAGTGCAATGATTCCCTCTTGTACAATATGGATGCTGCTGGAAGATAAGGGAAAGATGGTGTTAACAATTCAAGATTGTCTTTCCTATCCTCTCCAGTGCCTCTTTTCTTGTTTTGATGTTAAAATCAGGTACTGTGATCACTTATTTGATTTTTGGTTCTTATGAAGCTGGTTTCCTGTGTGGGTAGTTGTTCATTTTGTTGTCCTTGTAGGGGTGACAATTGCTGGAGGCTTCTATTTGGGTTTGGATTTCAACATCTTATTGTTAAATAAGTCTTAGTCCACCTCTTCTCTTCTGCTTTTTATTTTGATTAAATATTTTTTCAAGCACTGTCTAATGTATAACATTTGATCTTTAGCATGTAGGTCCATGAGTTATAGATTTATAATAAAATTAGACAGTTTCAATTTTACCTTTATCCATGAAGTTAGAAGTGAACATGTTTTCTTCCATGTCCTATTTCCATCTTCAACTGTGGCCATCTGTATGTTATTTTTAAGTTTCACATTTATACTTGTGTTAGGTTGTTCTTGCACTGCCATAAAAAAAAAATACCTGAGACTGAGTAATTTATAAAGAAAAGAGCTTTAATTGGCTCATGGTTCTGCAGGCTGTACCAAAAGCATGCCACTGGCATCTTCTCAGGGAAGCCTCAGATAGCACATACATCACATGGCAAAAGCAGAAGGAGGGGGGTGACTGGAGGCACCACACACTTTTAAATGACCAGTTCCCGTGAGAACTCACTCACTGTCTTGAGGACAGGACCAAGGGAATGGTGCCAAGCCATTTATGAGAAATCCACTCCCATGATTCAATCACCTCCCACTAGGCCTCACCTCCAACACCGAGCATTACATTTTAAGATGAGATTTTGGTGGGGACAAATATCCAAACTCTATGAATAAATTTTTTTCTAAGACATGAATAATATTTTTCTAGTAGAGATGTAAACACTTTCAGAGTCAAGGTACAGTAGTGATGAGAGAATAAAATTGGCTTAATATCTGCTCTAAGTAGTATTAACAGAGGATCACCTGATACATTTTTGAGCAGAGTTTCTGAAAAACTAGAGGAAATCTAAGTCACTGATTAATATCTGTAATAATCATATGGTACTGAGGCAAAAGGAAACAGATGTGAAATGTTCTTGAGTCATGGTAATGGCCAAGTACTGTAATCAGTATTCTAAACTCCTATTCCTATTGTCCCTAGAGATGTCTGACTGAATATTTGCATCAGATGACTGTATTTGATTCAGATGACTGAATATTTGTATCCCCCCAGTGTTGAAATCCAAACCCAAACATGGGGGTATTTGGAGGTAAAGGTGGGTCCTTAAATTTAGATGAGGTGTTGAGAGTTGGATCCCTATGATGCTGTTAATGCTCTCATAAGACTATAAGATGAAATCTTTGCTCTCTCCACCATGCAAGGTCATAGTGAGAAGATGTCTTTTACCAGCCAGGAATACAGCCCTCACTAGGAGTTAAATCAGCTGGCACTTTAATTTTGAACTTCTCAACCTCCAGAACTATAAGAAATAAATTCATTTTGTTTAAGTCACTCAGTCTATAGTATTTCTGTTATGGAAGCCCAAGCTGACTAAGACACCTTGAAACTAAAATTTACATCCAACTCAGTTATCTATGACTCCTGACCCCCTGCGTTTCCATGAGAGTCCTATCTCATTAGTACTTTACTTAAATCTGTATAATAATTCTCCCCTTTACTAGTGTTTTCTCAACTAAGAAATTTTTTTTTTCAAAACAAAACAAAACAATTTCTGACTAAAACATGATATTAAGTTTTAGCTGAATTAAAGAAAATTATTACAATCTAGGGCCTTGTATTCATATTAGATGCAAACTAGAGACTCATTTTGTATAATTGCAGTTGAAACCTAAAGCAAAACAATTTACAAAACTTTCTTTTACATTTGACAAGATTTCCTTATACTTAATTATCTGAGCTATTGTTTCAAATTTCTAGCAGGTTATATGCAAATAGAGAAAACCTTAGTGATGCATAGTTTTACCTATTTTTACAATAAAAATATATTATGACTTAACTTGATTAGAAAGAAAAGAAAGTTCCATTGGCTATAAGATTTTACCTTTATACAAATATTAGAATTAAAATATGCAGCTTGGTGAACTGCTCATGGGTGTTTGGCAGAAATGATAGCAATTTACTTAACAGAATGAGGTAAAAAGAACAAAAACAGGGACAGCACAACCTGGCATATTTCCTCGGATTCCAGAGCATTTCAACATGATGAAAATGTCCAAACATCCACAAAAGTTTACAAAACCATTATTTTCCAGAAATCTTTGAACATTTAACTCTGTAATTTAAAAAATAAAATTTCTAGCAAATAAAACTTTAAAGAAAATTACACAATGATAAAAACACACAAATGATGAAAATACTAGCATATGCCTATAATAGCAAAGGAAGACATTTGCTGTTATGGTACTGGAAAACTTGCAAGTACCTACATGTTTGTAACTGTAAGAAGAAACTGGCAATGATTTTCGTCTTTGAAACTTTAAAACCCTTCCATGTGAGAAGCATTTAATAAATCAGGGTTATTCAAGCTCTCCTTATCAAGTCCTGCCAGGTTTATGCTGTCTCTTATCTTCAGTTAACTGCAGTGGCTCTCCCCGGCCCACCTCTAGATTCTTCTTGTAATAGGTAGCACTGTGGATCATCTCATCGCTCCATTACCATACAGCTCCCAAACCAGCATCCATGTCGATTCCTATCGAGAGACTCCTGCAGCTCTTAGCACAGTATCCAGCCCACAGTGGTGGAGTAGCACACACTGTTAGGTGAACGTAATTTTCAGCAAGGTAACATTTTTTACCCACTTTGGCTGCAAGAATCTTGACTACGTTAATCAGATATTGTACAGTCAACCCAGATAATCTGTCTATGAAGCCTGTTTTATGTCACTAGATTTAAGGTAACTTGTCACACAGTCTGAGCAAGTGGAACAGAAGGTAAGAGGGGTAGGAAGGAAAATAATTAAATTCCCTATTAATGGAATGTTTAATTGCAATAGTGTAGTATATGTGTATTTTACTGGGAATTTTCACTATGTCAGGGACAGATATTCTTGTAAGTCTACTTTCTCTGAATAAAAATTGAAATATTTTTCTTTCTGAGAATGATACAAAGATTTTTAAAGCTAATTACATAATTTGTATGTTAACAATAGCTGTATGACCTCACAGTGATTAGGATGTCAATGGACTAGTAACTTCGCTGCAGTGCCATTGATTAAAGCAAAGAAATGGGATAGACTACTACAAAAAAGACTGGTGCATAAATTATTTGGAGGTGAACACTTTGTGCCTCAAATAGCTCTCTCTCTCTCTATATATATATGTATATACATATATATATACAAACATATATATACACATACCTATATATAGTTCAATATACATATAAATATATTCAGTTTTCTTACTTGCTTATGGTTGTAAATGACTCAATTTACTTGGCAAAATGTGATCTAATTACAATGAGAGCATTCAAGATATTTCAGGGAAATTCAGGTCCCATAAAACGTAATACGAAAATTCTTAAGCTTAGTAGTGATACTAAATGACACAAAAACCCTAGAACTTACACATTCTCCCAAGACCACCTTTATATATAACAAGATTTATCTTGACACATCAGGAACTGGTAAAATCAAACGCACTAAACAAATACAGTTACAACAAAAGCAATGTACAACATAGTCCATATTGCAGTGGGGATCTGTCATATCATTTCATATGAAGAGGGTCTTTGGGTCTTTTCCTATATGAAAAATACTGTGGTTGTCTTTCCTTTGGATTCCATCCTTTATCAAATTGATTTCAAAATATTCATTCTTTTTGTACAGAGGTTTACAAATCGGTTAAACAATGGTATGAAAAAATGGATCACGTTTGTTTCATAGTTTAACTTAATAAAGTAAAATATGTTTTGAAAAAAGTCTTCCACCAAAAGGTATAGCTGTTGATATTAAATTATCTATAAATATAGTATAACGTATATTAAAACTCCATTAACATATGTTAATGTTTGTGAAATTATATTGAAATAAAGCAATATGGTACAAATTATTGTGAAAATAACGGTACAATACAATTACAAGTTAATACTCTTTGTTACTCTTAAATTTTATGTAGGAGAGTAATTTTTTCTCTTAAAAATAAAATTAAATCATTATTTATTATTCCTATATTTCTTCCCATTGTTTCTTAAAGCTGAAATTTACTCTTTATAGTATTAACATGCTTTTAAAGTATTTATTATGTTATAGTAATGTAAATTTTGGTACTAATACTACTAACATTTTGAAATCTTTGAGAATATATGCTAAACCATATACAGTTCTTGATACTAATCTAGTGTTCAAATATGGTTGCATCAAGTTAAGTCACATGTATGTTAGAAGTCTGCTGAAGTCACTATTCTTCTGCATTGGTACAGGCATACACACACATGCAAACAAATTACAGCATCCTAAACCACATCCCTATCCAGTGACCTTCCCCAGGTTAGAATCCATTCCTAGGAGCTTATAATTTCGTGGCACGTTTGGCTTCTAAGTTTCTGATGCTGCTGAAAATCTCTTGTGTCTCATCACCTGAGGCTGTTCCTGTCTCTTTTCTCTGCTGTAACTTGAACCTCAGCCCTCTTTTCTTGTGTATCCAGAAGCAACATAAAACAAAAGCTTTCAGGAGACATTTGTATATTATAATGGTCTTAGTCTAAGATTTCAGATTAATGAAAAGGTCTACTTCACAGCAATGCCAGAAATTTACAATTAAAAGCAGACATTTCTATATTTAAACATTTGTTTAAACCAACAGCAGAAATTATGAGATGCTTTTATACACAGGCATAGGTACAGGCACAACAAATGTATTTTATGCAGAGTAATTCATTTATTTTTAAACCTAACTGCAGAAGCCATCCATGCATTCACTGATAACCTTATAGAGCCAGAAGAAGCTTCCAAACTTTTCCTTTTCCAGATCAGTTTATCTAGCAGAACATGGACAATTGAAAGATGTGCTGTTCCCTATAAAGAAAACATTGCTATGGAGGAGGCTCAGTGAATAAGTGTCTATTTATATATTTATTTAGCAATAATTAATGAGTTACTCCTTATGCAGTCACAAAGAGAGGTACTAGGAATTCAAAGATGAACAAGACATCAGTTCTGTATCTGAGGAGCTCAGGGATTCTTTCTTTTTTTTTTTTTTTTTTTCTTTTTTGAGACGGAGTCTCATTCTGTCGCCCAGGCTGGAGTGCAGTGGCCAGATCTCGGCTCACTGCAAGCTCCACCTCCCGGGTTTACGCCATTCTCCTGCCTCAGCCTCCTGAGTAGCTGGGACTACAGGCGCCCGCCACCTTGCCCGGCTAGTTTTTTGTATTTTTTTTTTTTTTAGTAGAGACAGAGTTTCACCGTGTTAGCCAGGATGGTCTCGATCTCCTGACCTCGTGATCCACCCGTCTCGGCCTCCCAAAGTGCTGGGATTACAGGCTTAAGCCACTGCGCCCGGCCTGGAGCTCAGGGATTCTTATGAGAAAACAAAGAGTAAAGGATTCATTACAGTCACAACATGAGGAGTGAGTGAGTGAGATGTGTGTGAGTGTGTGAGTGAGATGGACTTAACAACACACAGCAGGAAGGGAAACACAAGAGTGGATAGGGATGTTGAGCAGAATGCACAGACACAGGCTGTAGTGAGATGAGGACAGAGTGGGGTGAAGATACGTTCAGGATGATTTCCCTGAAAAAAAAAAAAAAGTACATACAGATGATACATAAAGAATGAGCTGGAATCATTAAGGTGAAGGACAGGTATTTAGGAGGTTTTAGGCATAAAAAGCAATATTAAACTCATTGAGGAGGAAATACTGGAGTATAAGATAAAAAGGAAGGAGTGGTAGAAAAGAGAATGAGAGACAGGTAAAGAATGATCATAAAAAACTGTGTCTCGTTAGCAGCACTTTAATTTTATAGTACAAGAAATAAACACGTATTGATAATTTTGAAGCAAGGGAATGATTTGGTGGCTTTTTTCCTGATGAAATGTTTACCTTTATTAGAACGTAATGAATTTTAAGAAAAAACTACTTGACTCTCTAGATAGATAGATAGATACATAAATACATAGATAGATGATAGAGAGATCTACATATAGATCTCTCTCTAGAGATATATTCAACTATGCCTGAAAACATATGTTACAAATATTAGTTTGAGATGTACATTTTGTTCCTATGTAACGTAGCTTTCTATGGCCAAATGTGACTGCTCCTTATATATGAATACAGTGATGTCATTTAGAGTCCACTTTGAAATAACTCAGGCCTCTAACAAAAACCAGTGTCTTTTGTGAGACTTCCTTTAACTCATACTAGAATGAATTATTAAATGAAAAGCAACCTAGAACTATGAAAACTCAAAACTTCAAACATATCTACAAAGTGAACATTTGCATAAGAGGCAGTAAAAAACATCTAAGCTGTAGTTTTCTGCCCCAACACATTCTAGGGGCTTTCAATTTTGTTCTCATTGCACAAAAATATTTAATTAACCCAATTTATTATTGCCAAAACTCTGATATGAATTCTTTTAACTATTATATCTGGGACAAATAACCTGCACATTTTTAATATAATTTTTATTTTTTTTAAGTAGCTTTCAAATTAGCAATGGTAGAACCAATGCTGTTATACATAAATAACTTGGGGATAGCCTCTATTCTCCATTCAAGCAATTACATATTTGTATGGGAACTAAATTTGAGAGCTCTCAAAACCAACTGCTACAGTAACCAAAGATTTCAGCATGGATTGGCCAAACTAGACCTAAAAAGTCACAGGTGCCATGAAGCAAGTCTGTCCCGATAAAATGAGTTAGTTCCATTTCAGGAAACTTTTCTCTAGCACCTGTAATGCCTCTTGATACTTAGCCTCTTTTTCTAGATAGTACCTGTTAAAAAGATGTGCCAAAGTATAAATATTTGAGCAGACAGTAGTGCCTTTCAGAGCAAAAAACTCAAGTTGTATTGCAACAGCTGGCAGTAGGATTAGTGGTCTGAAAGTCATTTGAAGTGTTGAAATCTGTTTTTATGAGGGGAATGGGCAAAGGAAGAATAGTGAACTGACTAAATGCGGTCTACTAAGGCTAAATTTCATGCCTGGGTTGAATGGAATGAATGTATTGCCATTCCATTGGTACTAAGCAGGTGGAATCTGGGGATATGTGTTTTTTATTCCATCCTTGTACTTGGATGTATTTCATTCCATATTTTTATATAGATTTCATTCCTCTGGAAACACACACATTTTCCACAGTTCATATTTCCTATTCATTATTAGATAAAAGTAAAAATGAATTTGGAAAATATGTTCCTAATAAATCTGTTTGTCTACTGTAGTTATTTGCTTTTGTGAGAGTTTTCTGACAAATTAGTGAGGTTAACAGCCCTTAAGAGTAAATGCAACAAATTATAGATTTTTAAAGGTTGAACAGACTTTTAAATTAGCCTGTCCAGTAATGTTAAAATTATTCCAGGATGGCATCGATTGTAGGAGTGTATGGGTGAGTGAGGGTGACCAGAAAGGGCACAAAGTAATTAAGGCTTGGGAACCATCACTGTCACGTGAATCAGGGTAACTCCACTTCTATGTGTTTATTTCTTTAATTCGATTTTCTAAATGCTATCTCGTAGGAGTGTTTTTTAAAGAAGAAATCTATTGCTAAAATATGATTTAGGTTGTCTATTATTTAATATGAAAGATGTGGAAAATGAGAGTATCTGATATGAATTTTAATAATATTAATATCAAATCTTTTATTTGGTATATTTTTCTTTCCATTATTTAAATAATCTATTGTATCTGATGTTTTATTATTGTCAAAGACCTGTTTTCACTTTAATATCCCCTTTGCAGCTTCAGACTCATTATTTTTACTTTGAGATATCTTAAAAGAAGAAAGGAGACATCTCTAAACCATCTTCCATATTATTATGTGGTAGTGTCTGTGAAATACTGTATGGAAGTATTTGTGAAGTACTTTGGATCAACTTGAGTCATACACCCATCAATTGCTGGACCAGGAAGGTCAGAGCTATTCAAAGAGTGTCCATGAACCAGCTGAAATTCACCCACCCATTGTTACTACTCTGCAAGCTGGTATAGAGCTTGTTCCAAGAGAAATATCACCTATGTCACTTAGTACACTTGCTAGTTCAGCTGAATTTTTATTTTAAAGCAGGAATTTCTTGATGTTGATTTACATTCTGGAGCAAACTCCTAGGAAGTGGAAGATTCTGTATTTAGAAGAGGGAAAACTCTTCAGGACAGGCAGCACTTCCACATCAACCACACATACATTCGATAAACAAAAATTCAATCAACCCAACATAAAACAAAACATGAGTTTACATTCTAGGTACTTAAAAATATGTTTTAATGCAATTATCCTCTGAGAATAAGGTCTTATCATTTCTATGTGAAGCCTGAGAGAATCCAGGCTCTGTTAAGTTCACAAAGTCAACGTGCAGTGGATGGATATGTATATTTGGCACTCCAAAACCTGTGCTCTTTATATTAGAATGCGATAAATTGAAGACACCATCATTTGGCACAGATTTGAGGAAGGAAGGGTGGAGAGAGGCAGGGAAGGTTAGAGAAAACTTTCTACAGAACTGAGAATTAAGTCTTTAGGTACTAGCCTGGTTGTCAAACTGAACCATGTGGCTGGAGAAGAATCCCCCACTCCCCGCATCCCAACCCTGGACAGAGGGAACAGTGTGTGATAGTCATGGAAGCTTCCAGTGTTCACATTGTTAAAGCAAAAATTGCACCGGCCAAAATTAACCCGTCAAGGAAGACTTCATTCAGGCTAATAGGTGAGCAAAAGTGAACTTAACTCCATTGAAACAAAAGGCAGAAGGTTTTATTATTATTATTATTATTATTATTATTATTATTATTATTATTATAATTGTTGTTTAAGTTCTGGGATACATGTGCAGAACATGCAGGTTTGTTACATAGGTATATACGTGCCATGGTGGTTTGCTGCACCCATTAACCCGTCATCTACATTAGGCATTTATCCGAATGCTATCCCTCCCCTAGTCCCCTATCCCCAGACAGGCCCTGGTGTGTGATGTTCCCCTCCCTGTGTCCATGTGTTGTCATTGTTCAACTCCCACTTATGAGTGAGAACATGCTTTGTTTGGTTTTCTGTTTTCATGTTAGTTTACTGAGAATGATGGTTTCCATCTTCATCCATGTCCCTGCAAAGGACATGAACTCATCCCTTTTTATGGCTGCATGGTATTCCATGGTTTATATGTGCCACATTTTCTGTATCCAGTCTATCACTGATGGACATTTGGGTTGGTTCCAAGTCTTTGCTATTGTAAATAGTGCTGCAATAAACATATGTGTGCATGTGTCTTTATAATAGCATGATTTGTAATCCTTTGGGTATATACCCAGTAATGGGATTGCTGGGTCAAGTGGTATTTCTGGTTCTGGATCCTTGAAGAATCACCACAGTATCTTCCACAATGGTTGAACTAATTTACACTCCCACCAACAATGTAAAAGCATTCCTATTTCTCCACATCCTCTCCAGCATCTGTTTTTTCCTGACTTTTTAATGATTGCCATTCTAACTGGTGTGAGATGGTATTTCATTGTGGTGTTGATTTGCATTTCTTTAATGACCAGTGATGATGAGTTTTTTTTTCATATGTTTGTTGGTCACATAAATGTCCTCTTTTGAGAAGTGTCTGTTCATACCCTAAAAGGCAGAAGAGTTTTTAAGCAGTGGAGTAAACTTGTGGAAAAGTACTGGAGGATGTTATGGGCAGGTTCATCAATGGGATGTGTCTAGCACATGCAATTATTCCTGAGGTTGCAGATGTTTTTCTCTGTGCTCAGGCCATCTGTGCTTACCCAAAGGAAAATTAAACTTTCTTCTACCCTCATCACAGAAGGTAGTTTTACAACCTAGAATAAGATGCCTTATCCAAAGTTGGGCTCCTATCCTCCCACCACAGAGACTGAGAGATAGGGGCACTATCTCCTTTTATATTTACATTTGAAAAAGATGGTTCCTGGGTTTATGAGAAAGATATTTCCTGGGTTGTAAAACTGGCCAGTGGCTGGGAGGTTTACTTATATTTCAAATAGGCAGAAAAAGTATTTACAGTGACAAACTTTCTGATGTAAATGCTCTAAGAAAAGGGAAGTCAGACAGGGGCTTACTTTGAAGAAACCTATCTAAAATTTAGTCAAGCTGGGTTTCTCCTTGACCATCTTGGTGCATCAGAGTCACTAGGCATATTAAAAACACATGCAGTTTTAGGCCACATGCCCAGAGAGTCTGATGTTTTATTCACTTTTGTCCACACTGAAGGAAACATTGATTGAAGGAATGATATTATCAGTAGCTTGAGAGTATGTGGCAAGGGGCATAAGATGAAACTGGCGAGGACCAGATCATGAAGGGCATTGTCTATTTCACAAGTTTTTTTTTTTTTTTTTTTTAATACAGATAATTATTTCAGCCAGGGTTCTCTAAAGTGTGCACTGCCTGAATCAAAAAAAAAAAAAAAAAAAATTACTTGGGAAGCAGATGTCTATTCTCTATCATACAACCACAGGCTAGAACCTCTGTGGTAGGTTGTGGAGATCCAGAGATGACCACTCTTAGCATTATGGTGTATTTTGTTCTCATTTTGTTTTTCTCAATATTCTTTTTTGCCTACTTAATGACTGTATTAGTATATATTATATGAGATATATATGTCTGTATGCATTATAAAATCTATGGATTTTATTTTACTTAAAAATGGCTGTAGCCTAATTCATAATATTAATTACAATCTACTGAATGACTCTCTTATCCTTAAATATTAATGTGTTTCAATAAATAAATTTGTTTAATTTACTGGTATAGATTTTAAGAAGTAGAATTACTGAGTCAATGACTATGAATATTTATAGAATTCTTCATTTCTAAATTGTTACCCAGGTAGGTTATATAAATTTATGCCCTTATCTTGTTTTTACTAATTTATTAGTTTATGGTGTCTATCTTATTTTGCTTGAAGATATTTAATTTGTTAAAACTGATAAAATTGCATTATTGTGTTCTTTTAGCCACATTTATTTCAGATTTTTGAACTTGAAAGGCAGATTCTGTTTTGCTTCTGGAGATTTCATCCTTTTTCTCTTTTTGTCCTATTGTAATGATTCTCTACATGATGAGGACACTAGTATTTTCCTGTCACTAGCATAGTGTATGTTTATCCCAAGTTTGCTGTTGGTCTTTTAACTTTGTTGCAATGGTATAACTTTCATGTACTGGTGTTTTTATTATTGTTTGGTTGATTTTAACAATATTTGCTTCATATTTTCTGCTTTGGGGGATATTACGTCACTTCCTTATCATGGCCTCATGTTCCTTCTCTTGGTTTTTCTTTTTTATTTTATTTTTTATTTTTTTATTTTTATTTTTTTATACTCTCTGTTTTTATTGGAACATCTTTTGCTGGGGGCTAAGGGTAGGTCAGAATTGGGATGGAGTGGCCTATTGAAATAAATGCATTTACTTGTCACTATAAGTGTTGCAACGTGCTCTCACCAGTTCCATCTGCTTGCTAGTATGTTGTTTTCCAGGAATCAAAGTCCTATTAGAAAAAGTATAGAATAAACTGTACTCTTGAATGGGCTACATATTTTGAACATCTGAAAAGCAATATCCATGCAACAGAAGAACAACTGCTCAATTTTTTTCTTTGGTACAGACCCTAGAACTCTGGCCAGGGGAAAAATATTGAAAAAGAGAAAGACCTCTATGAGGAGCTCCATATTTCTCTTTTATGTGACAGGAAATATGACATAGCTAATATTGTAATTTCAGTTTCATGGATGTTGAAGTAATGGAACTTACCCTTAGATCTGACAATTGTCTGGGTGTCTGTCAGTCTTATATTCATTATGTTTCATTTTTCTTTTGGGGTCTTTATTTATATTTTAATGGAAACATAAATGAGGATGATTTATAGATCATCAGCCACACATGATTTTAAACGGAACGTTGTTTTTTCATCTTTATCTGGCCGGCAGATGGGGTGTATGGAAAACTTTTTTCTCTTTCCTTTTTCTTTGGTGGATGACAGAGTCTTGCAGTAAATCTAAAACTGTAGAGCAGATTACTGAAGAAAGCCTTCTCTTTTCTTATGCCCAGCAAGCCGTCAGCTAGCATAGCACTCAAAGAACAAAGGATCCTCTCCTGTGCTACATAATTTCTAACTCTATAGATAATTAACCTATGAATGGTAGACCACTGTTGTAAAATATCTTTGAACAAGGATTGCTCAAGAAAATATATAATCCTCCAAACAATCCATCCTCCGTGTGAAGCAACTGATGTGAAGCAATGACAATGAAAAATATAACAATAAATAGCTTCCTATCTTCCATGGCTATGGTGCCCATTGAGATATACAGTTACCTACCTAGCTGGCATAGATCCCATGTCTTCAAACAAGGATAAAATGTTTCAGGGTGGTATAGTATAATTCTCTCTTTCTTAGACTGATGGGGATTCCCATGTTTTTATCTCCACACATTGTAAACACACATATACAAATATGCTGCTTAACAGTACCAATAGATGTAATTTGAGGACTTTTCAACAGAGCAAGGATAGTTACTACACAACTGCACACAAACACAGTTAAAACAGTTAACCATTTTTTGTATATACAACATTATCCTCTGTTCTTTCAAAGCATTTGAAGATTAAGACATTATGCTTAATTAAGTATAGTGTTTCAAGAGAACATCATGGTTATACTGCCAATTTTTAAGAAGGGAAGTCACTGTATAATTCATACAGAAAACATTGAAAATAAACGTAGTGTTTGCTGAACCTACCATGTCCATCATTATGATTTTCCCACATCCTTTGAATGTCATGATTAAAATACTAGGAAACCATAATATAATTTCTATAGCAAAGATGTTATATTAATGTGTGGCTATCAATATTGTGAACCAATGTGTCTGTAGCATTTAATGTTGTGTTTTTCAAAATGTGCTCTGTTATCATCTACATTGCAGTTATTTAAGATGACTTTTAAAGCATAATGTCTAGGACCTACCAAAGACTGAATCTTTTACCAGCTCCCTAGGTGATTTTTGGGCTTAGAATCCCACTGAAATTGGAACAGTTTACATCAGAGTTCATATGAATCATAGTTGCTTTAAGGTCTCTTTTTAATTCTTCATTTCAATTGTTGGGTAATTGTGACATTTTTAATCAGAAGACTCTTCAGTCTTATCTACATAGAGCTATGTGAAACTAATAATTAAATGATAGATTTAAGATATGCTATTTAGCTTTCTTAGTTGGTCCGGCACTTTTATATTATAGTCTACAATTTAGGTGGGGTAGATATCAGGCTAAATTTTTAGCATAGAAAATACCTTGGCTACACTTGTGCTCACTCTGGTTTTATCTACTTACTGTGTTTGATGCTTAAGATATTAAAAGGTTTAAAGAGGAGCATAATGATTTATACTCTACGTAAGAAGAACTATAAGTGTTTTACAAATGTACCTCTTAAAGAAAGCAATAATTAAAATTATAATTCCAAGTAAACTGAAATGGAGACTACAATTCTCTAATTTATTAAAATTCAACTTTTTTGGAGTTACTTACATAGCATTGCAAATTTTGTGGGGGGATAACTTGCTTTGTCTCTGCTAATGATGTAATCCATGTAATTGAGGTGAGCTTATCAGTGGATAGTTCAATTAATTCCAACATGATACTAGTCAGGCTAAGGTGCCAGGTTTACTTAGTATGCAGGCCAATGAAACTTTACATGAGGATGAAGGACTTATTTACAGCCATAAGTCTATAATCTTAACAATATAGTGTCCTGAAAACATGTTCAGTATACATGTATTAATATTCCTGTGTCATGAAAATCCAGATGTTTAGCCAACAGAGTACTGAACGTATCTTTTCATCAACTATTTGATATAAAATTACTAATAAGTTTTCCAACAGAATTTGCAGAAACTAAGAAGACAAATATTGAAGGAGAAAGAAACATCATGGGTCAAAATCACTAATAAAGATGAATATTTCTAAATAAAATATTAACAAATTAAACCCAGTAGTACATTAAAACACATACATACACACACACACGCACACACACATGCATGTATATTATTTAGGTTTAACTGCATAAACACTTGGATACTTTAACTTTAGAACAGCATTCAATATTCTGCAGAATGCTTTGGAATAAATGCAATGAGGAAGACCCAAGAATTATATGACGCATACTCTAAAATCTTAATTGAAGATAGATAGAACTGAACAAATGGAAATAAATTCGATTCTTGGATGGGAAGATTGAATGTCAAAAATGTCATTCAGCAACCAAAAAACAAACATGCCCCCCACCAAATTATATAAATTCCAGCTAGCATTCTAGCACTCTCTCTCTTTGTTTTTTTTTTTTTTTTTTTTTTTGGTTTTTCTTCTTTTGCAATTAGATAGAATAAAATTCATATTGAAATAAAATAAATTCAAGAAAATATCTAGAAAAACAATGAAAATGAGAATAATGGGCAGGATTCTTAGGATATAATCAGAACATTCTAAAATCAAGGCAATGAGGTTAATAGGTTTTTAGTGTCAGAATAAGAAAATAGGTCAGTTTGAAAGTGGGTCAAACGGAAAAGACAATCTAGAATTAGAAGTAATTATGCATTTGATATGACTGCAGACTCAATTAATTGCTCTTTTATTTGGAATTAATGAAGAGGCACACTATGTTCCCCATTTACTTAGCCGTATCTAGGATATAGCAGGCAATAGATATCTCAGTGAATCAGCAGATGTAGCAGGAGGTATCACAGATTGTCAAGCTCAACTTGTAGGAAGGGTACACTTCATTGAAGGAAATGAAATTGAAGCTTCTTTCATGGACCATTTCAATTCAGGGAAGCTACCAATTTTATGTTTACTGATTGAGCTCTTATTCATACTTGTCACGTAGCTTCTCTGGGAATATTTTCTAGCTTGATTCCCTCCAATTGCTGCTATAGCTTATTAATGAAGTATTTCACCATTAACAATTATAATGACCAGGTACAGTCTGAATATTTATCATTTATCTTAATTTGGCACATGTGAGAGAGAAATGTTGCAAGAAAGAAAACTCAGTATCATACATTCAGACAGGCCTGGGTCTAGGACAGTGTTTCTCAATCTTAGAACTATTTACCTATAAGGCTACATAATTCTTTGTTAGAAGTTGGAGGATGTCCTATGCATTGTAGGGTGTTTAGCATAATCCATAGCCTCCATCCACTGGATGCTAATAGTACCCCCTAGTTTGTGACAGCCATAATTGTCTACAGATATTTTCAAATGTCCTGATGGGGGATGGGAAGGAAGGTCGAGTAAATTACCCCTGTTTGAGAACCACTGGTTTAGCGTAAAGGTTCTGTTAAAACTTTGTCCTTATGATTTAGTGTAAAAGTAAATATTTGACAAAGGTAATAGTTTAACTCAGTAAAAAAAAGATGAATTGCTTGATAAGTTATGCTAACACAACTGACTTCTGTCTGGAAAAAATAAAAGTGGACTCGTTCACCACTTAAAATGTTAGTATGTAGATGGATCAAATAATTAAATATTAAATATAAAATAATTGAATACAATAAGAAATACAGGTTATAATATATAAAATATAGGAGTAGTAGAAACCTTTGTACCCAAGATTGGAAATTCAGATGGCATAAGAGGAAAAGTAGACATATTGACCGCATTAAAATTTTAACATTTGACCTGCTAAAAGACACAATACACAAAGTCCTTAAAAATAAATGAAACTATGGATAAAATTTTAGAAATATGGTTAATAGACAAAAGGTTAATGTATATAATGTACAAAGTGCCCTTAAAAATTGGCCAAAAATACAATCTATAGTAAAGGAACAAATATGAATTAACATTTTGTAGCAAATCCAAAAGGCCAACAATTTTATAAATAGATACCAACTCAAGCATTAGTTGGATAAATGCAAATTAAAGCAACAAAAATATTATACTTTTCAGATTGCTAAAAATTAAAATAGTAGTGAAAACCCATTACACCTGTAGCTTTATAGAATCATATCTTTATGACCTAAGAGTAATGACACTTTTCTCTAAGATGGCATCAAAAACATAAATTATAATTTACAGCTTATTAGTTTCATTACCCTGAATTTAAAAAGTCTATAAAATAAAGGCAAATTAAACAAAGTTAAAAATAGAGAGTTCTAAAAAAAATTTAGAGAATATATAATACTAAAAAAGGATGGTATTCAGAATTTAGTAATGCACATACATATTGATAAGGAATAATTATAAGATCCAATAAAAAGTCTGGCAAATGATATGAACTCATGTAGAAAAAGATGGTCAGCAAGAATGACAGAGGCACTTGATTTGACTAATAAGAAGAGGCAAAATAATAGAAAGTAAAAAATTTTTTCTCCTATCAGATTGTCAAAAAAAAAAGTCTTATGATACTAAGTGGTGACAATTATTTGGCAATATGAGGCAACTTATACACATTGCTTATGGAAGTGAGTTTTATAACAATTTAGGCTTCTTTGGCAATACACAGTAAAACTGAGAACAAATATCTTTTAGTGGCCTATAATTCCACTCTTTTGGTATACACCTTGAAGTATTTGCACATGTGCACAAGGATACATAAGAATGTTCATAATAGTATTCCTTGTGATCGAAAGATTTAGATATAATGTCATATTAATCCACAACGGAATGCACGAAATATATTTTCTTTATTTGATGAAATACATATCTATACACATATTGACATATATGATACATATAAATCATGTATCAAGAAAGATAAATTTCAAAAATACAACTGATTAAAAAACTAAGTTGGGAAATTATATACCATCATGTAAATTTTTGATATATATTTATGTAGTATGAAAATGAAATATTTTCAACTTCAAGATTGATATTCTTACTGAGCAACCCAGAAAAAGGAATAAAGTATGGTCCTTAAGCTATATTGATTATTTCATTCATTCTCTCATTTATTCAATAACATAGGCAAGAAAATTCTAATCTGTTTGCTATGGTTTGAATATGGTTTGCCTCTACCAAAACTCATGCTGAGGCTTGGTCCTTAATGTGACAGTGTTGGGAGGCAGTGCCTTTAAGAAGTGATTAAGTCGTTAGGAAGGATTGATATCTTTCTAGTAGAAGTGAGCTCTCTTGGGGAATTGGATTAGTTATTGGGAGAACAGGCTTTTATAAAGCAAGGCTACCTTTCAAACTTTCTCTGTTGGCACACACCAACTTCCCTTTACACTTTTCCATCTTGTTATAACACAGTATGAGGCCTTACCACAAGCCAGCCATCTGTGGCGACCTGATCTTGGACTTCCCAACCTCCAGAATTGTGAGCTACGTAAACATGCTTTCTTTTCACACTACTAGTATTGGATATTTTGCTATAGCAACAGAAAATGCACTAAGACAGAAAATTGGTAACGGGGTGGAGTTGGTGTTACATCGATGTAGAAGCAGCTTTGAAATTAGGTAATGGGTAGTGCCTGGTAGAGTCTGGAAGACCAGGTTAAAAAGCCTACATTGCAGTGAAGGAAGCATGTACGGTGGTTCTGGTGAGCGATCAGAAGACAAGAAAACTACGAAAAGTCTGAAACTTCTCAGAGGTTACTTAAGTGGTCATGACCAGAATGTTGATAAAAAATTCTGATAGTAAACATCATTCTGATGAGGTCTTAGGTGAAAATAAGGAATACTCTATTAGAAACTAAAATAATGGCCATCCATGTTATAAAGTAGCAAGAAAAAAATGGGCATGTTTTGTTCATGCCCTAGGGCTTTATGAAAGGTGGAATTTAAGGGTGATAAACTAGAATTTCTAGTGGAAGAAACAGCTAAGCAGGAAATTGCTCAAGATGATGTGTGGTTATTTTTGGCTGCTTACAATGAATTATGGGAACAAAGGGATGATTTAAAGACAGAATTTATAATTCAAAGGAAAGCAGAGCATAAAACTTTGGAAAATTCACAGCCTGGCCATGTAAAGAATGAAAAATGTGTTAAGGAGAACAAACAGAGGGTATGGCCAAGCAACTAGTTACTAAACATATGAGCATAAACAGAAGGTAGCCAGGTGCTAATCAGCAGGAGAATGGGAGAAAAACTCCTAATGCATTTCAGAGATTTCCAAAACTGCCCCTTCTATCACAGGCCCAGAAGCCTAGGTGGACAGACTAGTCTCATGTGACAAGCCCAAGGTGCCCTCCACAGGCTCACTGCCCAGGGCCACCTTGAGACTTTGCTTCCTGCACCTCAGTGCAGTGTTCCTCAGCAACTCCAGCTGTGGCCCAAATGGCCCAGTTGGGGCTCAACGCAGTGCTCCAAAAGGTATAGTTGTTAACTTTGGCAGTACCATGCCATGGTTTGAATGGGCCCAGATGCAGCTCATGCCACTTCTCCAGAGGGTACAAGCAGTAAGCCTTAGTAACATCTATGCCTACATGATGCTAATTCTGCAGACATGAAGAATGCAAGAGCAGTGGAGGCATGATGGCCTTCACCTAGATTTCAAAGGATGTATCAAACTTCCTGGGAGCACAGGCAGAAACCTGCCACAGGAGTGGAACTGCCACAGATAGCCTCCACTAGAATTCCTAATGGATCTTTTTTCCTGTGAACCTTATACCTGTAGAGACACTGACAGTATGCAATACCTGCCTGGGAAAGTTGCAAGTTCTCGTGTGCAACCTCAACCTTTGAAAGCAGCCATGTGAGCTAAGCTCAGCAATACCATGGGGGTGGGACTTCCCAAGACACCGGGGTCCCAACCCCTATCCCAATGTATCCTGGAGGTAACATATGCAGTGAAATATTTTTCTAGAGTCTTAAGATTTAATGCCCGTCCTGTTAGGTTTTGGAGCTGCTTTGGGCTGGTGATTCCTTTCTTTTTGCCTTTCTTTTGGAAAGGGAATGTTAACCCTATGCCTGTCACAGCATTGTATCTTGAAAATGGGTTTGGATCATAATCCCCAAAGGCACAATCCAGAACACCATAATTTCAAATGTAGAAATCATGGAAGATCAAAATGGCTAAAGTCTAAAATCTCTAAAATCTAAAATTCCTAATAAATAAAATCTCTAAAATTACAATCACAAGATAGTTGCATCATGTTAGGCAGAACTATTCTCTTGTTACTGTCTTTATGCAAAAGAAAATGGATTTTAATTGCATCCTCAAAGCATAATAACAGATTGGTAATTGAGATCAAGGCTTCTAAAAGTTAATTTCAAGGTATTATCAATAAAGTTTGTTTTTTCCATTAAGCCCAATGCATTTGGTGGAAAATTCAGATGTGTAAATTGGCTAAGCAATACAACAATGATGAAAACTTTGTTTTAAATGCATCATTTGACCGCACTGGCATTCCTTCTAGCTGATGACATTCCAGGAGTTTTTAATGAATTAAAACTACATTTGCCTAAAGAAGCCAGTGAAGTTACTGACTGGTTCCAAAATAATTACATGCATGGTAGGACAAGAAGACACTCATTCAATGGTGTTGCTGTTTCATTATCAGAATTGTTTTTGTCAAATTTGTGATCTGTATATGAGTGCATGTGGAATAAATTTTAGTGTACCAAAAACAACATAGAAGCATGGCACAGAAGATTGGAAAATTTAATAGGGATTGTTCATGTCAGCGTATATTGACCCATAGAGGAGTTTTAGAAAGAGCAGCACCACATAGAAAATGAATATGAAACTATTCTCTAAGGAGGGCCATATCCTAAAAAAAAAAAAAAAAAAAAAAGAAGAATATATTTATTTTGATTCAAGTCTTCAAAATACGGTTAATGATGGTTAAAGTTGGCCAGCTTTTATGGACTATCTCCATGTAAACCCTCCTAATCTATAACTGGAACACATTTTTTCATATGGCAATTATTTTCTTCTTTTCTTTTTTTAGTTTTTCTTTTTTAAAAACTTTCAGGTTCAAGGGTACATGTGCAGGTTTGTTATATAGGTAAACTTGTGTCAAGGGGGTTTGTTGTACAGATAATTTTGTTACCCAGATACTAAGCCTAGTATAAGTAATTTTTCTGCTCCTCTCCTTCCTCCCACTATTCACCCTCAGGTAGGCCCCAGTGTCTATTGTTCCCCTCTTTGTGTCCATATGTTTTCAAAACTTAGATCTCACTCACAAGTGAGAACATGGAATGTGTGGTTTTCTGTTCCTGCGTTAGTTTGCTAAGGATAATGGCTTTTAGCTCCATCCATGTTCCTGCAATAGACAGGATCTCATTCTTTTTAATGGCTGCAATATATTTCATGGTGTATATATACCACGTTTTAATGTTAGGTTTTTTTTTTTAAGTTTTAAATTGTCAGTATTTTCTTTTTCTTTTTTTAACAATTAATTATGCTATGTATTTCATCTTTGCATTATTTTCAATATTGAAGGTAAAATTATGTAAAGACTTGTAGGGAGTTCTAATGCATTTTGTGCATTTTTCTGCAAATGTGACTCCATGAAAGTGCATTATTGCAAACTGAATTTGTGTGTAAGCATTGTGCATATATGTAGAAATGCTTAAACACTTTCAATAAAAGAAGAGATGTCCTTTTTCCACATTTGCATTTGTGAAAGATAACATTTCTCAAGATCTTGGTACTTCGGGCAACTAGTGTGGTAGTGATGCAGTGGTGACCCATTCCAATTTTTGATTGATCTTGTTAAAAGACTTATGTTGTTTGTCACAGTATTTCAAATGCTGTGGTTATAAAACTGAGTGCACAAAATTACCAATCATCATAAGATGTATTTATACATTTGGCTTTTTGACCTATTTCTTTATGAACACAGGTTATCTCCTTGTAACTGTTATACCCATGTGACTGTTAGTATACGTGAGTGTTTATGCTTGCATAAATGTTTGATATTATTGCCTGTTTTATTGCATAAAGTTGTCTATAAATTGTTGTCATGTTTTTATATGTTTCTCAAATAAATTCCCTTTTTAAAAGGCAAATAAATATCTTTCCAATAATGTTAAAAATGATTTTTTCCATAATCATATTTTCAGGATTTTAATCTTCAGGATTTTGATTTTAAGATGTTAGATTTTAGGGATTTTCATCTTTTAAGATTTCAATATTTAGAATTATGATTGTGGAACTGTTTGGGATTATGACTGGCTCCCTTTGGAAATAAATAATTTGTTTTGATTTCACAGGCTCAAAACTGGACTTTGGATTTTTTTAGTTGATGCCAGAACGAGCTAAGACGTTTGAGATTATAGGGATGGAATGACTGTGTTTCTTATTGTGAGAAGGAAATTACTTTTGGGAAGCCAGAGGCAGAGTCCTGTGGTTTAAATATAGTCAGTCCCCACTCAAACTCATGTTGAGGTGTGATCACCTACACGGCAATGTTGGGAGGTGGTGCCTTTTCTAGGTGAGGTCATTAGGAGAAGTTAATGCCTTTCTCCTGGGAGTGAATTCTCACTCTCATGGGACCAGATTAGTTACTGGAAGATTGCTCATTATAAAGCGAAGCTGCCTCTGGTGTTTACTCTCTTTGAACTCAGTTGCTTCTTCTTCTGCTTCTCAGCTGTATTACAGTACAGCATGAGGCCCCCACCAGGAGCCAACCATATGTGGCTACCCAGTTGTGGACCTGCAAGTCTCCAGCATAGTGTGCTAAATAAACCTATTCCCTTTATTAATTACCCAGTATCAGCTATTTTGCTATAGAAATAGAAAACAGATTAAGACACTGTTGCATCTAGAAGATTACTGTATGTGTAGGTACCTGGTGAAATTTAGAGGATAATTGGTGTTGCAAGATTGGTTTATTTAAATCATGAATAACTTTATAAACTAAATATTAAATTCCCTTCACAAATAAAACACTAAGGATTTCAGAAATTATGCAACTTGCCCAAAGTTGCACAGCAAATAAGTGGTAGAGCTTGATTTGCATGCAGAGACTCTGATGCCAGAGAATGGAGATGTGACTTCTGTGTGATACTATGGGAAGGGAAGTGTTGGCAGCAGCTCTGTAACTTGCTCTCCATTCCTCAGGGATATAAGAGGTACTCTTGACTTTGACTAGACCTCCTTGTAAACACTAATTAATGTCAATTCTTAGCATGGAGATACTCAGGGAACTTGAAATCTAACAATATTTTAAGCAGGATATATTTGGCATAGTTAGATTACTCATTATAAATAAAACTGGAATTATGACCTTATGGGATACAGCTAGTTGAAGAACAAAAGTTAGTCATGTTTCAACCTGAGTAAATAATGAAGTATAGATACCAAGAAGCTCAAATCAGAGCATTTTCTTTTCTTTAAGCTGTACTACACACATCATTAGATCTCTTCTCTTACTCTGAAACCAAAGACGTCTTAGGGCAGAAAGAATAATTCTTTTTTGAAGCTAGATCTGGTGGCTTAGAGCCTTTTGAGAGCCCAGTGCTTTGATGCTGCATCTGTAGGCACACAGGCCTACTGTTGGCTTGTATCTTCCTCTAATCATTAGCAGATTTGTATGTTGGTTAGTGTTATGACTTATGTGAGTGTGCAGTGAATATTCATTGCTTTGTGATTCTGCATACAGTTTCTTAGCATTAGATAGAAAGGGAAGCAGGGTTTTAATTCAGTTCAGAGAGATGCTTCTTATGAATCAAAAACTGTAAGTCCCCACAACCTGTATCATGGAAATAAAAGCCTATTGAGGCAAATTTGAAAACAGTTAAAATGGTAAAGTTTATGTTATGTATATCTGACCACAATTTTTATTGAAAGCAAATGGCTAGTGGCACAGCTGGCGGTTCTGACTGGCCATGTGTGTATAGCAGGGGAGGGCACGATCATGTGACCTCTCATTGCATGTATTACTCCACACTACATGACGTGGTGGTGGCTCAGCTAGGCTTCCTTTTGAACACTTTCTTCTTTATTGATCTAGAAGCTGAAAGAGCAGGAGCATTTAATCTTTTAACCCTTCACTAAAAGTAAGCTTACATACTCCTGTTTTCTGTTTCTTTATTTTTGTTTCTAGAGACAGGATCTTGCTTTGTCATCCAGGCTGAATGCAGTGGCACATTAATAGCTCACCGCAGTCTTGAAATTCTGCACTCAACAATCCTTCTGCCTTAGCCCCCCAAGGAGCTAGGACTACAGGTATCAGCCACTGGACTTAGTGAATTGAAAAAGTAATAATAATAATTGAAGACAGAGCCTTGCTATATAGCCCAGGCTGGTCTTGAACTCCTGACCTAGAGTGATCCTTCCTCCCTAGCTTTCCTTTTCTGTTTATTAGTGGTACAAAAATGTGTATCAAAATTTTAGCTTGCAATATACAAAAGTGAAATCAAATTTTTATTTTACAATTTATTTTTAGAGTTGTCTCTTGCTTAGCTGAATGTACCTTAAATATATTGGAGAGACACATATTTAATTTGTCCCACAAAGTCTAGGACTAAAAAGCATAAACTGAGCTATAGATCTTTAAGCTTAATACAGAAGATTGATTACCAGGTCAGGGTTTTTGTAACTGGGAGCAGATAACTTTTTCTTGGACCTAATATGTCGAGCTAGATGGAACAGGTCTTATTTTTTCTTCACTGAGGATGAACGGATGGTAATATCTTAGATGAGAACTGGGAATAGGAATGATGGTAAAATGTGGAAACAAGAGCATAAGGACCCTGTAGTGCTAAAAATAAAGGATCAGCTCCAGAAAACATAGAGCTAGCTTTGAATTAAGAGCTTAATTAATGAGCTAACCCAAGTAAGCAATATACCTGTGAGAACTACATAGCTATAACCTGTCTAATCTCTATGGAGTTTATAATTGGTGGTCCAAATGAGAAAATGTCGATATTCCACAGGTGAGCACAAAATTAGATTTTAATAAAAAAATAAAGGAGCAGTTCCAGAAAACATAGAGCTAGCTTTGAATTAAGAGCTTAATTAATGAGCTAACCCGAGTAAACAACATACCTGTGAGAACTACATAGCTATAACCTGTCTAATCTCTATGGAGTTTATAATTGGTGGTCCAAACGAGAAAATGTCGATATTCCACAGGCGAGCACAAAATTAGATTTTAATAAACGGAAGACTACTGGAGGGAAATCGTATGCAGAATGTAATTTAAAATGTAATCTTTCAGATGATCTGAAGTTTAGTTCACTTTTACAATGTAAATGGAAAGGAAAAACTTGATCAAATGCTTTTTAAATCATGGCAGTTTTATTACAAAATTGTTGGTATAGGATAATAGCTTTCTATAGCTTCTGCATGTAGAAGTTTAAGATGATATTGTGTACAACTTTTCTTTCTTTTCTTTTTTTTTTTTTTTTTCTTTGAGACAGAGTCTTGCTCTTGTTGCCCAGACTGGAGTGCAATGGCACGATCTCAGCTCAGTGCAACCTCCACCTCCTGGGTTCAAGCGATTCTCTTGCCTCAGCCTCTGGAGTAGCTGGGATTACAGGTGCCTGCCACCATGCCTGGCTAATTTTTGTAGTTTTAGTAGAGATGGGATTTCACCATGTTGGCCAAGCTGGTCTTGAACTCCTGACCTCATGATCTGCACGCCTCGGACTCCCAAAGTGCTGGGATTACAGGCGTGAGCTACTTCACCCGGCCTCTTGTTGTTGTTGTTGTTGTTGAAGAGACAAGACCTCGCTCTCTCACTCCACCCAGGCTAGCGTGCAGTGGCATGATCATAGCTCACTGTAGCCTCAACGTCCTGGGCTCAAGCGATTCTTTTGCCTTAGCTTCCCAAATAGAGGGACTGTAGGCGTGCACCATCATGCCCAGCTAATTTTAATTTTATTATTATTATTATTATTATTATTTTTAGAGATGGGATCTTCCTATGTTGCCCAAGCTGGTCTTGGACTCCTAGCCTCAAGCAATCTTCCTGCCTCAGCCTCCCAAAGTGCTGGGATTACAGGTGTGAGCCATCACACCAGCCCTTCTTTTAAATAATTGGAAACATTAGGTAGCTTGCCTCTCTTGATTATCAAGCTACTTTTATACCATTATATCAGGTCCCAGAAAGTTTTATATTGCAATATACACATGCACTGCAATGCATTTATTAATTGTATGTAGCCATAGTACCTGCCTTCGAATAGCTGGGTGACTAATGATAAATAAATCCCTAAGAAAACAAGCTTAATTAGTTTGTGTGCATGTCTCATGAAACTACTTGTCAGGGAACTTAATTAATTTTATTAAACAACAACAACAATAAAATAAAGCTTAGATTAGAGGCAATAAAAAATCCCTGTGACATTTGGCCACTAATAGTCGTTTTGTTGACATGTATGACAGGGGATATTATCTTTCAGATTACATATTGCTAACCCATGGTTAATGTTACAGAATCCCTTTGTCCTTTGTGTATAGCAATCTTGCTTCATGCTATGCAAACTCAACTCAATGAAACTAAAATTCTTCTTTAGAAATTATTTCAAATATGGTTGATCATTTAAGAACATGAACTGTACTTTAGCCAAGCTCTCTTGAGAGAATATATAATTCTAGAAGAATTTTATTTTTTTTTTTCATTAACTCAAAGCTAGGCTGCAACTCTGTTCTCTGATTCTGTTCATGGTACTGATTTTGTGCTAATGTGTCACTGTTGGTCATAATTTATTCTACAATAGATTTTAATCTTGGTAAAATAAAAATTGTTTAAAGAGAAAAAAACATATAAATACAACTTTGAGTTTTTATGAAAAAGTTCCCCATATGCTGTTTTCTTTCAAAAGGGTTCAATTGCATGATCACAATTTTAATATCCCATAAGTTATTTCAGCAATTTTTATTCCATACTTAAAATTTAATTAAAACATTATTCATTTATTTCTGACTAACATGAAAGAAAGATGCATTTATTGCATTTTGGATATGTTAATAAGGTCAGAAATCTAAAAGTTAGGGCAAACTAAGCACACCCTAAAAATAGAGGTTTTGGTCATTTCCTCTAATTGGTGGGGAAAATACTATTTTTGTATGAAGTTCTAAACTCTATTATAAATTGCATTCTATACTTAAACTCTTATATTTCTCACCAACATTTAGAAACTTCAGTGTTATAGGTCCAAAGAGGAGGCAAAGTAGAAATAATTTTTTTTTTTTTTTTTTTTTTTGAGACGGAGTCTCACGCTGTCACCCAGACTGGAGTGCAGTGGCGTGATCTTGGCTCACTGCAACCTCTGCCACCTGGGTTCAAGCAATTCTCCTGAGTAGCTGGGATTACAGGTGCCCACCACCACACCCAGCTAATTTTTTTTATTTTTAGTAGAGACGGGGTTTCGTCATCTTGGCCAGGCTGGTCTTGAACTCTGGACCTTGTGATCCACCCGCCTTGGCCTCCCAAAGTGCTGGGATTACAGGCGTGAGCAACCATGCCCAGCCATAGAGAAAAAATATTAACAGACTGAACTATCAACAGAGACATGCAGGCAAAGATGTAAAGGGCAGGGCATTTGTGAAAAAAAAAAAAATTATTAAGATCAGCAAAATCTATATGCATAAAATTATCTTTCCTTTAGATAATTTAATAACTACTAATTGGAACATATGAAATTGCTTCTTTCTGCAAATAAAAAATTGTTGAATATTAGACAGTTCAAGTGTTTCAGCTTAATAATTGTGTACCAAATTGTATATATTTTTATCAAGAGAAAATTAAGTATCATATTGTAAGAATTTTCATCAACAGACAATTCTTTTTGTCAATCAAATATTTATCTATATATTAGAAATTAGTTTTTGGCTGAATAGTTAGGAAATCTTTAATCTTTATAATTTTTCTGAACTGAAACAATAATTATATTCTCAACATGACAGCCAGGGATGACTCATTTGAAATATGTCGGATCATGTTACTCCTCTATTCAAATCTTCCCTGTGACTGAGCTAGCTATTTACTCAGACTTAAAGCTTATGCCTTTAAAATAGTCTATGAACCTCTTCATGGCCTGTCTGTTCTACTTTTTGCCTTTCTGATTTCATCCGCTACCACTCTCTTTTTCACTTACATTGCTCTACTCACGCTGACCTTCTTGCTACTTCTTGCACATGCCAGACCCTGTGTGCTGCACTCAGAGATTTCACACTGGCTGTTCGCTCCACCTAGAATGTTATTTCTTCACATTTGTGAATGAATTATACTTCCTCCAGGAGTCTGCCCACCGAAGAGAAGTATTTCTCTGAACACCTGATATTAAATAGCATTATCATGACCCCTGAATTTATTTAATTGTTGGTCACTGAGATTTTTTTTATTCTGTTACACTCATATCCATTTTATGTAATACATACTTACTTGTTTATTTGATGATTGGTTGTCTTCATTCACTAGAATGTAATCTCTCTAAGGGCAGGGTTTTTGTTTTATTTGCGTCTATAGCCAAAAATCTGTGAATGGGGCTTAGCATATAGTTGGTCCTCTGAATAAACAAATGAATATGTGACTAGGTTGAAAGATGATATTTAAATACAGAAAGTTTATTCTGCAGGAAAGGACTTGGAGATCAAAGTCTTAAGCTTTGCAACACATATCTAAGAATCTAGGTTCAAAAGTTCTTCCCTAAAATCTTTCAATTTTGAAGTTAATTTTTAAAATAACTTGCTTTGCAGAGCCACAGGATGCACTCTCAGTAAAGAGAAGTTTATATGAATAAATTGATATTAAGAATTCATGCCTTTAAATCCTCAACTGACAGTAATTTGATTTAGATTGCCCGGAACTTTGGTGTCAGAAAACCAACAATGATGATATCTTATAATATATTTAAAGAAAAAGTTCAGAATTTTGTATTGAGAGAAAATGACTGACTCCAATGCAAGATCAAGAAGACCAAGGGGATTGTTTACAATCATCTCTAGAGATATTTATTCATCCAATTAATATTTGAGTGCCTGCCACATGTGAAGCACAATTTTAAGTGTCATGGAGTTTTGAATAAGCCTAAATTCTTGCTTGAAGTTTTTGCTGAAACAAACGAATTAGTTAAAAAAAAATAAAATAATTTTAGATGGTGATACAAAGAAAATAAAAGAGGATATATGCTAGATCCTGATAGGATAATTAGGAAACACCTCACTTCCCTAACTCAAATGCTAGAGTAAACATTAGGAGTTTATCTGGAGGAATGCTTGCCAGGCAGGGAACAAGATATACAAAGGCATTAGGAGGACAAAGACTTAAGTGTGCACAAGAACAAGTGGAAGTTGACAGGGTTGGGAGCAAAGGGGACAAGTGAGTAATGGAAATGAGATTAAAGATCTGAACTATATAGGGCTTTGTCAGTCATGGGAAGAAGGTTTGTGATTTATGTGAAGTGCCGTTTGAAGATTTTAAGCAGGCAAGTTGCAAGATTTGTTTTTTGTGTTTTTTGTTTGCTTGCTTGTCTTGTTTGTTTGTTTGTTTTTTGAGATGGAGTCTTTCTCTGTCACCCAGGCTGGAGTGCAGTGATGCGAACTCTACTCACTGCAAGCTCCGCCTCCCGGGTTCACGCCATTCTCCTGCCTCAGCCTCCCAAGTAGCTGGGACTACAGGCGCCCGCCACCACAGAGGGCTAATTTCTTTTTGTATTTTTAGTAGAGACGGGGTTTCACCGTGTTAGCCAGGAGGGTCTCGATCTCCTGACCTCATGATCTGCCCGCCTTGGCTTCTCAAAGTGCTGGGATTACAGGTGTGAGCCACCATATGCCCGGCCACATTATTTGTTTTTAAATGGGTTCCTGAGCTACTATGTGGGGATTGTAATCTTTTGGCCATATTTCTTCAAGTACTTCTTGAATATGAAGAGATTTTACTGATATTAATATATTTATATGATGCCATTAGAATGCATGTATGTCCCTAAATACTAGAAGCAATTTTACATTGCAATTTCATAATTTACTTCATATGGTTTTGTTTTTCATTGTGATTTTAAATTACCTGTTTTTACCCTTCAAAACTCTCTACTTTAGCTGGTCCATTCCTTCTCTCTCTCTGAATTAATTATTCTGACTATTTAAGAATTTACTGAAACAAAAATATTTATTTCTATGGTTTAAATATTTGTCCCCTCCCAAATTCATGTTGAAATTTAGTTCCCAATGTGGCAATATTGAGAGGTAGGACAGTTAAGAGGTGATTGGGACAACTGGATTAATCCATTCGTGGATTTATTTATTAATGAGTTATTGTGGGAGTGAGCAGCATTAGTGGCTTTAGCCCCCTCATCATGTGATGCCCTGTGCTGCCTTGAGAATTTGCAGGTCTCCACTAGCAAGAAGGCCCTCACCAGATGCAGTCCCTCAGCCTTAGACTTCTCAGCCTCCATAACTGTAGGAAATAAATTTGTTTTCTTTATAAATTACCCAGTTTCAGGTATTCTGTTATAAGCAACAGAAAACATGGTAAGACAATAATAATTGGAAAGTCTTGGCTGTGAGAATCTGAGATTGTTATAAAACCAGAATTTCTCTAGAATCACTACCAATTCTTATATCTATGTCAAAATGTATAAAATGATTTTTCTCCTTGTTTACCTCATTTATCTGTTGCTTTCTTCATTCCATGTGTATTGATTTCCTGTGGCTGCTGTAATAAATGATCACAGATTCAATGTCTTAAACAATAGAAATGTATTCATTCACAATTCTAGAAGTCAGACATCCAAAAACAGTATTACTGGGCCAAAACCAAGATTTCAACAGGGCCACATTCTCTCCAGGGGCTTTAGGGGAGAATCCAACCTTTCTTCTTCCAAATGCTGGTAGTTCCAGCATTCCTTGACTCTGGCCACATCACTCAAATTACCAAGAAGAGCATATTCAAGTCTTTCTGGACTGCATCTTCATATCACCTTCTCCTCTGTGTGTGTTAACTCTCCTAATGTCCTCTATATAAAGACATGTGTGGTTGCATTTAGAGTCCAAAATAACCTCCTCATCTCAACATCCTTAATCATATCTGTGAAGACCATTATTTACCACATAAGGTAACATCCACAGGGCTCAGGTATTAGAATATGGATCTTCTGAGAAGCCACTTTTTAATCCACTAGAATGTGTCTAATATATCAATATATCTCTAACTTTTTTTTGTCTTTTATAAGTCATTGTGTTTATCATTTTGTGTTCATTTAAAATAATATTTTCTATAATTTTAATATTTTTGATATGGAAAGAAAAAAATTGAAAGATGGTTAGACTCCATAGGATTATTTCATTCACATAAAATCAAGGATTATGAATAATAGTTCATATTGATAAATCTGTCTCTCTCATAGGAAGTGAATTCTCTTTGTTGGTGTTTGACATAGCATCTCAGTGGTAACTTGTTTTCTGACATTTGTGCCCCTTTATCTTCCCAGATGTCACCAGTTGCTGGTATATCTCAACTTCCCAATTCTTGCTCGAAAGTTGATTCCATTATTACTACTAGGGGCCCAGGGTGAAGTTATAACACATCAGCTGCTGCAGAGTTCACTTATTCCATCTAGTCCTCTCCCACTCTGGTCTCCACCACATAGAGGCGAGGATCTTTCTTAGGGCTGATCTTACTCGTCTGCAGTAGTAGCATTCCATGCATATCCTAGGCTGCAATTTCTTCCCTTAAGTAGATATCACCTACTTTTTAGCATTCAGTGAGTCCCAAAACTTAACTCTTCGTTTATGAGTCAAGATTAAATGTATTTGTAACCTGTTATTTTTCTTAATTTGCTATAGGAAAAGCAATATTTTCAGTCCACCTTCTTTTTTTTTTTTTTTTTTTTTGAGACGGAGTCTTACTCTGTCGCCCAGGCTGGAGTCTTAGTGGCGCGATCTCAGCTCGCTGCCAGCTCCGCCTCCCGGGTTCCAGGGATTCTCCTGCCTCAGCCTCCAGAGTAGCTGGGATTACAGGCACCCGCCACCACGCCCAGATAATTTTTGTATTTTTAGTAGAGACGGGGTTTCACCACGTTAGCCAGGCTGATCTCCAACTCCTGACCTCAGGCAATCCGCCTGCCTGGGCCTCCCAAAGTGCTTGGATTGCAGGCGTGAACTACTGCGCCTGGCCTCAGCCCAGAATCTTTTCAAAAATGCATTATAGCCTTATAAAGTACCAAGCACACTGTCATATTACAGGACTTCTTTTCTAACATGATTATACAATTTATAACTTCATAAGGTCATTAACATGAGATAAACAGAAAAATTCTGAAATATTTGGGGGTAGCATAAAAGAGTCCACAATGGAGGCATTGGGACGGATCTTAAGAAATGAGACAGAGAAAGTGAGAAAAGGCTTTACAGGAATATCTAAGAGTATGTTTCAAGATCAAAAAAAAAATGTGTTAAAAGGCTGTGCATTCTGTGAAAGGTGAGACGTCTTTTTAACACAGACAGAGGTAAAATAAGGGAAGTTTCAGCTGAGGAAATAAAATAATTTCATAAATTAACATTTTCAGTAACTCAGCAAACAAATATGTATCAAATGCCTGTTATAATCTAGACAGTTATTTTGCACTGGCTGCTGCCTTTACACATTTATATCAATGAATCAAGGAGTTTGAAATTTATCATAGGGAAAGAAGGGAAATAGAATATATTTTTAATAATGGAGATGAAATGATTCAATTCGGATTCTAGAAACTAGCCTCAGTGGCAGTCTGAAAAACGGTTTGAAATACAAAGAAGCTGGTGGTATAAACAGGGAGAGGCAAGTGC
This sequence comes from Rhinopithecus roxellana, assembly GCF_007565055.1. Lineage (NCBI taxonomy): Eukaryota > Metazoa > Chordata > Mammalia > Primates > Cercopithecidae > Rhinopithecus > Rhinopithecus roxellana. The sequence goes on along the minus strand of NC_044558.1, from coordinate 113,260,854 downwards.
AGTCTGCTCAGAGCTGGTAGAATCTTGAGCTAACCTTCTGTCACTGGGAATAAAAAGTGAAGATTATTCTTTAAATATATTTGGTGAGAAATACTTTTATTTCAATTACTTATAAAAATTTGCTCAGATGTAGGAGTAGGTGTGGCTTAATGATTGAACAAATCTCAAGTATTCACATTAGTTATATGAACGAATTGGGACTCCATTTATCTGTACTATATAAAAATGTGTCTGAGAAGCAATTTTGATACTGTGATAGAGAAAGTTCTAAAATGGCTCCCAAGAAATCTCATCTCTGTTGTACATGCCCTGCATAATACAGGACACAGTGTATAGGATAGATTTAATTTCTGTAATTAGTTTATGTCATTTGGCACAGTTGACTTTGACATAGGGAGATTATTCAGGTGGATCTGACCTAATCACATGAGCCCTTTAAAAACAGCTTCTGCTGATTGGTCACAGAAGAGGAAGTCTGAGATTCAAAGCATGACAAGGATTCAATGGTTTAAAGATGGAGAAGGCTATGTGACAAGGTGGTAGGCAGCTTGTAGGACATGAGAGTTGCTCCTGGCTAGCAGCCAGACAGAAAAAAATAAATTCAGTCACGCAGCTATAAGGAACTAAATATTTCCATCAACAAAATGAGCTTGAAAGTGGATTTTTCCCTAGTCTTCAAAGACCTCAGCCCAACTAATGTCATAATATCCACCTTGTGATAATCTTAGCAGAGAACCAATTATGCTATCCTAGACTTCTAATAAATAAAAGTTAATAAATGGGTGTAGTTTTATGCTGCTAATTTTGTGGCATTTTGATGCACACCAGTACAAAACTAATATATACAACAGTACAAAGAATAAAATAAAGTATGTAAAACAATAACTATGAAGATGAATTCGAAAATCCTATGCATTTACAGAAACATAATTTGAAAACTTAATTAAATTGAATTATTTCCTTTAAAAATATGTAATGCAATATCTGGTGTAAAATATAGAAAACAGGCCCAATAATTGTAGAAGAAACTGAACATATTAACACACTGTATTTCTTACAGAAAGTAGAGAACAGATTTGTTTTTTTATTATACTTAAAACTTTTATTTTTTTCTGTATTTTACGTATTGAACATCTATATAGAAAATGGCATTATTCTCAATCCATTCTCTGATGCACACATGATAATAATACCACCTCTTTCTTAAACTAAATTACACATCTTATGCATTTACATTATTAAAAATATTATACATGCATGCAATTTTATATGTGGACTAGATGTTTAAATATAAAACACTAACATTAAAAATTAAAATAGATAAAAATTACATTAAATTATTTGCAAACATCTTAAGCATAAATTTAGGATATGTATGAAAGAATTCTACTTCTTTTCTTTCTTTTTGACTTTTATTTTAGATTCAGGGGTACATGTGAATATTTGTTACACAGATAAATTGTATATCACAGGGGTTCAGTGTGCAGATTACTTCATCACCCAGGTAATAAGCATAGTGCCCAATAGGTAGTTTTTCAATCTGCATCCTCCTCGCACCCTCCACTCTCAAGTATACCCTGAGGCATATTGTCTATTGCTGTCTTCGTTTTGTCCTTTTGTACTCAATATTTATCTTTCATTTTTGAGTAAGAACATATGGTTTTCTGCTCCTGTGTTAATTCACTTAGGATAATGGTCTCTAGCTCCAACCATATTACTACTGCAAAAGACATGATCTCAATCTTTTTTATGACTGCATAGCATTCCATGTTGTATGTGTATTACATTTTCTTTATCTAGTCTACCATTGATTAGCCTTTAGGTTGATTCTATGTCTTTGCTATTGTGAATAGTGCTGTGATGAACATACAGGTGCATGTGTCTTTATTGTAAAATGATTTATATTCCTTTGGGTTTATACCCAATAATGGGATTGCTGGGTTGAATGGTAATTCTGTTTTAAATTCCTTGAGAAATTGTCACATTGCTTTCCACAATGGCCGAACTAATTTACGTTGCCACCAGCATTGTATAAGCACTCCCTTTTCTCAGTAACGTTGCCAGTATCTGTTATTTTTTGGCTTTTTAATGATAGCCTCTCTGACTAGTTTGAGATAGTATCTCATTATGGTGTTGATACGCATTTCTCTAATAATCAGTGATGTTGAGCATATTTTCATATGCTTGTTGGCTGTGTGTATGTCTTCTTTTGAAAGTGTCTGTTCATGTCCTTTCCCCGTATTTTTATGGGGTTGTTTGTATTTTGCTTATTAGTTTGTTTACATTCCTTATAGATTCTGAATATTAAATATTTGTCAGATGCATAGGTTGCAAACATTTTCTCCTATTCAGTAAGTTGTCTTTTTACTCTGTTGATAGTTTCTTTTGCTGTGCAGAAGCTCTTTAGTTTAATAAAGTCCCTTTTATCCATTTTTGCTTTTGTTGCCATTGCTTTTGGGATCTTTGTCATATGAACAATTGGAAAATACGTGAATGAATCAATGAAATCAATGAAAATTTTATACTATAAATACTAACTTATAATTCTGACACTATTGCACATACTATCATCTTTGATTACAAAGTATATGAGAAGATGCTCCTGAAAACCAGTAAAGATTTGTTTTTTTCAAGTGAGAAGATTTTAGGTGTAAATTTAACTATTGAAATTACAAAATGTTTTAAAGTTTTATCTGTAGGTTGCAGGTAAATTTGTGATTGACTTGAAGAAACATGTTTTCTCTTATGGACTACTATGGTGAAAAGTCTATTTAAAAAGATTAGTATAAGAACTCAATAGTACTTTTATTACAAAGTCAACATAGAGGAAATATTTTAAATGTCTGTTGTCATTTAATGGGTATCTATCATAAAAAATAATGTAATATGACTAAATAAAATATTAAAAACACATTTTAAAGTCATTTCTCGGGCTCATCAAGAATATTATTTTTACTTTTACATATTTAATTTAGATGAAGATAATTTTGTTAGATAAACTATGAACATTTTGGATTGGACTCATTGGAGATATCAAACTCTTTAGTCAAACATGTTTTTGGCAAATCATATGCTAGATTTAGGTATCTTATTTTTTCTAAAATATTTAAATCAATTTCTCTATAATTAAACTAAAGTTTCTAAGACCTTATCTTTTTCCATAAGTACATTTTTGGTACCTATGATGCCAGACATTATTGGGCAACTTGATTGGGCTAGAGAATGCCCAGATAGCTGTTAAAACATTACTTCTGTGTGCGTATGTGACTGAATTCTGGGCAAATCAACAGATTGAGTAAAGAAGATTACACTCACTAATGTAGGTGGCCATTATCCTATCTTTTGACAACATGAACAGACAAAAGAAGGGGGAATTTGCTCTCTGCTTTGGCTGGGACATCCATCTTCATCTGCCCTTGGACATTGACACTCCTGGTTCTCAGACCTTCAAGCATAGATCAGGACTTTCACAATTAGCTCCCTTGGTTCTCTGGCTTTCAGGTTTGGACTAGAATTATATCCCTGGCTTCCTTGGGCCTCCAGATAGCAGATGGCAGATTGTGAGATTTTTCAGCCTCCTTAATCACATGAGCCAAATCCTCATAATAAATATCTTTCTTTGTATTTGTCTATGTATCCGATTGGTTTTGTTTCTCTAGAGAATTTTGACTAATACAGACTTAGTATTGATAGTGGGCTTCTAGGAGAGCAGAGTTTTAAGAATGACTTTCCTGAATTGGTTCTTGGGTTTCTGAAATTGATTCTCCAATATAGTTATATTTAAAGATGCTAATGATTCCATTTCCAGTAGTAAAGACCACTGATGGTCTGTAGTGTGTAATGTTTATAGAGATAACCAAAATGGTTATACTCCTAATCAACCACTTTCAAGAACCAAGGAGCTAAATGATTATACAGTATTTTCAAACATCATTAACAAAAAGCAATACCACATTCCAATAGGAATTGTAATGATTAGTGCCATGATGAAGGGCTTAAAAGATGTAGAGTCGGTGATTCCCACCATATCCTCATTCAACTAACCTGTTTGGCCTGTGCAGAAGATAGATGGATCTTGGAGAATGATAGTGGATTATGTCAGCTTAACCAGGTGTTGACTCCAATTCCTGCTGCTGCTGTCCTAGATATGAATTCATTGCTTAAGCAAATTAATACATCCACTGGTACCTGGTATATAGCTATTGATTTAGAAAATGCTTATTTAGTTCACAGAAACCTTTTCTTTTCACAAGATATCACATTAGTCTGTTACCTTGGTGACATTATGCTGACTGAATCTAGTGAGCTAGAAGTAGCAACTACTATAGACTTTATTGATGTTTTCCAGCATGTTAGAGGTTGGAAAATAAATTAAACACAAATTCAGAAGCATTATACCTTAGTGAAATTTCCAGGAGTACAATGGAGTGGGGCATGTACAAATAATCCTTCCAAGGTACAGAATAAGTTGTTGAATTTGGTCCTTCCTACAACCAAGAAGGAAACACAATGTCTCATGGGCCTCTTTATATTTTTGAGGCAACATATTCCTCAGTTGGGTGTGTTACTCTGGCTCATTTATCAAGTGATCCAAAAAGCTGCCAGTTTTAAATAGGCCCAGAAAGATAAACGGCTCTGAAATAAGTTGAGCCTGTTCTACAACTTGCTCTGCCATTTGAGTCATATAATCCAGTAGATCTAGTGGTGCTTAAAGTGTCAGTGACAGGTAAGAATGGCGTTTAGAGATTTTGGCAGGCTTCTATAGGTGAACTGTAGCACAAGCCTTCAGGATTTTGAAACAAGACCCCGTCATTATTTACAGATCACTACTTTCCTTTTGAGAAACAGCTGTGGACTGCTACTGGGCCTGTTAGAAACTGAACACTTGCCTATGGGCCACCACGTTACAATATAACCTGAGCTACTCATCATGAACCAGAGTTTACCTGACAAACCACTTTATAAATATGGCTGTGCACAGCAGCACTGCATCAAGTGAAACTGTTATATATATGATTGTGCCCAGCAGATCCTGAAGTCACAAGAAAGTTGCATCAAGAAGTGGCCCAAATGTTCATGGTCTCCTCTCCTTCTACACTGCCCTCTCTCTCCCAGTCTGTATCTGCAGCCTCATGGGAAGTTCCCTATGATCACTTGACAAAGAGAAGACTCAAGTCTAGTTATAGATGATTGAGCATAATATGCAGGCAATGCACCAAAATGGACAGCTACAGCTCTGCAGCCTCTCTCTTGGATATCCCTGAAGGAAAGTAGTAAAGGGAAACCTTCACAGTGGGCAGAACTTTGAGCACTGCACCTGGTCATGCCATTTGTTTGGAAGGAGAAATAGCTAGATATGTAATAATATACTACTCATGGGCTGTACCTAATGATTTGGCTGGATGGTCAGGAACTTGGAAGAAACATAATTGGAAAAATGGTGCCAAAGAAATTTGAAAATGAGAGATGTGGGTAGACCTCTCTGAATGGACAAAAATGCATGCAGATATTTGTTCTATATGAAGGCTCACCAAAGGGTAACCTCAGGAGAGGAAGATTTTAATAATTAGTGAATAGGATGACCTATTCTGTGGATACCAGGTCAATTTATTTCTTCAGTCACCCCGTCACCACCTCATGGGTTCGTAAACAGAAGTGAACATGTTGGCAGCAATGGAAATTATACATGGGCTCGGCAACATGGACTTCCACTTAAAAAGGCTGATCTGGCTATGGCCACTGCTCAGTGTCCAGTTTGCCAACAGCAAAAACCAGCATTGAGCCTCTGATGTGGCATCATCACCGAGGATAATCAGCCAGCTATTGGGTGGCAGGTTGACTACACTGGACTGCCTCCATCATGGAAGGGGCAGTGTTTTGTCCTTGCTGAAACAGACATTTACTCTAGATACAGATTTGCCTTCTCTGCACATAATGCTTCTGTCAAAACTACCATTCATGAACTTATAGAATGCCTTATCTACTATTACGGTATTTCACAAAACATTGCTTCTAATAAAAAAACTCACTTCACAACCAAAGCAGTGATAGAATGGTGGAACGGCCTTTTGAAGACTTGGTTACAGTGCCAGCTAGTTGGCAGTCACTTTCAGGACTGAGCCAAGGTTCTCCAGAAGGCAATCTATACTCTGAGTCGATGTCTTGTATATTGTGTTATTTCAATGATAGCCAGGATTCATGAATCCAGAAATCAAAGGGTGGAAATAAGAATAAGACCACTCATTGTTTATTACCTCTAGTTGGTTGGTTACTTCACTAACCCACTATCAAATTTTTACTGCTTGTTCCTGTGACTTTCTGGTCTGCTGGCCTAGCAGTTTTAGTTCCAGAGGGAGGATGCTTCCACCAGAAAACACAACAATAAACCCACTGAACTGGAAGTTAAGACTACCACCTGGCCACTTTGGGTTCCTTGTATCTGAATCAGCAGTCAAAGATGGTAATTACTGGGTCAATGCGGGTGACTAACCTATAGAAGTAGAGAGATACTATTTTCAGATAAGATCACAAAAGAGTGTCTCCATTTTTATTTTGATGGAATTTTCTGAACAACTTTGCTGTCCAGAATTAATGAATTATTCACTGAAGTTTAGATAAATTTTAGAAAAATAAATAAGGAAGATATTCAGAAAATATATACTTACTAATGTTCAGAAGTACATCATTTATTTAATTCCAACAGAATACTTTTTAGGGGTTATATCAAATGGACGAAGCTAACGTCTTAAAATAACACAATTTTAGAACCATTTGAAGCTGGGTGCAGTGGCTAATGTCTGTAATCCTAGCAATTTGGGAGGCCACATGGGAAGGATTGCTTGAGCCCAGGAGTTCATGACCAGCCTGGGCAACATGGCAAAATCCTATCTCTACAAAACAAAATTTAAAAACTGGCTGAGCGTGGTGGTGCATGCCTCTGGTCCCAGCTAATCAGGAGGCTGAGGGAGGAGAATTGCTTGAACTCTGGAGGTTCAAGCTGCAGTGAGCCAGGCTCAGTGCACTCCAACCTAGGCAACAGAGCTGTTTCAGACCCTGAGACAAGGAAAAACAAAAAAAGAGATTAGAACCATTAGGGATCTTACAAATCAATTTGTTTAACTCACTAAGTCCTCTCATTTTTTCAGATGTAGGACTTCGACATTATGCAAATAGTGTCAGTCTGAGAATAGAATCTGTCTCACTGCACCAGAGCATATGAGTTGAATGTATTTTTTAAATTTTATGAATACATACCAGTATTAACATCCCAAGTATATGAAAATCTGTCCTCAAAAATTGTCATTTATTATGTATTAATATTCTCATTGTTTTATTTTATCCAGAAGAGTTTAGGAGGAGAATTTAACCTGGATGTATGCTTGATAATAAAGAGCTGTCCATTGGAGACACTGTTATCTTTTGCTGTGTTAAAAATATTGAATGATTGAAAAAATAAATAACCCCACTAGCATCAGGGAAAACTCTTGTGACTTTTGTGACTGATGCAGTGTTGAATTGACTATGTGTTTTCTTTGAGATTTGTTAAATTGCTGGTGTTATTGTCTGAATCTTCAGTCTTACTACTCAAATGCAATAGTTACCTTTTATGGCAATTAGACTAAATTATTTCAAATCTCTCCAGACCTGAGAAAAATCAAATGTGAAATATTGCTTTTGCATACTGCATGGTATTAGATACTAAGAGTCACAAGCAATTTTTTCCATTTTTTTTTACAGTAGAACCTTTTCTCGTTCCTTTGTCTTTTTAAATACAGTTAATTTTTAATAATCTTTTCATTTTTAATGTTTTATGGGTACATAGTAGGTATATATATTTATGGGGTACTTGAGATGTTTTGATACAGGCATGCAGTAAGAATCACATTACAAAAAATGTGATATCCATCCCCTTAAGCATATATCCTTTGTGTTTCAAACAATCCAATTACACACTTTTAGTTATTTTACAATGCACAATTAAATTATTATTGACTATAGCCACTTTGTTGTGCTATCAAATACTAGATCTTATTCATTCTATTATTTTTGTTCCCATTAACCATCCCCCACTCTTCCCCCTGCTGCCCCACCCCCTATCCCTCACTACCCTTCCCAACTTCTGCTGTCTATCTCCATGGGTTCAATTGTTTTGATTTTTGGATAGATCCCAGGAATAAGTGAGAACATATGATGTTTGTCTTTCTGTGCCTGGCTTATTTCACTTAACATAATGACCTATGTTACATTCATGTTTTGGCAAATGACTGAATCTCATTCTATTTTATGGCTGAATAGTACTCCATCATGTTTAAGTATTGTATTTCCTTTATCCATTCATCTGTTGATGGACACTTAGGTTGCTTCCAAATATTGGGTATTGTGAACAGAGCTGTAACATACATAGGAGTGCAGATTCCCTTCAATATACAGATTTCCTGTCTTTTGAATACACAACCAGCAGCGGAATTGCTGGGTCATATTATAGCTCTATTTTTAGTTTTTTTTTTTTTTTTTTTTTTTTTTTTTTTTTTTTTTTTTTTGAGGAACCTCCAAACTGTCCTTTATAATGGTTGCACTAACTTACATTCCCACCAACAGTACATGAGAATTCCCTTTTCTCCACATCCGTGCCAGCATTTGTTATTGCCTGTCTTTTGGACAGAAGCCATTTTAACTGGGATGATAGTGAAACCATCAGATTTCAGACTTTTCTTTCCTGGGAGACATGTTATTATGGCTTCAATTTTGTTATTGCTCTATTCAGGTTTTGGATTTCTTCTGGTTCATTCTCGGTAAGTTGTATGTATCTAAGAATTTGTCCATTTCCTCTAGATTTTCCAATTTATTGGCATATAGTTGCTCACAGTAATCACTAATGATCCTTTGAATTTCTGCAATATCAGTTGCCATGTATCCGTTTTCATCTCTGATTTTATTTATTTGGATTCTCTCTCCCTTTTTTTATTAGTCTGTCTACAGCTTTCTTAATTTTGTTTAACTTTTTAAAAAGCAATTTTTTTGTTTCATTGATATTTTCTATTGTTTTCTTAATTTCAATTTCATTTATTTTTGCTCTGATCTTTATTATTTCTTCTACTACATTCTCAGCTTGGTTGCTGTTGGCGTACAGAAGGGCTACTGATTTGTATACATTAATTTTGTACCTGGAAACTTTGCTGAATTATTTTCTCAGTTCTAGGAGCTTTCTAGAGGAGTTTTTTAGGATTTTCTAGGTAAACAATCCCTATTCAACAGATGATGCTGGGGTAATTGGCAAGCTACATGTAGGAGAATGCAACTGTAGCCTCATCTCTCACATTATAAAAAAAAATCACCTAAAGGTGGATGAAGGACTTAAATCTAAGACCTGAAACTATACAAATTCTAGAAGATAACATTAGAAAAACCCTTCTAGACATTGGCTTAGGCAAGGATTTCATGACCAAGAACCCAAAAGCAAATGCAACAAAAACAAGATAAATAGCTGAGACTTAATTAAACTAAAGAGCTTTTGCATGGCAAGAGGAACAGACAGCAGAGTAAACAGACAACTCACAAAGCGGGAGGAAACCTTCACAATCCGTACATCTGATAAAGGACTAATATCCAGAATCTACAATAAACTCAAACAAAGTAGTAAGAAAAAAAAAAAAAAAAACTCATCAAAAAGTGGGCTAAGGACATGAATAGACAATTCTCAAAAGAAGACATACAAATGGCCAACAAATATATAAAAACATGCTCAACATCACTAATGATCAGGGTGGAAATCAAAACCACAATGTGGTAGCACCTTACTCCTGCAAAAATGGCCATAATCAAACAATTTTTTAAAAAACAGATGTTGGTGTGGATGTGGTGAACAGGGAACACTTCTACACTGCTAGTGGGAATGTAAACTAGTACAGCCACTATGGAAAAAATTGTGGAGATTCCTTAAAGAATTAAAAGTAGAACTACCCCATTTGATCCGGCAATCCCCATACTGGGTATCTACCCAGAGGAAAAGAAGTCATTTTAAGAAAAAGATACTTCCACACGTATGTTTACAGCAGCAAAATTCACAGTTGCAAAAATGTGGAATCAACACAAATGCCCATCAATCAATGAGTGGATAAAGAAACTGTGGTACATACATGATAGAATATTACTCAACCATAAAACAATAATGAATTAATGGCATTTGCAGCAACCTGGATAAGATTGGAGACTATAATTCTAAGTGAAGTAACTCAGGAATGAAAAGTCAAACATCGTATGTTCTCACTCATAAGTGGGAGCTAAGTTATGAGGATGCAAAGGCATAAGAATGACAAAATGGACTTTGAGGACAAGGGGGAAAGGGTGGGAAGAGTGTGAGGGATAAAAGAGTACAAATTGGGTGCAGTGTATACTGCTCAAGTGATGGGTGCAGAAAAATTTCACAAATTACCACTAAAGAACTTACTCATATAACCAAACACCAAACATCACCTGTTTCCCAATAACTGATGGAAATTAAAAAATAATTTAAAAAAATAATAAATAAATGCATCCTCTGTGGGCAGGCATCAGCAGTTTGGTTTGGTTTTGCCTTCTGCAATAACAAGGGCAGCACTGATTTTAATGCCTCACAATTGTGCCTCTCTCTGTCTCTCCAGTGCCCGGAAGTGCTCTCTGCACTGTGCTGCCTCTACTAGGGGATGGGGGAGGAGTGGCATCAGTGACTCAAGACTGTTTTTTTTTTTTTTTACCTCTTCGGTGCCTTATTCAGCTGTATTAAGTTAAAACCAGGTGCTGTGAATGCTCACCTGATTTTTGGTTCTTATAAAGGTACTTTTATTATGTGTTGATAGTTGTTAAATTGGTGTCCTTGTGGGAGTGGATGATCAGTGAGTCCTTATATTCTGCCATCTTCCTCTGCCTCTCTCACAGTGGTATTTAATCTACTTTTTAAATTCATATTCTCTTTATAGTTTTATTCTTATTCTTTTTTACTATAGTATTCACACATTTTGGAAGCTTAAGTTCTGGTTTTTCATGCATAGGTTTTCGATAACATTAAGCCACTACTCTTCAAAGAAAAAAAAAATGAAAGTTGCATCCATGAAAAGCAAAGGTAGCATTCATTGCCACCACCTACTCTACTATTCTAGAAGATACCAATTCTTTAACATGGCATTCTACAAAGAAGTTCAAAATGGCCTCAGTGACTTCTTAACATGGAAACACAGAGTACCCTTACTATCAGAGCTAGCACCAAGTTGCAATTATTTTGCTATCCTTGCATTTGACCTGTTTTCCATAATATTTTGTTGCAAATTTTTCTTCTTTGTAGTGTGCTTGAAGAGACTGAGATACTGTCTACATATATATTCTGCAATTACAAACACCAGTGTAATTCAACAAAAGTCTTCAAAAATACTTATTCTGAGTTCTGTGTTCCAGTAGACACTGAAATATAAAGATGAACAGAATGTACCATCTCTCTTCCTGTGTTCATAGCACTGTATATGGATTTAGCATGTGTCATTTGTCCTTGGAAAAAAATCCATTATGAATCATGAACCATAATGCCCTTTTTACAGATGAGGGCAGATTTCACATTAGCTCAAGATCACTGTTTTTAGTAACTGAGCTGGGATTTGCAAAGTCTGAATGATTCCAAAGCCCACCATAGGAATTCATTAAAACTTTTTAATGCAATTTAAATATCCACTGAGCCCATGCAGCACTTCTTCTCAATTTGCCCTTCTGTCACTCTAGCATGTAAAACATTTTGTGGTAACACAGAGCTTTTGCTGCAATGCTCTGAGGTATGAAATTGACAAAGGAAGTATATTTAATTTAAGTCCTAAAGAATGGGTGACAGCCATTCTGGTAAAGAACCTGGTAAAGAACAATAAGTAAACTCATTCATAGTTTAATTTATATGTTAATATACCAAGCAGTTATTTGTTGTCCTCAAATATTCTATGTCTGGGAATTCAAAGACAGTAGAAAATGTGACATTTATATAGGTGTTTAATTTTGTAAAAGCTTAATACAGATATAAAGGAGAATCTAGCAACTGAATCAAAGCTTTGGTTTGGGATCATATATTTGAAAAAATTTTATGTATATCATACTAAAACATCTGAACTTAATTCTATAGGATAAAAAGAGTCAGCTGAGCATTTTACGTAAGGCAATGAAAAATTCATTTATACAGTGTTTCAGTTCCAAAATCATCACTGAAAAATTATAAGAAGCTAGACAAGTGAGTCAAAATGGTTATATCATAACGTTCTCCTTTTAAAGTGTTAATTTTTCATGCTCCCCTGCTGTGATGATTACAGTGATAATTTATTGGAAATTATTTTGAGTTTTTAAGAAAGCTTTTTAAGGTATTAAGATTTTTAGTCACATGTTTAAGCAATGGAAGCAATGTGTAAGTTTATCGTAAAAGTTAAATACAGTTGAAAATCCTCCCTGAACCTTTCATTCACCTCTGGCTTTGACTCATTTCCTCTGTTCCTCTTCACAGAAAGACTCTTCAAAAACTTACCTATAATCACTCTGTATACCTCTTCCCTTCCAAACCTCTGCATGCTTATTATGTAGGAGGACCCATCAACAGCATGTGACCCAGTCTTCCTCTTTTAAACATGCTTTTTCCTTTGATTCTTAGGATTCTGCTAGAATTGCTTCTACTCTTACTCTCTTAACTATTTCTTCTTCATCTCCTTCGATGGTCCATATCTACATGACCCACAGCAAATGAAGAGATTCATTGCCTAAACTCTGTACCTCTCCTTTTTTAACACCCTGCTCCTCTCCTCCAATTTCCTCTCCTATATTCTTTACTCCTTTCTTCTTCTTGGAGGAGCAAATCCAACCACTTGCTTATTCATTATTTCCAACAAATGTTTATTAAGCACATATTCTGTGTCAGACTTTTGCTACTGTAGGGGCATAAAGGTATATTGCCTTTCTTCACCATCAAAAGAGTTACAACTGATATGCCTATTTAAAAAGACAGATTAACAAGAGAAAAACATAGCAAGTTTCTTGGCTTTTCTTTTTTTCACAATCCAAACAGACAATTTTATTCTGCTGACCTGAATTTGGAAGACAGAGGATAAAGAGAAATGTTTACATTTGGTTCTCAACTGAACATTAGAGGCAGGGATCTGGGAGAGCTGACCTTTGTAAAAATGTCTTAACCTTTTGGTGGCTTTTTGTCGGTTGTCCCAGGATCTCATCTGCAGGCTCTGGAGTGAGTCAAGTGTTCAGCTGCTCCACGCTGGGCACCAGAAACTGTAGGGATGGAATGATGTCATAACTTTTCTCACCATCATAAGGGTCACAGCCAATATTTCTCTAACAAAAGACAGCCAAACAAGAGAAAATCATAACAAATTTATTCAATTACAGTTTTATGTGACATGTGAATCTTAAAAAAACAAAGATTCAGAGACCTAGTGAAAACTGCTTATTTGTATACTTAGGCTCAATGAAGAACACATAGTCACGTAGAAATGTGATTGAACAAAAGAATATGATCTAATGATAACAAACTGAAATGGGGACACCTAGAAAGGCCTGTTCAGACATTTTTTGGCCTCTCTGTGTAGCATTCCTCCTTTTCAGGCATGTCACAGAACCACTCTGGAATGTGGGTTTTCAAGGGAGAAGGAAGAGAGTGAACTTTCCAGATTTTATGACTTGCTTTGGGGAAGAAGAGTTCTAGTTTCTATGACTTGCTTCAGGAGATAAAGAAGGGTGAGAGAGAGGAGGGCAAGAGAAGATCAGAGAAATCTTGCTTCTGAGGTTTTTTCCCCTGACCTTCAGTTCAAACTACTCAGGATGCCAAGGTACATACTTCAGGGTGTTGCTTTTCTGAGCCCTGACACTACAAATGAACAAAGTCCTGTCCTGCTTGAATTTATGTGTATATAGGAGAGAGAGTAGATTAATAAACACCTAAAACATATAGAATGTCAGATGAAGATAAGTGCTATGAAAAATTAAAGTTGGGAGTGATATAGGCAATGTTATAAATGCTATGAGGAAGGTGGCAAGAGAAGGTTTCTTGGAGAGGGTGGTATGTCAGCAAAGATCTCATTTATATGGGAAATCTAGAAAAAAATGTTCAAATATATAGACATAGAGAATAAATAGTGATTATCAGGGTTGAAGTGAAGGGGAAAATGTAGGTGAAAGTATACAAAGTAGCAAATATGTAGTATGAACAAGCTGAAAGATCTAATGTTCACTCTGAGGACTGTAATTAATAATAGTGTATTACATTTAGGACTTTTGCTAAATGAGTAGATTATAGTTGCTCCTGCCGCAGGAGTGAAAAATGTTCAACTATGTGAAATAATGGCTATCTTAATTCATTCCACTTTAGCAACCATTTTACTATATGTGTATATGTATATCTATATCTATCTATATGTACATCATATAGCATCATGTTGTATACTTTAAATACACACAATAAGATTCATTTTAGAAAAAAGACTTTAGAAAATGAAAAAGACATAAGATCTCTTTGGGCAGAGGTAGCAGCAAGTTTGATAGCTTTATGCTGGATAGAGAGGGAAATAGGTATATGAGAGCCACGTGGAATGGTGAAAAGATGATAGAACAGATGCATTTTAAGTCCTGACTGAATCGAAGAATTATAGCCATTAGGATAATAGAGAGAATGCTTTAAAAACATAGGAGATTGTAAAAATACAGTAAGACTTAAAGTTATAGAAAGAATATAGTGATTAAAAATGACCAAGTCTATGGTATAAAATAGGGAAATATCATATGTATTATTCTACATTATGATAATAGAAACACAGCTGAAGCAGGAGGGAGGAAAAGATCATTGGAGTAAAGAAACATTGAGATACTTGATGCAAGGCATTGCAATGCCAGGATATTGAATAAATCATTCATGAGGATAAAGAAATCTCTAAGAATTCTGTCAGGATTAATGTAGAAAGAAGATTAGGTGCTAAACTCTTCAAAGACTGCGGAAGAATAACTCTAGGGTATGTTGAAGTCTGTAACAAGGAGAGTAAATAAGAAGGGATGTGTTTAGGTACTCCTCCTTAAGAACAAAATTTAAGGAGAAGGGCTTCAAAAAACTATTTTAAAAATCAAAATTAATGAAAAATGACAAACGAAATATTAAAATTTTAAATAAAGATAGCATCATAGTAGGTAGGATATTCTGCTGATGATTTGAGGTTTAAAGACTGAAATTCATGCCTATAAATATCAACTGGAGGTAGCTTCCTTGAGTTTTTCAAATGTGTATTCATCTCTCCATTTGTATGTCTGCCATCTCCAACCTAAAATGGCCAAAATTTAACCACCGACTCCCACTTTACCCTCTCCTGCTTCTCTTCCAAGTTTCCCAAACTCAGTGACGGGAAATTTTGTTGTTCCTGTTTCCTGTAGCATAAACTATAGTGTCGTAGTTAAATTCCTTGTTTTCCCTCAGAACTTCCTCCTATCTATTAGCAAATTCTCTAGTCTTTCCCTGATAACTTCTGTCAGATTTCCAGCCACTTTTTTTTCACTTTCACTACTCTCATCCTAGAATATGCAAACATTGTTTTCCAGCTGGATTGTTACAATAGCTTCGATCCTGGTCTTCAATAGCTTCGTCCTTCGTAAGCTCCCTAGCAGGTGTTCTCTAGCCAGCAGCCAGAGTGATCACTGTACTATGTAGTCAGATCTGCCCAGACCTTCCAAAGGATTCTCATATGTCTCAGAACAAAAGACAAAACTCTTACATAGTCCCATTTATCTGGCCCCCAGCCATCTTTTCAATCCTATCTATGAAATTTTTCCTCATTCATTGTGCTACAAGCACACCGGCCTCTTGTGTGTTCTTCAACACATTATGCAGGGCCTTTATACTTGACTTTTCCTTCCGACCTACAACACTGTCCTCTCAATATCCATATGGCTCACTACTCATGTGCATCAAGTTTCTCTTCACGTATTATCTAATTACATAGTTATCTGGTTTAATCTGATCATCTTGATTGGTTGAAAACAGCATCACTCCCATCACTCTCTATCACCCATTTTCCTCTCCATTTATCTTGCTTGACCTTATCATAACCCAACTTACGTACTTATTTGTCTGTTATCCTATAATCCATACCAACGTGTGGTATGCCTGTTTGTTTACTGCTATAGCAGCACTGCCAAGAGCAATGTTTGGCAGATATTAGTTGCTCAATACATATTTGTGAATAAGTTAGTATATTAATAAATATAGTACTCAATCTTTAAACTGTTACCAAATATAATTAAATTGAATTTAAAACACATTTGAAATCTAAATTTGAGAAACATCAAATATGTTTCTATTTTCAAATTTAAGTCTGTTGATTAAAATATTTTACTGTGAAAAACAAATTTAATTATTCCAGAATAGAATCACTATGGAAAATATAGAGCAATAGAACTAAACTGGCTGAAAACAGTTGAAAAATACCTAATATTTAAACATTTCTTCTATCCTTTTTATCTTTCATAATATGAATCTGATTTCTTTTCAAAATTAGACTTAAAACTAGTCAAGCATGTTAGCATAATACGTTATTTAGAATAGCCCAATTATTTTATACCAAATTCTAAACTATATTTCAAGAAAATAATTTCAGTGTTGTCTCTAAAAGCCTATCAACTGAAATTGCAATATAAAACTGATCAGGTGTTTTTACCTCAATCAAAAAGCCTTCAGCGTTCATAATAAGAATAATTTATTTTCTTATTTATATAACCTGCATTGCTTTATTTCACTTCATAAAATAATGTCAAAAAACAACCCTCCAAGACAAATACTATAATGTAGTAATTTCAGGAAAAAATAGTGGCTTAACAGCCTTCTTCACTTTATATACAGGTGTACAAACTTCTTACTGCATTTTTCATTTACTATTTTGAAAATTAATGGCTTTATTTTTTTTCTTTGACCTCTGTGTTGAAATCTCTTTATACTATGAGATTTCTATTTGAACTTTACTTGGTGAGATTCTTATCATCAACAAGTCTTGTTAAATTGGTAGAAGAGAAGCAGAAACAAACAAAAAGATAACCACTTGTGGAGAAATTCTAGCACATCTTTTGTCAAATAACAAAATGTGACACTCTCCCAAACTCCTTATGTCACATTGCAGGCTGAAGTTACCTAGCTTCTCTCTAAACCAGAGACAAAGGGGACAGAACAATGGTACTTAAGAAAAAGAAAAGCAACAGTGAGATATTTATACAAGTCTGTATCTAGAGAGTGATTCTGGCTGAGGTAAGAAAACAAAGAAACTAAATTATGAAAACAGTATAATCTTCCTTCTCCTTCTTCCTCTCCTGGAAGAAGACAAAATTGGACAGATAAAATTGTTGTACATAGCTTTCATGGGGAGATAATCTGGGAGCAGAATACCTCGCTAAATAAAATCATCCCATTTTATTATAGATATATTGTCTCACTTAAGAGATTCTGCTTAATTTTAAACTCATGTAAATGAAGTAGCAACTTATTTAAAGAATTATAACTTTCCTTATCCAAACTGTAAAGTGATTTTATTGTTTATAGACCATATGTTGATTTTTTTTCTTTTAAATTTCATGTGACTTAGTAACTGAGTGATTTTGTAACCTGAGGTTTGGAGCCACAATTACAAACTCTTCAGGTGTTTCGTGCCCTAAAGGAGTTTGATATTTGAATGGTAGTCTTATCCTGCTTTCCCCATGAATACCTACTATTTCCCTCAAAACACATTGCCATTTTGAATATTTCCCCGAAGTTTTGATCAAAGTTTCAGTATTTGACTGGTACTGAAATCAGGTGTGATATTCTTCCTTGCCACCCAGGGAAGCTTTTTGGAAAATAAATTTTATTTTACTCTGCTTTATAATGATGTTTACATACATACAAAAACCTCTCAAAGACATAGTAAGCTCCCAAATACTGAGAGATGAATGGTTTCTGAAGGCCTATGTTCAGAAAAGAAAATAACATAAATTGAGTATGCATTCTGATAGATAACTATTCTAGTTTCTTTATATATGATAGCATTGATCAATAAGAAACTTCTATGGGTAAGCAATGATAATTTTTATTCTCTCTATTGTTTCTGTATTAGCCCATTTTCATGCTGCTGATAAAGACATACCTGAGACTGGGCAATTTACCAAAAAAAAAAAAAAAAAAAAAAAAGAGGTTTACTAGATTTACAGTTTTACATGGCTGGGAAGGCCTCACAATCATGGCAGAAAGTGAAAGGCATGTCTCACATAGCGGCAGACAAGAGAAGAGAGCTTATGCAGGGAGACTCCCATTTTTAAACCATCAGATCTCATGAGATTTATTCACTATCATGAGACCACCACGAGAAAGACTTGCCGCCATGATTCAATTGCCTCCCATGGGGTCCGTCCCACAATGTGGGAATTCAAGATGAGGTTTGTGTGGGAGCATAGCTAAACCATATCCGTTTCTAATCAGTATTATTCTCTTTTTTTCATGTCTGATAGCACTGGATAAATAAAACATCTCTACGATTAGGCAATTATTATTTTTGTTATGCTCATTGTTTTAGATAAGGAAATAAAGGTCCAATGTGAAAAAAAGCTTGAAATAAAAATTGCCTGAGTCCTGGGATATCATGACATCAAGTTGATTACTTTAGAATACCTAAATCATTGTGATCATTTGGCTTTTACATCTTCTGTTTTGAAGAGAATACAAAGAGGCAAAGTTCAAGGAGTTGTAGAATATAATCATGGCAATTATAGAAAACACTATAAGACAAAACAAAGGTATTGGGTAGGATAAACCGAATAGAAAAAAAAGATGCAACCATTGTTCTTACTGCTCAGTCTTTTCTCCAACAAATCATTCTGAGTAAAACTGCCAAATTCTTTTTCTAAAGCATGTCGATTGCAGCTCCCACTCGGACAGACAGAGCAGTGTGTGGAGGCTCGCATGGTAAACTTTTGCTCCAGAGCAACTACAGGTATACAGTAGAAAATCCATGAGAACCCACAAACCCTCTGAAGGAAGCAGATTGCTCCTGCAGGACCTGGGAGACTCCCCAAATACTGTGCTGTTATCCACGGCTGAGAGACCCTCAGATAGTTCACATCACAGGACTCTGTGCAGACAACCCCCAGTACCGGCCTGGAGCCTGGTCGACTTGATGGGTGGCTAGATCCTGAAGAGAAATAACACTCACCACAGCTCAGCTCTCAGGAGGCCACATGCCTAGGAAAATGGGGAGGGTACCACATTAATGAAACTCCCTGTGGGACAAAATAATCTCAACAACAGCCTTGAGCCCTAGACCTTCCCTCTGGCAGAGCCTACCCAAATGATAAGGAACCAGAAAACCAGCTCTGGTAATATGGAAAAACAAGATTCTTTAACAACACCCCACCCCCCGCAAAAAAAATCACACTAGCTCACCAGCAGTGAATTCAAACCAAGAAGAAATCCCTGATTTACTTGAAAAGGAATTCAGAAGGTTAGTTATTAAGCTAATCAGGGAAGGACCAGAGAAAGGTGACGCCCATTGTAAGAAAAAAAAAAAAAAATGATACAAGAAGTGAAAAGAAAAATCTTCAATGAAATAGAATAAATAAAAGACAATCAAAACATCAGGAAACAATGGACACACTTACAGAAATGCAAAATGCTCTGGAAAGTCACAGCAATAGACCAAACAAACAGAAGAAAGAATGTCAGAGCTTTAAGACAAGGTTTTTGAACTAACTCAATCCAACAAAGACAAAGAAAAAAGAATAAGAAAATACGAACAAAGCCTCCAAGAAGTCTGGGAGTATGTTAATGATCAAACCTAAGAATAATTGGTGTTCTTGAGGAAGGAAAGAAACCTAAAACTTTGGGAAATATATTTGGGGGAATAATCGATGAAAACTTCCCCGACCTTGCTAGAACCTAGACATCCAAATATAAGAAGCTCAGAGAATACCTGGAGATTCATCGTAAAGAGATCATCACCAAGGCACATTGTCATCAGGTTCTCTAAAGTTAACACAAAGGATAGAAAAAAATAATCCTCTAGCCCATCAAAAGATGGGCTAAGGACCTGAACAGATAATTTTCAAAAGAAGAAATACAAATGGCCAACAAACATATTTAAAAAGTGCTCAACATCACTAATCAGGGAAATGAAAATCAAAACCACAATATGGTACCAGCTTACTCCCACAAAAATGGCCATAATCAACAAATTTTTAAAAAATAGATGTTGGTGTGGATGCGGTGAATAGGGAACACTTCTACACTGCTGGTGGGAATGTAAACTAATACAACCACTATGGTAAACAGTGTGGAGGTTCCTTAAAGAATTAAAAGTAGAACTACGCCATTTGATCCAGCAATGCCACTACTGGGTGTCTACCCAGAGGAAAATAAGTCATTATATGAAAAAGATACTTGCACATGCATGTTTATAGCAATAAAATTCACAATTGCAAAAATGTGGAACCAACCCAAATGATGCTCATCATTCAACAAGTGGATAAAGAAATAGTAGTATATCTATCTATCTATCTATCTATCTATCTATCTATCTATCTATGTGAATGATTCATTCCAATTTCATCCAGGTTGCTATGAATGCCATTAATTTATTCCTTTTTATGGTTGTGTAGTATTCATATATATATATATATATATATATATATATGGTATATTGGTAAATGTATTCTCATCTAATTTTTGTAATTTATTATCAAAATGTAATTTAAATCAAAATTTATTATAAAATTATCAAAATTGGGGGGTCAAAAATCCCCATATATATATATAATTCTAAGTGAAGTAACTCAGAAATGGAAAACCAAACATCTGTTCTCACTCTTACGGGGGAGCTAAGCTATGAGGATGCAAAGGCATAAGAGTGGCACAATGGGCTTTAGGGATCGGGGGAAAGCGTGGGAAGGGTGTGAGGGATAAAAGACTACAAATACGGTGTAGTGTATACTGCTTGGGTGATGGGTGCACACAAATTTCACAGATCACCACTAAAGAACTTATTCGTGTAACAAAACACCACCTGTTCCCCAATAACCTATGGAAAGAAAAAATAAAATAAAATATAAAAATAAAAAATAAAATGAAAACAACAACAACAAAAATAAAGCATGTCATGTTCCTGCACCAAAAAAAAAAAAAAAATCAATGGCTCAATATTGCCTTTTATTCTATGCTAATATTTACCACCATCTGTGTAACAAATACTTAATTGGTCTTTAAAATGCTTATTAGGCACCTTTATCAGCAAAAGAGAAAAATTAATGGAACACCACCAATTAATATCCACCAATATAATTATGCTTTTATTTATAAATTGTACACATGTACTGCTATTGTTAGTTAATAATTCATTTCAAAATATATATATTGGCTGAGGTTCATGTTAAGCATATTTGACATACAATTATATTTCAAATAATTCTCAAGATAATTTTAAATATTTTGCTGTCAGTTTTTCAACTATTTAAAAACTAACAGAGATTTTTAGAATTCCTTTATTTTTTTGAAGCATACAAACTTTTCAAAACAGTGACTATTATCTCGTCTTTTTTAACAGGCAAAGTGTTGTAACAAAAGAATAATCTATATTTTTATTTTTAAACTTATTTCAATTTGTTAAATTAATTTCTTTCTAACCTACAGAAAATAAATTAAACTCTCTGAGTGATATTCACTTTTCTAGTTTGTAAATTTGTTTGGAAAACTTTGCATTTTGATAATAAATTACAAAAATTAGATGACAATAGAGAGATTTACCAAAAAAGTAATAGTTGAAGCCATGTTTATAGTTTAAAAGTGTAATAAAATCACAAGTAAAATTGTTGAAATAGAATAAAAAGAAATGCAGAAAACTAGAGCTGCAGTGAAATTAAAGGGAGAAGATAAAAATATATATATTGCAATATTAAATTCATAGAAATAGTTGTGTCCATTTAAATGTCATTTTAACATTTTAAATTTTATTTAGGCCTTAAACATCATCTAGTTCAGTCATTTCATGGTTGAAGAAACTCAGGAATCAACTGAACGAGTGTATTGTCTAAGGTTAGATTTCTGGAGTCAGGTGCAGAAATCTAAATCTAGATCTTCTGAAGTCTGGTGCCATGTTCTTCCCAGTATACCACAAAGCCTTGTGTGAACTGAGAACTAAAGTTCAGGAAAAAAAACACAAAGCCATCATGATGTGATGTGAGACAAAAGTGACATAAATCATAAAATATATAAGAAGATAAATAGAAATTATATGAATCAATGGTTCTCAACTGGGGATAATTTTGTCCCCTGAGGAATATGTGTTGATGTCTGGAGACATTTTTGATCGTCATTATTTGAAGGGTAGGGGTGATACCGGAATCTAGTGGGTAGAGGCCAAGGATGATGTCAAACACCGTAAAATGCACAAGACAACACACAACCAAGCACGAGCAAGAATTATCTGACCCAAAATATCAATAGTGCATCTGTCAAGAAACCCTGACATGCATAAAAATGTAAACAAAGCAAGAAAACCCCTAATATTTACAGACGGAGGGGGTGAGGAAGAGAGAGAGATAATTAAAACACAAAATGAAAACAACATGCAGATCAGAAAAACAAAAAGTGGAAAATGCACAATAAATAAGAAGCTACCTGATTTTATATATGCATATTAATACTTCCTTAGGGAAACCAAAAGTTTTCACCTATCACCAAGGACACTCCTCTACCAAAGAGGATAAAGAATATTTCATCTAGATAAACAATGCTTTCCTCACTGGATAGGTGAAAGTAAAATGTTATTAAATGATATTACCTGAGGAAGAGTGAAACTTTAAAATGATAACTTTCAAGTCAAACTTTACTTTATGAAGTAGACCTACACAGAGATATGGTGTGTTCTTCTGAATTCTAATTATATCGGAAATGTTGTCAGACCTTAATCTTCAAGGTTTTTTGCTGTTCAGAGATAAAAATGTTCTATTTTTCATTTTTTGTGTGGTGTTTGTGTCTAGGTTTTGAATAATTTATTTTATTTCTTTGAGGAAAGTAAACATATTTTCAAGTTCAGCTTCACAGAAGATATGGCTGCGTGTATTTCAAATGAACTCTTAGACTTCCACGAAAACTATAAAGAATCAGAAGCAAAGAGATAAACTTACATAATAATAAGAATTATGTGGCACTTGTTAAGTGATTTTGAGTCCCAGGAACTTTTCTGGGTGCTTTACAGGCCTAATTTTTTAATATTCATATGTAAGGTAGGTAGCATTCACATTTAATACATGAGGAAGCTGAGGCACACGGAGACTGACCTGACCACAATGCCACTGAACTGCAGTGTGGGTAAGAATTTACATTCAAAATCAGAAAATCTGGTGCCAGATTTGAGAGCTCTCATTTCTAATCACAAGGATGCATATTCTTTGTCAAATTGTGCCTGATTTATTCTCATCTCCCTTTAAATCTTATTAAAATTACAGAAAATTAAGTTTAAAAAGGAAGAAGAAATCATAACTGTCTCAGTTCATTTTGTGATATTTAAACAAAATATCTGAGACTGGATAGTGTATCAAGAACAGAAATTATTTCTCACAGTCCTGGGGCTGAGAACTCTAAGATCAAGGTACCTACAGGTCCAGTTGTCTGGTGAGGATTGCATCCCTCAGTGAGGACCAAAGCTATGTCCTCAAATGGCAGAACAGTGGAAGGGAAAAAAGGGGGCAAACTGCCTCAATCAAGCCCTTTTATTTATTTTTATTTTATTTTAAATGTTTGTAGAGATAGAGTCTCTGTTACTCAGGCTGGAATGTAGTGGTGAGTTCATAGCTTACTGCAGCCTAGAACTCCTGGACTCAAGTGATCCTCCTGCCTTGAGGATCAAGGCAGCCTCAGCCTCCCAAGGAACTGAGACTACAGGTATGCACCACCATGCCCAGCTATTTTTTTTAAAAAAATGTTTTTTAGAGGCAGGGTCTCACTGTGTTGCCCAGGATTGTATTGACCTCCTGGCTTCCAGAGATCCTTCTTCCTTGGCCTCCCAAAGTATTGGGATTACAGGCGTGAGCCACTGTGCCTGGCCAAGCCCTTTTATAAGGGCACCTCATCCCACTCAAGAGAGCAGAGCCCTGATGACTCCGTCACCTCCCAAAGGCCACACCTCCCAATACTGTTGCATCCAGAATTAAATTTCATCATGAATACTAAAGTAGCAAAGACAGTCAAACCATGGCAATAATTATACTGAAAACAGGAAAGTGTTATGAATGGAGTGACTGTTTTTTAGAAACGGTCTCTCTCTGTTGCCCAGGCTGGAGTGCAATGGTATGTTCAAAGCTCACTGCAGTCTCAGACTCCTGGGCTCAAGTGATCCTCCTGCCTCAGCCTCCTGAGTAGCTGAAACTACAGATATGTGCCACTATGCTTGGCTGATTTTTTTTTTTTTTTTTTTTTTGTAGAGATAGGGTTTCACTATATTGCCCAGGCTGGTCTTGAATTCCTGGCCTCAAGCAATCCTCCTGATTTGGCCTCCCTAAGCACTGAAATTATAGGTGTTAACCAAAGCACCTGGCTGGAGCAGACATTTTTAAGGAATTTCATGAAGAAAGCAAATTGAATATATACAATTTCCTGAGAGGCTGAACAAGTTAAATGAAAACCATAAACATTCATGAGAAATCTGTTGCAGAGGTCATAGCAGATATTGCTATTTTGGCCTTAAAGGAACTCCAAATTCAGGAGTCATGGAATACAGGAAGGGATGATTTTGCAATTTCAGATCTATTAGAGACTTAATACCTGGGAGACATTATTTACTGCATATCTTATCACTAAAGCCTACTGCTCTAGCTGTCAAATATTTCCAGGTTACAACCAATTGTCACCCCTGCAGTGTTGCCATCATCATCTCTTGTCTGAATTATTGTACACTGTGTCTCTCTTCTCAAAAACTCTTCAATGGCTTTGCATCTGACTCAGAGTGAAAGCCAATATTCTCATAATGGCCCACCAGGCCCTCACAATTATACCATCCCCTACTTCTCTGATATTTATTTATTTATTTATTTATTTATTTATTTATTTACTTACTTAGAGACAGTCTCTCTTTGTTGCCCAGGCTAAAGTGCAGTGGTACTATCTCAGCAATACAACCTCCAGCTCCTGGGCTCAAGAGATTGTCCTGCCTCAGTCTCCCGCATAGCTGGGATTACAGGCGTGCACCACAACGACCGGCTAATTTTTGTATTTTTAGTAGAGATGAGGTTTTACCATGTTGGCCAGGCTGCTCTCAAACTCCTGACCTCAAGTCATCCACCTGCTTTGGTCTCCCAAAGTGCTGGGATTGCAAGCATGAGCCACCATGCCCAGCCTATTCCTTTTATTTTATTCCTACAGCTTTCACCTGAGTGTTTTGCTGCAGCCACTCAGCCTCCTTACTGTTAGCTGAACATGCCCAACCACTCCCACATCTGAATCTCTAAACTGATTTCTCTTCAAATAAAAATATTTAAATTTTGAGGGAAAAAATGAAGTAAGGCATAGAGACAAAGACAGCTGGGGGAGTCTGTTGAAATTATGGTTATAGATAAAGTATTCGAGAGGCTTCAAAAGGAGACTTTTGAGGAAATACTTGAAGGAAGCCACGTAGTTCCTTTCCTCACTTCTCCCAAGTATTTCCTCAAAGATCTCCTTCTCTGTAAGGCCCTTCTTAACTCCTTTTTCTATAACTTTAATACTCTCCCCTAACTCTATCTGTCCCATTGTCCTACTTTATTTTCTTTCTTAATACTTAAAAATTGTATTATAATAGATACGTAATATAATATAAAATATTTATATAAATGTATTATAATATGTAATATATAATCATTAACATACTATGTATTTATCTTATTTTTGTCTGTGTCTCCTCACTAGCATGTAAAATCCCTGAAGGCAGAAATTGTTAATATTGATTTTTACTTTAATATTTCCTGCTGTATCTTTGTCACCTGAAATAGAACATGACACATAGTAGGCAACCCATTAATTTTATATATATATAAAGAATGAATATCATAGGAGATTTTAGCCCAGTTGAAACCCCCTATTCCTCTGCCTAGAGAGGTTGGTTGAAAGTAGAGTGCTTTGTTTCTAAAGTCCCAAGTTTTCTCTCTTTAAAAAGGTTAACTACCTGCTTGGAAAGAATCCTGGATGGGCATTAGGGCACATACAAAACAGAGAGAAATTACAGTGTCTTATGCATCTCTGTAATAAATATTCAGGAAAAGCACCAAATACAGCCTTATGATAAAGTAGCATAAATAAAACTCTCCATCCCCAGAGTGAAGATCTTTTTACTTCAAGCTTATAGAAAGGGGGCATTTTAACAAGTAGTTATATCAATCTGACTTCCAGTTTGATGACTGTAAATGATCCAGGGATAAAGGAGAACAGAAACCCGATGCCATTTTCGGTAAAAGTAGACAAAAGTTAACTCTTCCCCACAATCTTTATCGGCCCAAAATGCATGCAAGACCCACAACAGGCAATGGATTCTGAGCAATAGTGTTCGGGAGACAAAAAAGAAAAAGTGGCATGGCTGGAGTTATAAGAGAAAGCCATAAAGAATATTCCAAAAGGGAAGGAGCTCATTCTGACATGTAAAACCTTAATTCCTTATGTTTTATAACTGAAATGGTGCCTGACTAGAGCCAGATATTTCCTTTGATGTGATTTGTTTCTCTAAACAAAGAGAATAAAGCTGAATCAGGAATTATACAAGCACCACACATGCATTGATGAAGCTGATTTTTTTTTTTTTTTAATCAGGCTACCTGGAATCAACTACTCTTAGAGGAGAAAAGTAAAACTGAAGAATTGCTAACGTTCAGCAATTTTATATTTCTTCAAACTACTAGATATTCTTAAGGATGTTTCTAAATTTGGAAAATGCCTTGAAAACCATGTAAAAGTAAGATATTAATATGTATTTACTTACATATTTGAATAAATTTTAACTATTGAAATTTAGCCAATGATTTATAAAAATCCCAATACCCCACACTAATGTCCAAATGACAATAATAACAAAAACAACAAAAGAGGCATCAGATTGATTGGGACCATATGTGTATGAAAGGAGGGACTGGACAGAGACATCCAAGTGTGAAAACAACAAAATGCTATATCTGAAGGACCAAGCTGATGAGTAGAAAGAGACCTACCACCATGCTGTGTATGAGTGAGAATTCCCAATGGCTAGTGGTGGAAACTGGCTCACCAATTGTATGGGAAATGGAGAATCTAATGACTCCCTACCCCTCAACCCTGTATTCCATAGGCTACTAGCCACACATAATACTAGGCCCTTCCCCAACTCATCTCTCCAGGGGGATGTGCTGAATCTTATGTTGATATGGTAACACCATGGGAAAATGTCTCACCTCCTGTAATTCATGTTTAGATATTATTTTATATGATTTAGTGGCAAGATTTCTGTCATAGAGCTGTGCTTCCAAAGTATTTGAAGGCTGCTGATACTTTCCTTTTAGAAGAAATAACTAGGTATCAGTTTCTGTTCTCCTTTGAGTCCTCAGAAAATGATCATGGATCAGAAGGGCATACACAAAAAATGTCACCTCCCTTAAACAAGCCATTTTTATTGTTTCTTGAGGAGGCGATGTCATCTAATTCCATATTTTCACTTCCTTCCTGGGGTAAATGGAGTAAGAACTCATATTCTAGCTTTATCCTGCCTCTCTATATTTTGACATAATATATAATTTCTCTGGCATTCGTATACATGTCTAAACAGGAGACTCAGGCTAAGAATTTACACTCCAAAGGCGTGAACTATGTTCTCTGACTTTTTGAATACCGCAGTTATACAGTAATATTTATATTCTTTTAAAATTATCAGATCATATAAGTATCCATATCATTAGTAATCAGTTTCCATTTCTAGAGAAATATGGAAAATGTGGGCATTGTTTATTAATACACAGATACCCGATGAGAGTCTCTTAGCAGAAATGGATAGACGAATATGCAAAATTCAAGTTTCTGTTATTTTTACCCCTTTCTGGCTTCTTGAGTCAATATACTTCATACAGAGTTGTTTATGGACATCTGTACATAAATGTATTCATGTAGATAAAATTTTTCCTCCCTTTGACTTTTGCATGAAAGTTAGAAACCTCTGAAAATAGACTTGCCTCAAGCTTCTGTGCATCTTTGAACTTTCATTTTCAAACTTTTCAAAGGAGATTGACTTCAGTTCTGCTGGAATATTTTTACCCCTTTGTGACTGACTACCTCTTGCTAGTTTTTGAGACTTTGTTTTTGTCCCCCTCTTTAAGGTTAAGTGTTTACTTTTAGAAGGATGACTCAGTGTCTTCCTTTTATTTTTCTCTTATTACAAAATTACTTATCCACAACTACCTTCTCAATTAGGGTAGCTGACTTCTATGCCTTATATCAGGTCAACAGCACTCCTCCAGAGAAGCAGAGTGAGAGCCCGAAACTAAGGGAAAACTACATTTTGAAAAGTAATATTATACTAGGTACCCTGTTATAATTAAAACGTCTTAAAGAACAAGATGGGCCGGGCGCGGTGGCTCAAGCCTGTAATCCCAGCACTTTGGGAGGCCGAGACGGGTGGATCGCGAGGTCAGGAGATCGAGACCATCCTGGCTAACACGGCGAAACCCCGTCTCTACTAAAAAATACAAAAAACTAGCCGGGCGAGGTAGCGGCGCCTGTAGTCCCAGCTACTTGGGAGGCTGAGGCAGGAGAATGGCGGGAACCCGGGAGGCGGAGCTTGCAGTGAGCTGAGATCCGGCCACTGCACTCCAGCCTGGGCGACAGAGCGAGACTCCGTCTCAAAAAAAAAAAAAAAAAAAAAAAAAAAAAAGAACAAGATGGAAAATGTAGTTTTGCTAGCACCATGAAAGACCAGAAATGATGACTCACTTCAAATATTAGCTTCAGTAATAAAAGCTCAATTCATTTGTCCACAAATGATTTGTAGTAGGAATTTTTTAAATGACAAAAGTTAGTAGTTAGTTTAAGAAAGGGTCCTCAACAGTAGGTTGTCAGGTAAAGTGGGAGGGTGGAGGTTTGGAGTGGGAAAGGCATACAGGTGTAGCCAGAAAGTAAGCAAAGCTTTTGCAAAGAGATAAATAATTTGTAAATACAGATTTGTAATAGTTAATGTTAGGCTTTTAGCTGTGCTTAATATAGCATAATACCCTCTATCTATTACCCTTTCATCTTCAGTAATCATGTTTTAAACAAAATGGCCTTGTGTGAGTATTGTTCAGGAAATCAATGGATGGGAGCTGTGGGTTTTTTGTTTTGTTTTATTTTGTTTTGTTTTGTTTTAAACTGAGTAATGAGAGGCAGAGAAACAAGACTAAAGAAAAGAAGGAAGAAAGATTTGAATGACACTGACAATTGCCAGAGGTAGAACGCTATATTAAAAAATGAATGAAGAGAATATCAATCGTTTAGGAATGAAAAATTCTGCGTACAAAGGGGCATCAAGCCATTATGTCAAGTTATTAGAGAATGAACCATGAAGGTCCTAGGAATATTTTGTTACAGAATTTTTAGTGTAATTTTGCAAACAAAGATTTTTGCATGTGAAATTTAGTCACTAGAAAAGCTTTTGTTTTTGTTCTTAACAACAAAAGAAAGGATGTTAAAAAAGGTTAGATACACATGAATTAATTTATCTTAATTTCTCACGTAACTAGAATGATAGGCAATATAATAAAAATGAATAATGAGTAAGAGAAGAAAAATGAAAACAAAAGGAGACAAAATAAATTCATTAAAACTTTGCAAATAAAAAGTGACATTGGTTTGAAAAATTTAGGGAAAACCTTCCATGATAGATTAACAGATGAAGGAGAAGGTTACAGGAGAGGAATTACCACCCACAATTTGGAGTGATTTCACTGTGACTAAAAATAAAAGGAATAAACACTAGAAGCAGGCAGGAACCAGCATTCAGGTGATTGGTTGAAAAATTGCATTAAAAAAAAGAGAGCAATATGTGTGATATAAAATGTGGCAGTGGCCTGAGGGTGATGTTGATATTGCTACTTTCCCATCTGGAACATGAACTAATGATACACAGGGGCTAGAAGCTCAGTCATTCCAGACAGGCACACTATAAATAGAAATGACACAAGCAAACAGTTGAATTGAAATTTCTCGTAAAGAAACGCATTATCATCTCCAAATACTTACAGAAAACCAAAATTATGAAACAGACCTAAGCTTAAAAATAAGACAAAACAAAAAATAAAACAGGAGAAATAATATTGAAGAAATGCAGTTAACCAGGTCAAGTTAAGGAAATCTTGAAATAGAATTAATATATTCAGAAACATGAGAATATATGGTAGACAGAAAATGCAAAGAAATTTGTAGAATATAAGAAACAGTATTGAACAAATGCACCTGTAAGAATGAAGAAAAAAATGAAAGGAAAAAATGCAAGAAGGGAAAGGAAAAAAGGGAAGAAAGGAAAAAAAAAAAAGAAGAAGAAAAGGAAGGAAGGAGGAAGAAGGAAAGAAACAGAGATGGAGGGATGGAGGAGGAAAGAAAGGGAAAAAGAGTGAGTTTAGTTACATGAAACTAAAATCTTAGGTGTTCCCAAATCAGCAGATGATGTTGGATGAAGGGAGAAGAGCAAATGATACCTTCTGTGTCCTAGTTTGTGGGTTTATAGTATTACCTGTTTCTAGATTCTAACAAAAAAAAATTAAATATTTTGTTAAAAATATTTATTTACACAGCAAAGGTATATTAGGTGGCTAATATTCGGCAAACTCCATTTTAGGTACTAGAAATACAGGTTTACATATGAGAGGTGAATAAAAAGAAAAACTGAATATGATTTTCAAGTCATTTTAGTCTCAACAACTTGATGAGTAGTGACATGATTAAACTGTGGCAGAGAAGAATATGGTAGGGGCAGTTCAAGGAAAAATAGGAATTCTCTATTGGTTTGATTTATGACAAATATGCTAATATATGTTTTGAATGATGTGCATTTAAGAGTTAAGGGTAACTTTCAAAAACCAAAGAAAAAATAAACAAAACCAAATCAATTAAAAATATTGTATAAATATATGACAAAGGAGAATAATACATAGAAGATATAAAAGAAGTGGAAGGAGTAAGTCTAGGCATCAATAATGAAGTAAATATGAGTTGTTATTGCTCATCAAGAGTTGGATGGAAAAATGAATTAGAATGTATAGAATACTATACAGGATGACAAACAAACCACATGTAATACATGTAACCGCATGTAATGTAATACAATGTAACACGAGGTAACTAGAAAAAGCAGTGCATAAAATTAGAGAAAAATAGGCAAAAGTAATACAAGCTATTAGAGATCAGGAGACTAGTTTTCTCTACGAAGAGTTTGAGACTTGAAATGAGCACAAAGGGGCTTTTGGGGTAGTAGTAATAGTCTTCATTTTCTGGTACCGTGGGGTGTTCATTTTGGGAAAATACAGAGTGCTGGACACTTATATGAGCACTTTGTAGTATATATTTTTATTTCAATAAAAGATAACAAATAAATAAGTTAAAAAAAGAGACAGGCATAAGTAAAGTCATAACTATATGCCATATATAATAATTGAAGCAGTAGAGAAAAAGTTGTGACATACAAATTTTAACACAAACTAAACAAGTGGAAGATATATCTTTTTAAAATTTAATTATAGGGTAAAACAACTTGAATTGTACATATTCCAAGTTGCCTTATGAAAATAGTGTTATCCTAAACTTAAACACCCTAAACTTTACACATCCTCCAAAAGTTTACACAAGCCAAAAAATGAGCCCAACAAAACTTAAAATAATAAAAACTACAGTTTCAGCACTAATAGGAAAGAGACTACTACACAATTCAAAATTGCACTAAGAAGAGAAAAAAAATAACCAAATTCCAGCAGATGTCTTTCACCCTCATTGCCACCCTCACAAACTCATGTATTTAGGATTAGAGGGGTGT
Source organism: Rhinopithecus roxellana (assembly GCF_007565055.1). NCBI lineage: Eukaryota > Metazoa > Chordata > Mammalia > Primates > Cercopithecidae > Rhinopithecus > Rhinopithecus roxellana. The sequence continues at coordinate 113,228,812 of NC_044558.1, read as the reverse complement.
ATTAGCCCATTTTTACGCTGCTAATAAAGACATACCCAAGACTAGGAAGAAAAATAGGTTTAATGGGCTTACAGTTTCATGTGGCTGGGGAGGCCTCACAATCATGCCACAAGGCAAAAGGCACTTCTTACATGGTGGTAGCGAGAGATAATGAGAGAGAAGCAAAAGCAGAAACCCTTTATGAGACTTATTCACTACCACAAGAACAATATGGGGAAAATTGCCCCCATTATTCAATTATCTCCCACCAGGTCCCTCCCACAACACTTGGAATGTATGGGAGCTACAAGATGAGATTTGGGTGGAGATATAGCCAAACCGTATCATTCTGCCCCTGGTCCATCCCAAATCTCATGTCCTCATATTTAAAGACCAATCCTGCCTTCCCAACAGCCCCCCAAAGTCTTAACTCATTTCAGCATTAATTCAAAAGTCCATAGTCCAAAGTCTCATCTGAGACAAGGCGAATTCCTTCTGCCTATGAGCATGTAAAATAAAAAGCAAGTTAGTTACTTCCTAGATGCCATGCAGGTACAGACAGTGGGTAAATACAGCCATTCCAAATGGGAGAAATTGGACAAATCAAAGGGGCTACAGGACCCAGGCAAGTCCAAAATCCAGCAGGGCAGTCAAATCTTAAATTTCCAAAATAATCTCCTTTGACTCCATGTCTCTTATCCAGGTCACGCTGATGCAAAAGGTGGGTTCCCATGGTCTTGGGCAGCTCTGCATCTGTGACTTTGCAGGGTACAGCCTCCCTCCCTGCTGCTTCTGTGGGTTAGTGTTGAGTGTCTGCAGCTTTTCCTGGAGCACAGTGAAGCTGTCAGTGGATCCGTCATTCTGGAGTCTGGAGGATGGTGGCCCTCTTCTCAGAGCTCCACTAAGTGGTACCCCAGTAGGGATTCTGTGTGGGAGCTTGACCCCACATTTCCCTTCCCCACTTCCTTAGCAGAGGTTCTCCATGAGGACCCTGCCTCTGCAGCAAACTTCTGCCTGATCATCCAGGCATTTCCATACACCTGAAGTCTAGGCAGAGGTTCCCAATCCTAATTCTTGAATTCAGTGCACTTTCATGCTTAACACCACATGGAGGCTTCCAAGGCTTGGGGCTTGCACCCTCTAAAGCCACAGTCCAAACTCTACTTTGGCCCCTTTTAACCTAGGCTGGAGCAGCTAAGATGCAGAGCACCAAGTCCCTAGGCTGTGCATAGCACAGGAACCCTGGGTTGTGCTCACAAAACCAGTTTTTCCTCCTAGGTCTCCAGGACTGTGATGTGAGGAGCTGCCATGAAGACCTCTGATACGCCCCAGAGACATTTTCCCCACTGTCTTGGGGATTAACATTCAGCTCCTCTTTACTTATACAAATTTCTGCAGCCAGCTAGAATTTCTCCTCGGTACATGGGATTTTCTTTTCTATCACATTGTCAGGCTGCAAATTTTCTGAACTTTCATCCTCTGCTTCCGTCATAAAATTGAATGGCTTTAACAGCACTCAAGTCACCTCTTGAATGCTTTGCTCCTTAGAAAGTTCTTCCACCAGATACCCTAAATCATCTCTCTCAAGTTCAAAGTTCCACAAATCTCTAGGGCAGGGGTTAAAATGCCACCAGTCTCTTTGCTAAAAGATAACAAGAGTCACCTTTGCTCCAGTTCCCAGCAAGTTCCTCATCTCCATCTGAGACCACCTCAGCCTGGATTTCATTCTCCATATCATTATCATCATTTTGGGCAAAGTCATTCAGCAAGTCTCTAGGAAGTTCCAAACTTTCCTACATTTTCCCGTCTTCTTCTGAGCCCTCCAAACTGTTCAAAGCTCTGCCTATTACTCAGTTCCAAAGTTGCTTCCACATTTTCAGGTATATTTTCAGTAGCATCCCACTTTACTGGTGCCAATTTACTGTATTAGTTCATTTTCACGCTTCCCAAGACTGGGAAGAAAAACAGGTTTAATGGACTTACAGTTCCATGTGGCTGGGAAAGCCTCACAATTATTGTGGAAGGCAAAAGCCACTTCTTAACATGGCAGCAGCCAGAGAGAATGAGAGAGAAGCAAAAGTGGAAACTCCTTATAAAACCATCATTTCTCATGAGACTGATTCACTACCATGAGAACAGTATGAAGAAAACTGCCCCCATGATTCAATTATCTCCCATTGGGTTCCTCCCACAGCACAGGGGGAATATGAGAACTACAAGATGAGATTTGGGTGGGGACACAGAGCCAAACCTTATCAACAGGAGTCTAAAGGAATTGTGGAAAACGAGAGAGGATAGTGAAGGGCTTGGAGAAGGAAGATGACAGATAAAATCACCATAAAAAGAGTTGAAAAAATTTTCATTGAAAAGCAGGTTCAACACTAGATGTAGGAAGAAAGGTGAAAAGTAAAAACAAACAAAGGAGTCTCCCCCTGGCTACACAGAAAGTACCTGAAAGCATTGAGATCAGAAGTTTCAGTCTCAAGACAGTGTCAGTTCTGGGGAAGGAAGAGGTAAATAGAAAGAAGGAGACACTCCTAGAGGTGAAATGAAGAAAAAGAAAGACAAAAGGAGGAAATGTCTGGATTCTGAAAAAGAAAACGGTAAAACCCCAAATGTAAGGCACATCAGCACCATTTTTAACAGTCAAAAAAAAAAAAAAAAAAACAAAAAAAACAAATTCAGTTATTATCGAAATTGTTTGTCACCATCCTAGGAGAAAAGGATATTCTTGTAATAGGATTCTTGGAAGCCATGAAAACCCTCACTGTCATCAAGAAAATTAATAAAGAAAAGAAATCTGCATCTCTACAAAAAGCTGAAAATAGTTATCAAAATATAAAAATGTTCCCCTACAAATTCCAAAAAACCTCCCCGCAAAACAGACTCAGTAGAATAAAAAAGTAACTCAACACTTCAAACTAAATTAAATATTCTCCAACACAAACATTTGGAAACATGAAAACGATTGAATCCGAAATTCAAAAACTAAGCTAATTATACTCATGAAAGAAAGAAACTAATAAAATTACATTATTAAGAAAGACTGAATCACAAGGGGCTCAGGAGATAATACATTTAACAGAATATTTTAACTAGAGGAATTAAAGACAGGAAAAGAATAAAGAGAATTAAAATAAGAAAAAAATAAATTGAGACTCTCACAAAGTGTTAGAAATGGATGATAGGCCAAGGATTTCCAGCATATTTACAACTGAGGTGCCCAAAGACACAAAACATTTAAAAACCTGTTTAAAAACAGCAACAACAACAAAACAACTTTTAGACAAAGTGAACAGAATTTAATTAAGAATGATTCACGAATCTGCAGTCCTGCAAACCAGAATAGGTGCAGAGTGACTCTGGGGATGCCACATGGTGGGATAATCTTTATGGACAGGAAAAGGAAGGTGACATACAGGACATCAAATGAGGAACAGAAACATCTGCATTGGTTACCGCTTGGCATTTCTCGTATTTGATCATGGTTTGAATAGATGGCCACCTGTGATTGGCCGAAACTCTATGACTGGAATAAGAGTAGGTTACAGTCTGTTTACGCATCTAGTTAGGTTATAGTCACTATGCATGGAGAATACTTTAGGCTGAACGTTAAATATATAAGGAAGCAGTTTTAATATAAACTTTGTTTAACACCAGTTAGGACATTTTTACATTAAAAAGGGGGATAGAGTGGTAATAAGGGTGTTAAAGAAGAAGGAAAACATAAGAACAAGGGAAAAAACTAGAAAGAATATATAAATACGAGAGAAAGAGGCACCTATGTAAAGAAATGGAAGGAAGTCAAAGTATTTTACTGCCAAATACATTTCTTTGACATATTTTGAGATGGCTGTTGAGTTCTGCAAACAGAAATAGCCCTGCAAAGCTACGTGTTTTGTGGAGGTAAGGGGGAATTTGGAGTCAGACCTCCTCTTCTTTCTCTCTCATAACCTGTTGTGACAATATCACCTCATTTCCCGACTGTAACCTGGTTTGGACCATGCTTTGAGCCCCTATTCTTTTTGTAAACTCAAGATGATATATAAGCTTCTGTATCCCATTGAAGGGTTGTGGTAGTCTCTGTGGTTCTCCCTCATCCACATTAATAAATGCCTATGGCTTTTTCCTATTTATGTGTCCTTTGTCAGTTAATTTTCAACAAACCTTTAGAGAATGAAAGGGAAGTATTCCCTTGGCCTCTATAAGACACAGTAAGTATTGACTAAGATGTCTAACCAACCTAAAATAAGAAATGTTTTTTTACTTCTTTGCTTTTCCTTTGCTACTTAAGTTATCCTTACTTATTGTGTGTGTGTGTGTGTGTGTGTGTGTGTGTGTTTGTATTTTAATTTTCTTTTATTATAATATCTGCTCATCTGTCAGACTCTTACTAGACATTAGGCTAGATGAGAACAAGGATCTGGCCTGTTTAACCCTCTAAACCCAACTCCTATCATGATGCCTGACACTAAATATTGTACTAGATATATTTGAATGAGTAATGTATGAAATGTAGGGGACAGGGCCCTCATCCCCCTAAAGGCTTGCTGAAAAACTCACTGACATGAGGGAGGTTGATTAATAGAAGACAAGGCATACACATTTATTTAACGTGCACACACATTTATTTAACTTGTATACACAGGAGTCTTCAGAATGAAGACCCAAAGATACAGGAGAAATTGTCCATTTTTATGTTTAGATTCAACACAGTATAGACAGCTAGGTAGAAATATGATTGGACAAAAGAATGTTTTCTAATGATAATAGACTTGAGTTAGTATACTCAACAAGGACTGTCTGTATAAATTCCTCTTGGCTTCTCTGAGCATGCATTCCTTCTTTCTGGGTGAAAGGCAGGGCCCTCTCTAGAATAGGACTCTTATGACTTACGGTCAAGCAAGGTAGATCAGGAAATTTCTTTGTGGCCAGTTTTTATATAGATTGACCAGAGGAAAATTAGAGTAATACTTTTAGGTCTTATGGCTGGCTTAGGAGAAAAGGGATGCTCATTTTTATGACCTGCCTTGGGGAAGAGGGATTCTAGTTTCTACGCCTAGCCTAAAGGGAAAATGGAACTGAAAGACAGAGGGGCAGGAGAAGGCAAGGAAGAATCTTGCTTCTGAGGCTGCTGTTAAGGCCTTCATTTTGTGGTATCATTTCTTGAGCCCCAGCAGTGTCAACAAAAAGAGTCAAGCTCAGTAAAATATTTAAAGAGATTTTTTTCTGAGCCAAAAATGAGTGATCAAGGCTTATAACACAGCCCCAGGAGGTCTTGAGAACATGTGCTTAAGCTGGTTGGGTTACAGCTTGGTTTTATACATTCTAGAGAGACATAGACACCAACCAATAGATGTAAAGCATGTATTGGTTCAGTTCATAAAGGTGGGACAACTCAAAGTAGGGTCTTACAGATCATAGGTGGATTCAAAGATTTTCTGATTGGCAATTGTTTGAAATTGTTAAGTCATTATCGAAAGACAAAGAATCATTAGAAAGTAGTGTCTGGGTTAAGATAAGGGGTTGTGGAGACCAAGGTTTTTACCATATAGAACAGATGGTAAGTGTCTCTTATCAGGCCTTAAAAGGTACTAGACTCTAAGTTAAATCTTTCTTAGATTAGGAAAATACTTCTGAAGGGGAGAGGATTCTATATAGAATGTATATTTTCTCCACAAGAAACAGCTTTTCAGGGCCATTTCAAAACATGTCAAAGGAATATATTTGGGGGTAAGACTCTGATTTCTTTCAGGGCCTGCTCTCTGCCATAAGATGCTGCACTAGAGGTAGGTTGAAATTTGGTATTTTATTGCTACAGTCTGTCTTGTCAGTCTTAAGATCTCTGTACTGATGTTAACTCTAGTCAGTTGTGCCTGATTTCCAAAGGGAGGAGGATGCAATGAGTCATGTCTGATCCCTCCCTCCCATCATGGCCTGAATTAATTTTTCAGGTTTACTTTGGAATGCCCTTGGCAGAGAGGGGCATCCATTCAGTCACTTGGGGGACTTAGAATTGTATTTTTGGTTTACAAGAGAGGATTTTCAGAATTTTTAAGATCTGTTCTTGTCTCCTCTCATCATTACATTGTTTACATTGTTTTACATTGTTGTCAGAGTCGTCTTTGTAAAATTTAAATTCAGTCACTTAACTTGGTAAATTTCCTAAGACTTGCTGGTCATGGAAAGATAAAGTTTACACTCCACAGCATGGCATAGAGGCCCAAGTCTTCTGCTTGCCTTCCCATGTTTCCATATGTATTCTCTGTTCAAAATGTAGGAGACCAGACTATGTGACCAAAAAATATGCTTCTTTGGCGGAAGGATTATTTTGAACTAATTATTTTGAGAAAGAACAGATACAACAGAAGCTCTGAAGAAAGAAGTTACCCTTTGCAAGATAGATTTATAAAGAAAATCTCCATAAGAGTATCTCCCTCTCTATATTAGGAATAGAAGAATGACTCTACTCACAAAAGACTCATCAATAAAGAAGGAAACCACTTAAATATGCATAAAAAACCGTGCTTTTTCCTGATCACCCCCATAACTTACTTCTGGCATACTCTTTTATATCTGTTTTTGGCTGAAATGGTATTCTAGCCAGAATCTAAACCACTTCTTTGAGAATTACTTCTCTGTGTATTTTCCATATATATGAGATATACATGCTAATACACTTCTGTTTTTCTCTTGTTAATCTGTCTTTTGTTACAGTGGCTCCAGTGAGAACGTAAAGTGGAGAGAGGAAATTATTTTTTCCTCTCTTTCAAAAGTATTCAATTGGAAACCTCCGCTATCAACAAATATCAAATGTTTTGCATAGAATATCCTCTCTCCTCTTTACTCATCCTTGCCTACCAACTTCTCTTCCCATTCCAAATTTAATTGAAAAACACTTTATTATTATTTATGACTTATATTTTCCTTTATTAAGACAGTCCTGACTCACAAAATATGTACATTTGTATTTATATTTAAATGTTAAACACGGATTTAAAATCAAAGAAGCCTGAATTAAAATTCAGCAATATGACTTTAATTAGTCATCCTTCTTATTCCTCAAACTCTTGATTTATAAAGTGAGTAATCACAGCTTCTGAAAGTATAAGTAGACAGGGAGGGTCTACAGGGATTATAGAAATTTAGTCAACTTGAGCAATCAGCCTGTTTTACAGCCTCCTGCCCTATATCCATCCTGATCTTTCCCCAAATACTGTGTGGAATGTATTCATCTTGTTGGTTGGAACCAGCTTCTGACCGACCCCCCAACTTACAGATGAACCCAAGTGAACTTTCCTTATTATCATGCTAACACCTCCACCATGGGAGGAGCCATAGCTTCATTACCATAACATATGACCTATGTGCTGGAATAATGACTCACTGTGTCTGCACAATTGGGACCCAACTTCTACATGCAATGATGCACCTCTCCCCTCTCTATCACCCCGTGAAACTCTCCCATTGCTTTCCTTTGGGGAGACACTGCTTTGGAGATGACTCTCACTGTCCTTACTTGTGCCAAGTAATAAAACTCCTATTGATCAAAACCTATGTTCTTGTGAAAAGTCATGAGCCCTTTTTATTCATGTAATAATTAAAATAACATAAAATATTTATCTAAGTGCCTGACAGATATTCTCAGTGCATACTATATTTAATTCTAGGCCTATATGATGACACTTCTCACAGTATACACAAGTTATTTAAAAAATATCAAAGGAAAAAACTTCATATGCTCCTGAGCCAGTTATTTATGTGCATTATTTGTCTCTCTCAAGTCGCTTGAAATCTCAGAATCTACAAAAAGCATTCAATAAATATTTGTTGAATTATATTGATTTCTCTCAATTATATATTATCCTAGAAATGTTGTAATTTTCCAACTATTAAGTTTCTATCCAGTCAATTAGAATATGAATACATTTCAAGAAATTCTTATGAAAAGACAAAATTAAAGCTGTCCTTTGTTACGCTAAGAATAATATGCCTGCAGAGGAAATTAAATCTCCATTCAACACATCGCATAGAAAACACAATACTTCAGAAATTCATAGGAAATGACATGTATTGAAAAATATTATTAAATTTTATTAAAACTGTACGATGTTAGATGTCAAAAAGTGAATGAAAGGTTTTGGTTTTTACATTCTTATTATGTTTTAAAAACTAGTGAGAGAAACATAAATATCAAGCTCTAGATTTTGTGGCTCACAAAAATTAAAGCTAAAGTCAGTTTCTTTTGTCTAACAGAAAAAAATTAGTATCTCCAGCTTGAAAACAGAGGAGCGGAGGAAAAAAAAAAAAAGCTTTAATATCCTTATCCTTGTGAAACGACAAGTGAAGAGTTACATTTCCACATTTGGCATTTTAAAAATGTATTCTATGTCTATTTACCCCATCCTTTAGGCAAATAATCCAAAGGAAGCAACTAAATTGTACCTAATTATCACTCAATATCTAATTGTTGTTGAAAATATTTCTTGTTATACTTCCATAGTCTCAACTAAGTTTTCCATTGGTAAATTCAACTCAACCTGTGGCACTCTGGGGAATTCATGGAATTTATTTGATCTCGACTCTGAATCAAAGGTTCTTCCATTTCTATTATGAAAGAGGTTAATACAAGTACATTAATTTTAAGTATTTTAAAATATTTTTCTCTATATGTATTTATTAATTTTGTTTGTGAAAAAGAGGGGAAACGTCAGAAAGGGTGTCATTTGTTTTATCTGCATCTAGTATATTTGCCACAAACACTAAAAGAGTTTCTAGGCACAGAAAGAAACAATTAAATAATTTGGTATCAGAAATTAAAAATTGGTTGGTCTGGCTTGACTTGTAACATATGAAAGAGGGAAACAAGAGGAAAGAGATTTACGGGACCTAAGGGGTACAACAAAACCAATGGTAGTGGGCATGGAGAGGTGTGCTTGACTGTAAAGTATGTTAAGAATTAAAAAAAAATAGACTTTAGTCCCCTGTTAAATGTGTATATAAGGGGATAAAGTGGAAATTAAGATGAAGCTTCTTGCATTTCTGGGCAAATGTGCATGAAAATTAGAAAGCAAAGACATTTCAGAAAAAAATGTAGTAAGGTTTGGTTTAGAGGCAATAAGTAAGTTCAGCATTCTGTGTGCTGTCCAGGTGCAGCTGCTAAGACTAAGAAATGAGTTGTTTGAGAAGCTCGAGCTTGATTCCAACATATAGATTTTTATTTTAGAGTTTTGGGAATTTTCATGTAAGAGAATTAGCCATAGGAAGAGACCAAAGTGGAATTTTTGCTTGAAAGTTTTGGTTTAAATCATTTATTTGCTTGGAGGTTGATATATCATCACAACTAAAATAAAAATAAAAATAAAAAAAACCTAACAAATACATGTAAGCAACTTTAAAATTTATCTTATTATTAAAACTGGGCTTGTAGGGTCTCCCAGTTTCCTTTGATTTTTTCTCTGTCCTAACTGAGAAATACAGAATGCCTTTACTTTTCTGTGACACAGCCAGCGACATATTTTTCACTATAGGGCTTGCACCCAAGCATGAACCTTGAACATTTCTAGGCACTGATAGATGTTTATGTTGTTGCTCAAAACACTGAAAGAAAGTAGTCCTGGCTCTGAGCAAAATTCTCTAAACCCTCATATAAACCGTATATCCCAAACCCCTCTTGCAGACCTACCTAGGTAGAACATCTCTTTCTCTTGTTGTCCATCCTATGGATTACTTCTGTCCCTTCACTAAGTTCCCCTAATAAATGCTTTGGACTGATCACCTTAGTGTTTAAATGCTTCTTTCTCTGAAATCCAAGTCAGCCCCATCTCTGAACAGTTCGGGGCACTCCCTTATGAGAACTCTCTTGTCGCTGCTTTTGAGACAACTCCAGCTATTAGTTTGCCCCAGGATGAAACAGCGTTGCAAGTTATTTTGAATAAATGAAAATAATGACTATGTGCTGGTGAAAAACAATTTCTTTTATTCAGTGAAGTCTTCCTGCTTAACAAAAGTCTACATTTATTATGTTGGTTGTTCCTTTTCGTTCTTGGGAGTAAATATGCACAGGTGAAGATGTGGAAAAATAGGTCCAAACTATTCCTTGGGGTTTCTCTAACCAAGTTGACTGACTAGAACTGTTTATTGTGTTTGAAATGTGGATTACTTTTCACTAGAAGTTAGTGCTTAAAATGTAGACTTGAAAAGGTCAGCACTTTTATCCATTAAGCCATCAAGCTTTTTTCTATGATACGAGTAGATGAAAGGTTTTAACTTGAATCTCAAACGTAAAGTTCAGCACAATGATCCTATCTCAAATTGAAAGAACAAGACAAAAATGCCTTTGTCATTCTGTGTATTTAAATCCAGTGGTCTAAATGACAGTACAGAATGACAGAGTATCAAATCATGGACCATAACACCAAAAGTCAGAAAATAGGGCAATTTTAAGCTTTCTAAGTTCAAATTATATTTCTAAATAGGATGCAGAGTTTGAACCCTACTTACCTAGTACTAGCATGAGTTAGATCTTATGGGCACATGTTTATTTTTAATTATATGCTAATCAATTGGATTCTATACTTGTTCTGTATTTAAAACTCAACCATGCCATTACTGTTGCAGAACGTGCTGCTACTGAACAAATCAAGCAACTGTTGTGCCAACTATATAAGCAGTAGTATACAATAGCATACTTGGTATGATGCAAATGAAGACAGATTTGGTTTCATTGTTCTTGAGAAATAGTATTGTATGGGGCACTTACAGTTCAAACTGACATTTGTAGTTCTTTTATTAAATTGTAACATCCAAATATTTTCTAAGACATTACCAAGCTATTGTGTTCATAATTTTCTTCCTGAGTGACAAACACTGGCTCTTCTTTATTGTATTTTTTCCTTTTTTAATACTGTTTTATTAAGTTTAGTATACTTATATAACAAGAGGAGGAAATATGAAACTAGGAGGTTTTCTAAGACATTATCTTCTGTATCTTGAGAGATAATTACATTTTCTCATGAGGAACAATGGATTTTCATAGCAGTCTGACTTGAAGAAATAGGAATTCTCCCAAATAACAGCAAATAAAACAACTAAATTGAACACAAATACCCTCTTATTACTCTTACCTAATGGCATTAACTGAAACACAAAAGAGACACATTTTCTGCCATTATATTTAGGGCACTTGATGCTTAATCCATTCTACATATGGTTCACCTTGAATGTTAATTTCTTTAAAAAATGTAATGTATATGAGGCTTGGGGTTTGTTATCGATTGAATTGTGCCTGTCTTTGCTATTTTGGGCTGCTATAGCAGAATATCATAGACTAGATAGCTTCTAAACGATTTATTTGTCATGGTTCTGAAGGTTGCGATTATAAGATCAAGGTACTGGGAGATTCCATGTCTGGTTAGGGTCACTTTCTGGTTCATAAATGGCACCTTTTCACTTTCATCACATGGTGGCCGGGACAAATGGCTCCCTTGGGCATCTTTTATAAGGAAGTGAATGGCAACTCTATCCTCATGACCTATTCACCTCCCAAAGGTCCCACCTCTTAACATCATCTTGGGGGTTAGAATTTCAACATATAAATTTTGAGGAGACACAAACATTCGGACCACAGCAGTGTTTCTCAAAAATAATATGTTGAAGCCCTAACCCTTTGTGACTGTGAATGTGAACTTATTTGGAAATAGCTATTTTACAGATGAAATCTAGTTAAGATGAGATGATCAGGATGGGCCCTAATCCGATAATACTGTTGTCCTTATAAGATGGAAATTTGGACAGATCCACACAGGGAAAACGGCCTGTAAAGATGTCCATGTTAGGATGGAGGGAGAGATTTAAGTTGTACTGCCACAAGTGAAGGAATGCGTGGAGCTAGCAGAAGCTAGACGAGGCAAGGAAGGATCCTCCCTTGGAGGGTTTGGAGAGAGTATGGCCCTGACAACACCTTGATTTTGCGTTTCTAGTCTCCAATAGTGTGGAAGAATACATTTCTGTTATTTTTAGCAACCCAGTCTGTGGCATATTACACAGTGGTCCTGGAAAACTAATGCAGGGTTTATTAAATCACTTCTGAAATAAAAATTATGGAACCCAAAGTTAGAATTAGCTTTTCAAAAGTGAGTGATCATACTGTATTACCATCTACCTTTCTTTGTTGTAATCATCTCCCTAATTCTGCTCCTTCTCTGTCATTCACTGAGGATTTTAACACCTGGCTCAAGTTCTCTCTCTGCAACAACACTGACATCATCATTCTTTATTAACATCTATATCAGTAGTCAGCCCAGAAACCTTGTCTCTTAGTTGCTCAGCCTCCTCACTCACATGATCATTTCTTCCACTTCATCTTAGCTATCCTACAAACATTTCATGCTAGACTTTATTTCTAATGGGAATTGTACTGCCTCCCAAATCTTGATTTCAAGTTATCCACTAAATGTTTCTTACCTTTTTCTTTTCATCTCACTTCTGCTAGTAGTATCACTCTTCATGTTTTAAAAATTACGCTGGCTCTACTCATCTTTCATTGACACTTGCCCTACTTTAGTTTTCATTCTACTCATAAGCAGATTAATTTCACTGAAACACTATTACTAAAATTAATCCCTTTGTAAGTGGTAGTTCAATTTATAGGATATAATTATAAGGCAACTTTGGTTTTGTCCTGTACTGTTCCTTTAAGAGTCTTCTCTAGCCTTGAATGGAAATGAGGTCCAGTTCCATTAATTTTCATTTTATTGTTAGGAACTAGAATGTCCTATACAGACCTGTGGTTATTTTAGGTCCCAAAGCTGTAGAACTTCAAAAACTAGGTTCAAATACCTGATGTGCAGTTAGTGAAATATTGACACATCAGTGCTTAAGAGCAGAGAAATGTTTATTCCATTTGGTTCAAGTGTGAGAGTGGTAAAGGCAAACTCTTAGATCCAATTTGCCTTTCAACATACCTGAGAGCTTTTATGAGTAAGGTAGGTATGCAAGAGGTGGGATCCCCAATGATCAAAGCTTCTTTTGTTACTTGGCCAGTTAAACATCAGGATATTGTCAAAGAAGTTTGCATGACCTAAGTATCATTATTCTTTGAAAGAAAAACCCACTAATCTTGTGGGAAGCCCATGGGGGTCAGGGTGTGATGCTGATCAATTAATAGTGACTACCCTCTACTAAAATGACTAAGTGCAAGCAATCATGCCCAGAGTATGAAAAGGATGAGAAGGAAAATAAGTAAAACAAACACCTTATGATTTTTATAACATAGGCTCGGTTACACCAATGCCAGCTCAAATTCGGAATCACAATTAACAATCCCAATAATACTACAGATCTTATACTCAACAATAAATCTCCTCTACAGTTGTGTTAGTCATATTTATTATAAAAAAATCAATTCAATTAAGTATAGAGTTTGAGAGTTCCCAAGATCTTCAGGGTGAGTTGGCAAGCTGGAGGTCCAGGAGAGCAGTGGTGTAACTCCACTCTAAAAGCCTTGATATGTAAGAGAGGAATTTGTTTCAGTTCAAAGAAGTGTTCAAAGAGAGGAAAAAAAAAAAAAAAAAAAAAAACAAACAAAAAAAACTAATGTTTCGGCTTAAGGCAGTCAGTCAGGAGAAACTCCCTATTACTCAATCTTTTTGTTCTATTTAGATCTTCCATTGATTAGATGAAACTCAACCATATTAAGGAAGGCAATCTATTGTACTTAGTCTGCTAATCCAGATGTTAATCTCATCCAGAAACACCCTCATGGGCATACCTAGAATAATGTTTGACTAAATGTCTGGGCACTCATTGGCCCAGTCAAGTTGAAACATAAAATTAACCATCACAATAGTATTGACAGTCCAATTCAAGGAGGATAAGATGGCATCGTCATTCTCTTTTTTTCTGCTCCTCCCTCAACACACTAACTAATGTATTCTTCTGGCATCTCTTTGGTTGAGACTTAGGGAGAAAATAGAAGTAAGGGCGATAAGAATAGTCTTGAATTGGTACATTCACAAGTTATCCTTGCCCTCTCTGGGCCTAGCAGATATTTAAATATTGCATGGTCTTTTGATAACCAATTGTATTGGCTCCTCATAGACACTCAACATTGCTAATCAGTTGCAATTCCCTCTGCAACATTCATAAAATCAGCAGTACATCTCTGATTTTTATTTTATTTTTTTATTTTTTTGCTTTTGTGCTAGGTTGGTCCTATTGGACATGGTCTAAGTTGACCACCTTGCCATGTGTGTCTATCTGATATAACTCCTATCTTGTTCATGAAAAATCAACACTGGGAGTGAAAGCTGATTCTAAAGCAACAGTAGCTCAATTTTAGTGTCTTTTCAAAGTAATTTGCAAGCTCATTTCTGCTGCCCTCCAGAGTCCTCAGACAGGACTGAGATTCTAGCCTACTGTTCTTTTCCTAAAAGTAGAAATAACAACTGTTATGATCAGTGTAGCTCAGTGGAAGGAGTCTAGGAAATATCACCCCAAAATATGCTCCTTTGGCATGCTGATTACTTCAAACAGAGAATTTAGGAAACAGCTAATTCAGACAGGGACCTCCTCTGAAGTCCCCTTATCTGAAAGAACCTCATTTGTTCCCACCCTGCTTCCCTGGAATCTAACCAAGCAGGGAAGATTAACCATATCACAGGAGAAGAGACAAGAAGTGACTGACTAAAGGGTAATTTCCCACCCAGATTCTTCTGACAGTTCCTCTTTGAGGTAACTTTTATTACCTGAGAGACTTTATATGCCTAACAAAACAACATGTTTTCACCATGCATTTTCTCCCTTCACTCTCTCATAGGTTGTCACCCTCTCACACCAGAAGCTCTCAGCTCCTATTCTGATGCTATAAGAACTTTAATCTGACCTTTTTCTGAGTCTCATATTTTATAGGAATCTTGTATGCATGCACATAATTAAAAGGGTTTTTCTCCTATTAATTTGTCTACTCTCTGTTTATTTTATAGACTCAAATTATCAAACCTTCAGAGGGAGAAAGAGACATTTCTTTTGACCCTATACCACTATTCTTGAGAGGAAAGGGCAGGTAAATTAGATCTCTCCCATGGAGTGGGTAGTGGAAAGGGTGTATTTATTTACCCAGTGGTTATACCCCCATTGTACCTAGGAAGTAGCCAACGTGATTTTGATTTTACAGGCTCCTAGCCAGAAGGAACTTGCTTTGTCTCAGATGAGACTTTCAACTATGACTTTTGAGTTAATGGTGGAATGAGTTAAGACTTTGGGGGACTGTTATAAAGGCATGGTTGTATTTTGAAATGTGAGGACATGAGATTTGAGAGGGGCCAAGGGTAGAACGATATGGTTTGGCTGTGTCCCATCCAAAATCTCATTTTGAATGTAATCCCTATAATCACCACGTGTTAAGGGAAAGACCAGGTGGAGGCAATTGAATCATGGGGGTGGTTTCTCACATGTTCTTCTCATGATAGTGAATGAGATCTCACGAGATTTGATATCAAGGTTTGGTAAGTTCCTCTTTCTGTCATTCTCTCTCCTGCCACCTTGTGAAGAAGTTGCCTGCCTCCCCTTTGCCTTCTGCCATGATTGGATTGTAAGTTTTCTGAGGCCTTCCCAGTCATATGGAATTGTGAGCCAATTAAACCTCTTTCCTTTATAAGTTACCAACTCTTGGCAAGTTTTTTATAGCAGTGTGAGAATGGACTAATACAGACAATAACATCCTAAATTGCTACCATGGTTATAAGAATAAAAATAATCTGACTCCTGCCTAAGTCTTCTATATCAGTTTCTGCCAATTTCCTATTTACTTTCTCTTTCAGAACCCCACTGGTGTTATTTTTTCCTCGAGCATGACAAACCTATTTTCAGTGTAAGGTCTTTGAATATCCTATTTACTCTGCCTGGTATGCTAATATCCAGATTTAATTTGATTTTCTCCCTCATCTCATTCATGTCTCTTCTCAGAGTTCTTTTCCAGAATAACATTTATGATCACCTCACCTATAATGCACTCTGATACCCTTATTTTACTCTCTCATTAGTCTGCATATTTTTGCCTTATAGTAAATATTTATATAAATAGTTGTTGAATGCCTGTTTTCTGTAGCTAGAAAAAGGGGAAAAAAAGATTTCTATGTCCCCAGAGCTAAAACAGTTCATATCCCATCACACGCATTTTAAATCTTTCTTAGATTTATATTTTTTCTTATTTTTATTTATTAGTGTTTCTTCCTTTTTATTCTTATTACTCATTAGATTAATAGTTTGTTAAAATATTGGTTAGATTTTCTCTAGAATGAATGACTAATTCAAGTCTGCCAAATGAATGAATCTGAGTCTTCTTCTTGAGAATAACACAGGATATTCAAGACATGAAAGCACTTTCTATATCTGATTGTGTCAAATAATATATATAATTTGTTAGGCAAAGTGAAGCTATTTTGATTATTGGCTATTATTACTAACTTCAATATAGAATGTAACATATAGTCATATATTTCAAATATTTACATGCATAAAGATCATGTGGGGGACACTTACATAATAGATTCTTAGGCTCAAACTCCAGAAACAAACAACAAACAAAACAACAGTTGGGAGCCAAAATATCAGCATTTATCAGGAAATGTCCCTAGTGATTCTGATGTAGGTAATCCTCAAGTACAACCTGATTAGCACATATAGACTATGTCTAGGGCATTACTTTTTATGTAGCCAACTACTTCATCAGAGTAGTGTCTCTGCAATTTGCTTTTTACCTTGGAAACACATAAACCAATAAATGAAAGTATGAGGCTTATAAAAGGTATTTTAACCAGATCTAATTAGATGTCATAAGACTTATTCACTATCCTGAGAACAGCACAGGAAAGACCTGCCTCCATGATTCAATTACTTCCCACCAAGTTTCTCCCACAACACATGGGAATAAAGATGAGATGTGGGTGGAGACACAGTCAAATCATATCAGTGTGCATCTGTGTGTGTCTGTCTGTACAATTCTATTATATAGATTACATTTTCTTTATTCATCCATCAATTAACACTTAAGTTGTATCCATATCTTCGCTGTTGTAAATAATGGTGCAATGGTCAAAGGACTGCAGATATCTCCTTGAGATACTGATTTCAATTACTTTGGGTATATACCCAGAAGTGGGATTACTGGGTAACAAGGTAGTTTTAGTTTTTTGAGGACATTCATAATGTTTTTTATAATGGCTGTACCGATTTACAATACCACTAACAGATAAAGAGTTTCCTTTTTTTAACATCCTTGCCAATACTTGTTATCATTAGGCTTTTTGGTAATAGCCATCCTAACAGGTGTGAAATATTTCATTGTGGATTTTAGTTGTATTTTCCTGAGGACTAGTGATATTTCATTTACCTATTAGTCATTTATATGTCTTCCTTGGGAAAAATGTCTATTCAGGAGCTTTGTCCATTTCTATTCAGTTTATTCATTTTCTTAGTATTGAGTTGTGTAAGTTCCTTATATATTTTGGATATTAGCCCTCTATTGGAAACACCATTTGCAATTATTTTTCCATTCTGTGGGCTGTCTTTTTATTTTGTTATTTCCTTTACTCAGCAGAAACTTTTTAGCTTGATATAATCCCACTTCTTTATCTTTGCTTTTGTTGCCTGTACTTTTGAAATCTTAGTTATAAAACTTTTGGCAAGACCAATGTCAAAAAGCTTTCCCTCTAGGTTTTCTTTTAGGATGCTTTATAGTTTCAGGCCTTATGTTTAAATCTTTAATCCATTTTGAGTTGATTTTTGTGAATGGTATAAGGGTCCAATTTCCCTCTTCTGAATGTGAATATCCAATTTTTTCAATACCATTTATTGAAGAGACTATCTTTTCCTCACTTTGTATTCTTGGCATCTTTGTCAAAGATCAGTTGACAATATATGCATAGATTTATTTCCAGTCTCTCAATTCTTTTCCATTGATCTATGTGTCTCTTCTTATGCCAATACCATACAGTTTTGATTGCTATAGCTTTGTAATATTCTTTGAAATCAGGTAGTGCAATGTCTCCAGTTTTGTTCTTCTTGCTCAAGATTGTTTTGTCTATTCAGTGTCTTTGTGGTTCCATATACATTTTAGAATTTTAAAAAATATTTCCATGAAGAGTGTCTTCAAATATTTGATAGAGACTTCATGGAATTTTTATATAACCTTGAGTACATTTTAAATTAGGATTAGCCTACTTCAACTCTAGCTAGCTTTAGGACTAGGTACATGGTCCCAGATAGGTCAACCAAAAGTTCAAGCTTATTATCACAGTTTTGAACAGTATTTTTCTTCCAGGACTGTAAGAAAATAATTTTTCTTCTACTTACTAAAGTGAGCCCTGCTTTATTCTTCAACATCCCAGTTACATAAACCAATGTAATTATTCATGCTTAGGTTAACCTGAGATAAATTTCTGTCATTTTTAACTTGAATGACCCTATTTAATTCTGTGACAACACACACTTTGTGGGTCTATGTAGTGCTTTATTCATTCATTTGTTAAACATTTTTGAGCTCCTGCTAAGAATTAAATATCTAGTTCTTCATGAGGTGCTAAATATACTAAAATGAATTATATTGGATCCCTGCTTTTGAAGAATGAAGGATGGAGGCATGCAGGGAAAAGGTTGTGGCTGTAATACAGAAAAAAAAAAAAAAAAAAAATATATATATATATATATATATACACACACACACAAAATGTACAGGAACACAGAAAGAAAATAGGAACTAACTTTGCATGACAGAAAGATGTCAAAGAGAAAGAATTTGAACGGTGTTTTTAATGAGAAGCTAAAGCTGTATTTCTCAGCTGCATTTTTTATTACTAAAATTCCTTAAATTTTCATAAGGATTCAGTGATGCTAGTTAATGTTGACTATATATATTGAAGAATTGGTCTTTTATTTTCTCTTGCTATATCTCTATTACAGGATACTTAATTTACATTTAAGAAGAATTTCCCCAAAGTTGCATAATGCTCTATATTAGAAACATAGTGTGTGACCTCAATAAATCTCAGTCATCCATAAAGAAAAGGACAGCTTTTGGCAAGGACGCTCCATGTTCTGCTGCCAAATATCTTTCCTCTTTAGCCTCAGGTAACTTAAGTAGGAGACATGTCACCATTTGAATGGTGGTGTAGAAAGAAGACAATTAAATTTAAAAGTTCATAAGCTCATAGAGAAAGCAGGTTGGCATTCTG
Source organism: Rhinopithecus roxellana (assembly GCF_007565055.1). NCBI lineage: Eukaryota > Metazoa > Chordata > Mammalia > Primates > Cercopithecidae > Rhinopithecus > Rhinopithecus roxellana. The sequence goes on along the minus strand of NC_044558.1, from coordinate 113,209,601 downwards.
TACAATCAACAATTTCAATTGCCTTACATTGTATCTCAGTTGGTCAAATGCAAAAAAATAAAAATAAAAAAGGAAAAAAAAAAAAACCAGCCACCCAAACCTTTGTTCTGTGTATTATCACTCAATACCTTAGCATGCTCAGGAGAAGGGTACTTTTTGTGGAAGAAGACAGGCAAAGTCAAAGTTCATTACTCTTTGAGGAACAAGTCTCGTACTTTAATTAAAAGCAATTAAATAAATAATAAGCAAAAGAGAAATGTCTTACATTAGAGGAATATCGAGTTGACAATAAACCCAAATAATGTTAAAATATTTTTCCCAACTAGAAATATTATTTTGGAGTGTGGGTACTTTCTCACTCTGGATTTTAGTACACATACAAACACCTGCATGCATGCTCTTATATATCCACACTTAATACAAGCAAACAAACATGGTCCCAGGTATCCCACTTCTTTCTATACATGCCATACGCAATAAGTAATTAAATTTTCTAGTTAATTAATTATATATATTACGCACACACACATATAATTTTAATGCACAAATGGTAGTTTTATAAAATAATCAACATATTTTAAAGAGGGGTGAGGTTTACATATCAAATAATGGCATTTTGCTGTATTTGATTCAGAACTTCTTCTATAGGAAATACCGCAAAATCTTTGAATCTCAGGAAGAGTAAGCAATATGCTTTCAAGTGTACTGTTTCTACATGTGCAGCCAAGATTCAAACCCAGATTTCTCTGATACCAAAGTCAACACTCTTTCTGCCACAAGAGATATAAGATAATCCAGTCTAGTCCACAGGACTACTAATGAGAGTGATCTTTACCCAGAGGACTCATTTTAATATAAGGATAAAAAATAATTTGTAATTAGCAAACTAATTAGTTGTACCTAATGAATGGCAACATATACTTTTTTCCCTATATCTATAACCATAATGGCTATAACTCATACTAGCACTGTTATCTTTAACTTTTGGTTGAAATAGTTTTTCAAAGTAAATTTTAGCTTTAATCTCATATCCTGGTGAATTTTGTGGTATTTTACCTATGGCTAAAATGAATTGCATTGTGTGAAATGTCCAAAGAGGCCATGATCTTCTAGACAGTGTTAAAAGTTCCAGAGTTGCAATGCAAACAAAAGTGTTTTTTGTTTGTTTGTTTGTTTGTTTTTCTGGCAAAAATTTTACCCTCCAGGAATTTTGTATTGTCGGTATATCATGGGGTCTCTATTTATTTAACTTAACTAGGAAATAATGTTTACAAAAAATTAAAAATTAATGTATTCATTAGAACCATCCAGAACTTTTAAGCAGTATAAAATCTAGTTGGGTATTTAAGAATACAAAGAATTCATAGACTTCAAAGAAAATAATAGAAAATAGAGATGCTCGAGTCTATGATTTGATTAAAAAGTAGTTTATGGGTACTATCTTTCATGATATCTCTCTGGAGAATTCATCATTTCCTATAAATACTACACTAAGATGTTACACAGCTTGGTAAGTGCACATGAAAGTTACTGAATAATGCTTTCATGGAACTCTACTATCTTATGTTACTTTGTCCTAGACCTCTAGTTGCTTATATTTTAATACTGTAGTATCTATAATCAATCTCACTAGGTATACTTGCATTTTTAATGAATTAATAAATAAATCCATTCAATAATTCTTGCACCAGGGCCCACATTGACAACTGCTACAAGGCCAGGCCTGAGGAGACAGAAGTTACGCTAATATAAGTGAGACATAATCCAAGTAGGAGAAATAATCTTTTAACAAAATCATGACAAGAGAAGGATAAAATAGATACGTAGAAAAGAGAGATTAGTGAGGCAATGTTAGGCAGGCTTCATGGAGAAAGTGATGTTTAAACTTGGACTTTGGGATGGTAAATGAGTTCACTGAGTAGAGAAAGTGAGAGTGGGCAATCCAGGTAAAGAGAAGAAAGTGTGAAAAGGCACAGATATTCTCCTAAAGCATGGAGTTTTATATAGCACATTAGAGATAAGTTTTTGGGTTTATACTACAATTGACAGGGTACATAAATATGTTAATCAAAGGATTAGTATAATCATACTTTTAGATATATAACTGAAAGCACTATAATGAATGAATGAGAGTAAAACATAAAGACAAGAAAATTATAGAAATAGTGTAGAAACAAGATCTTGAATACTATCTCAATTAAAGCAGTAGCTAAATAGATGACAAAGGGAGATTTATCGACATATAGAAAATAAAGGCAGCAAACTTTAGTTACTAATTAGATGTTTGCATTTTGGATGATAAAGAAATAGTAGTCGTGATCTTTTGTGACTGGTTATCTCAATTCTTACGTTCATTTATTCAATAAATATCTTTTGAGTAAAATCGTACACCAGGTTCTGAAAATAGAGCTGAATAAGACCTGTTTCTGTCATGCCTTGGAGGGAAAGGCAGACACAAACCATCTAAGGAAGAGGGATATTTAAGGTGATCATAAACATTCAGGCATGACTATCCATTCTATTTAAATTTAGAGACTACTTTAGTCTCTTGAAATAATGTCTTATGTTACTTCATCATAGTGGTGTTTTTTTCTGGGGAGGATGCTTTTATTAATCAAACTTTATGTTTCTTCCTGGAACTCAGTGACAATACATCAGCATCACTACCCCAAAAATATCTTCATTGCACATCACTGTTTACTCATTTACTAGGCCTGCTGCAACAAATTTACTTCCAACTGGGGGACTTAAAACAACAGAATCCTATTTTCTCAAAATTTGGAGGCTAGAAGTCTGAGATTAAGGTATTGGCTAGAAGCAGGGTTGCTTCTTTCTGGAAGCTGACCAAGAAACCCATCACATTCCCTTAACTTGGCTAACTTTAGTCAAGTTTCTTCCTGCCTTAAGGCCCAAGACTTTTCTTTTCTTGGAACATTTATTTTAAGAAAATATATAATTGTAAATTCTTTCTCTGCCACTTTGAGATGCAAATCTTTTTAAAAGCTTTTCATTAATTTTACAACCTGCGAATGTTCTTCTCAAGAAACTGGGAGCCATTCCTTTGAAATATAATCATCAAAGAACAGAGTGCCCCTATCTCCAGGTATCTGTGAGGTCTGTGAGCAGGTAGGAGCCTAATGTCTTATAAAGACATCAGTCATTGGATTCAAGTCTATCCTAATTCAGTATGATAACATCTTAATTACAGCTGCAAATGCCCTATTTCCAAATAACATCACATTCACAGGTACCAGGGGTCAGGACTTCACAACATATCTTTTTTGAGGGACACAAATCAACTCACACATTTACAAAGAGTTTAAATGTGTTTATGGCAAAACAATTCATACTTGAATCTTCTCCTTAGGACTAGGTTTAAAAGAGTTTCATATATTTCCTTTAAATCCTTGGTGTGAGGATCTAGTAGCAGCACATGTTCAAGACTATTTATGTGCAAATATAACAACTTCTCTTTTATTCTAGGTTTCTATGGTTAAATTTTCCTTCTTGCCAAGCATTTCTTCCTTAGTAAATCATTCTTACATCTTCTCCCTCCTCTGACTCATTAACAGGACAAGATTCTGGTAGTTGTTGGGTCATCCAGCTAGGACTCATTCTTTTCTTTTCACAGGAAGTTATCAAATTTTCCACCCTGGCCAATATCTCAATTGATGTAGGAAGCATGAGAAAGCAGTGGCTCATGCTCACATAGGCCCCTAGTTTGGCACTGAATTTGCCCAGCTCAGGAGATTATAGGGCCAGGCATGATGACTCACACCTGTAAGCTCAGCTCCTCAAGAGGCTGAGGTGGAAGGATCACTTGAGACCAGGAATTCAAGACCAACCTGAGAAACATAGTGAGAACTTGTCTGGACGAAGAGAAAAATTAGCTGGATATTGTGGTGAATGTCTGTAGTCCCAGATGCTCAGGAGGCTAAAGCAGGCGGATTGCTTGAACCCAGGAGTTTGAGGCTGCACTGAGCTGTTATTGTGCCACTGCACTCCAGTGTGGGCAATGGAGAGACCCTGCCTCAAAAACTATAAAAACAGCTGCCCTTAAATAAATCAAGACCTTTATTCCGGAGGAGTCCTGTCTCCTACCTAGGAGAAAGAAATGCTATACAAAGTGACAACCAAAATGAGTGACTAGGGCATACGTTTCATCGTCAAGGTTTTGTTAAGCCATCTTTAAGGTATGTCTCAGAAAACACACGCCACAGACACACATGTGACTGTTTTTCTAAAGATATTTTTCAGGAAGTTTAGTGTTTGCGTGTTTTCTTAAAGTGAGGGAAGGCATAGAGGTAGAGGAGCAGGTAGGTGGTAAAACAAATAGTTACATTCCTGGCAGACTTTATTTAGTCCCCAGTAAATACACATTTTACATTAGATAGAGTAAGTGTCTTAAGAGAAAAAGGGAGTAAAGGAAGAGTCAATTATGCAGACATCTCTGGGGAGGTGAAGGAGTAAGTATTCACTTTGTTCTGCACCTGGGAAGGTAAGCTTGTAATGGACAATTTCAGTGTGGAATTGAACAGATTTTAGTTTTAGGAGCTAGACTTAGATTCTAGACCTAAAGTTAACAGTTGAAATGTCCTTGTTTATGGGAGACCAACAAGGAATTTGCCTATAAATGATCTTTTGGGGCATTCCTTTGCAGATAGCCAAGATCTTTTCATCTTTCTGTGGAGATCTGGCTGATGGCTGATGCATAACGTTAGCAATAGCTCTTCATTTGGAAGAGGGTGTTGAAATGGTTCAGTGTCCAGCAATAATCTTCTCTTTTGCAAAATAAGTTAGAGAGATTCTGATTTTTATTTTTATTTTTATTTTTATTTTTCCTTTAAGGGAGAATCAAAGAAGAACATTACTGGGTAGACAGATCTTGCCGAATTTTCCCACTCAATCTGCTTAGCTCAGACTCTTTTGTTCAATCACATATCTGCACAGTCGTCCCTACTTCATAAAACCTAAAGCATAAAAACTGAACAGTTTTCCCTGTGTCTTTTTGGTCACTATTCTGAAGACTTTCATATCTTATAAAGCTATTATCAAATAAATCCATTATTCTTTTCTCTTGTTAACTGATCTTCTGTTATAGAAATGTTGACTGTAACCCTTAATGATAAAAGACATACTCCCTTTCCATTCCTACAAGGGCAAGATTTTGACATTTTTGTAGTACTCTTACCCTGTGGAAAAGATAAGCATTTTATGTTTTCATTTATCCTAGTTTAGGGATTTTTTTTTTTTTAAATATGTTGAAGAGCTACCTCGCACACCTTCTCTGAATAAGCAATGTCCACATTTTTATAGCAATGTCTACATGTTTCCTCCCAATCACCCTCTCTGTCCATTTCACAGTACAGCAGGTCACTGAACACATACGGGTGGGTAGGACAACCATTCCTAACATTTCTTGAGTTTTCCTTTGGCAAACTTCCTAAGGCAGCACCAAGGCCTTCTAGATCAAGGAATTTTTATATTATGTATTTCAATTTCTTAGACCACAAAAGCTATGTATAGTCCTTAATATTCCTTCATATCAAATATTCTTTCCTGAGTTTCCTCTGTTATATTAATGATGCTGCTAAGGTATGAAAGTAAGATAAGCTATAAAGTGTAGAAGAAAAAGTACTTCTGAAATTCTCTGACTAATATAAGGGGATGTCATTGATTGATATGGGAAATAGAACGTTTGAAGGCGTAATTAGTTGTTTTAGGATACAAATATCCAATTAGAGAGAAATATTCCACAGAGCATTCACCTTCCAATTTTCATAATGCCTATCAACACATCCAGTTTGTCACCAAAATGTTACAGCCCAAGGGGTTTTTATTGCTCCCTGAACAAATAAAGTCAATTCATTGAGACAGTGTTTCACATAAGAGAAGGAGTTCAATTATCGCAAGGTGAGTGAAACGATGGGAGACTTTTTTCAATTCTGTCTCTCTGAGAGCTTGGAGGCTAGGGTTTTTAAGGATAATTTGGAGGGCAGGGGGCTACAGGACAGGTGCTGCTGATTGGTTGGAGATGAAATTATAGGAATATTCAAACTGTCTTCACGTGCTGAGTCAGTTTCTGGGTGAGGGTCACATGACCAGTTGAGTCAGTTCTTTGGTATGAGTCGCAAGTCTGGCTGGAGTCAGTTCAATTGCCCAAATGAAAAAGCCTGAAAAATATCTCAAAGGTTAATCTTAGGCTTTGACAACAGTGATGTTATCTATAGAAGCAATTAGGGGAATGATTAATCTTGTGACCCCTGGCTACATGAGGCTTGGGCAATAATAGAAAGGCAAGCTAGGGAACAATGGCTGGTTATTGTTTAACTATGCCTACATTTCAGTAGAATTCAGGCTTCTCCCATAATCTTAAACTTTGACCTTTTGTCAGAGGCATTCGAGCCAAAGAGACTCCATGTTGAATGAAGGCTAGGAAATAGAAGGCTGGAACTTGCTGGGCAAGGTTACCAGGAGGTTAGGCATTCCCAGCCTCTAGATGTTTATGGTTAAGGGAACAGAGCAATAATTTTTACCAAACAGACCCAGTCCCAGGAAAGTCCTGATACCCCAATATCTTGAGAACAAAAACATTCCTAATTTTGCTTTAAAGATAATGTCGATTTTTGCAAAACACAGTAATTATAAAATTAATCTTTTATCACAAACCCTTATAGTAGAGCCCATCTCCCTATGCTTGTTTTTTGTTATCCTATATATAAACAAGCATTGTACCTAGGGTGGGTGCATGCCTCCTCTTTCGGGAAAGCCCTGCTCTGTCTAAGGAGTAGCTAGCTATTCTTTCACCCCTCTACTTTCTTAATAAACTTGCTTTTGCTTTGCACTGCAGATCAACCCAGAATTCTTTCTTGCATGAAATTCAAGAACCCTCTCTTGGCGTCTGGATCAGGACCCCTTTCAACAACACTTTCATTAGTCTTACAGAGGTGATTTCAGTACACAACAAGAAGGAAGTTAGTTTCAGGAAGGTACTACTATGATTCGTCTTTTGAAGTTAACAAAAGCAGTTAACAGATGAGGTTAGAGGCAAGAAGGAGTTAGCGATGTTAAATCTCTATCACAGTCATGATTTTTGTAAAAGTGATTTCAAAAATGCACCTCAAACTCTATAATTAAAAGGATGCTTCTATGCTCTAGAAGAGGGATCAGTAGCCTACAGTCTGTGGACCAAATCCATGCTACCAACTGTTCTTAAACATGAAGTGTTATGAAATGCAGCTATATCTATTTACCTATGTATTTTCTATGGCTGCTTTTTGCCTACATTGGCAGAGTTGGGCAGTTGCACCAAAAACCATTTTACTTGCAAAGCCTAAAATACTTTCTGCCTTTTCACAGAAAAGTTTGCTGACTCTTGCTCTAAACAAGGGTATTCAATCTTCTGGCTTCCCTGGGCCACATTGAAGAAAAATTGTCTTGGGCCATACATAAAATATACTCACACTAACAACAGCTGATGAGCAAAAAAAAAAAAAAAAAAAGAAAGAAAGAAAGAAAGAAAGAAAGAAAGAAAGAAAGAAAGAAAGAAAGAAAGAAAGAAAGAAAGAAAGAAAGAAAGAAAGAAAGAAAGAAAAACGAAAAAGAAAAAGAAAAAAAAATTGGTGGTACATAAATCTCATAACATTTTAAGAAAGTTTACAAATTTGTGTTAGGCTACATTCAAAGTTGTCCTGGGCTGCACGCAGCCCACAGGCCAAGGGTTGGACAAGCTTGCTCTAAACAAACTAGAGCCAGGTTATATAGGTTATATATGTCGATTAATATTTAATCACATTGAACACCTTGCTTGAAATTTTCCCCCATTTTTCTTTGAACAAATCATTTATGTTTCCTTGCTGAAATTCTACTTATCTTTTAAGATTTTACTCATGCTTTCTTTCTTGTAGAAAGCTGTTCTTAATACCTTTATCTTAGGTAGAACTGACCAACAACTGAGTTTGTTAAACATATCCCTCTATGGTTTTCTCAAGAACCAACATGTTTCTTATTTATCTTTGTGCCATTAATGCATATCCCAGTATCTGCCACATAGTAGAGCTTAAATATGTATTGATTACATGCATGAATGAATGAAGTAAGGAAAACATAGATGATTAGTTTTAAATTTTAGTGTTAAAAAGTTTTAAGTTACAAAATGTAAATATAAATATAAATAATTACATGGAGTATATTCCATTCAAGTCTTCTCCTGTTCATCTTTATTAAAACCAGAGGCTAAACAATGGGAAAGGATATTAGCTATTGTTTTTTCTCTCTTCTGGCTCCATTTTCTTCCCCTATCTCAATCTTCTCTGTACTGAAAGTTTGAAGAGAGGGAAATGTCTGTATTAGATATTTTTACGTTGTTATGCTGATTTTAACTACTTTTTGGCTGACTCTTGTTGGCCCTTATGCTCTCCATTGTGACAAGCATCCAAATTATTTCATACAGCATATTAGTGAGTTTTGCAGAGACACTCTCCCATGCTAAACTCAATAAAATGCCAATACTCTGGCTTTAATGACTGCACCCCATCTCCCATTTACCATCACTCATAAGATTTACCCATTCCCCTTTTTCAGAAATGCAGCTTTTTTAGATTTAATTCTCCCATATCACCTAGCTACATACTTTTCTGCTTCTACCTCTTAAGGAGCTCACACTTTATTATAGTGTCAAATGGAAGTGCAGCTTGTACAATGGTTTCCATCCTGACTCTATACCATACAACCACTGATAGCTTCAGGCAGCTTCTTATGTGTGTTTTATTTTTTTTTCTGGGGAGAACAAAACATCAGACAGTTGATGACTGATAAATTCTCAAACTCCAGGAAACTTATTTCAATTTCTTTTTAAAATCTCTCAATCATTTGAGATGCTTTCAACTTTAACTGTAAAGTGAAAGGAGAAGAAATAAAAGAGGAATGATTATCAATCTTACTAACTTGCATATATATATACATATATATATATATACTTGCATATACATACATATATATATATATATATATATATATATATATATATATATATATGACCTGTCTTTTTTTCTCCTTAGCTTTTCCTTTTCATCATCAGTATTCTGAATCCTACTGATTCTATATATGTAAGGATTATGGACTATCCATTATCTTCTCTCTTTTATCATCAATCTTTTTCTTTCAACTTACTCTTTCTCAAAATAATGTAACATACTTTAATTGCCTACATTTAAAAAATAAAGCAAAACAATCTCCCTTTACAAACTCCATTACTCCTTCATTCACTCATCTGTCTATCCCCTTCTAGCAACAGTAAGTACTCTTGACAAAGTAGGCTACTCTTGCTTTCTCCATTTTTTACCTCATACTCATTGCAATCTGTCACTTAACTGAAAGTGCTAAAATTATTCCATGCAATTGTAACTGATGTTAAATTTGAAGTACCTAGAAACATCAAGATATAATGCATATGGATAACCTGAAGTGAGGTACTAACCTAATGTTAACATTGAAAAATTAAGTATAAGAGAAGGGCTTAGACGACTCTTAAAGCCATCAAACACATGGGTATTATGAAAGGGTCTAAAGTTGAAGATTAGAGAGGATCTGAAGTAAATGATTTATTTGCAGATAATTGCCACATTGATGTGATTAATGCTGTCTGCCCCCATTCAAAAGAGAATAGTAAGTTTCCTACTTCTTCATCTCAAACTGAGAAAAGCCAACTTGAAAATGGCTATTAGACAGTTTATGTGCCCACGGTGATTGGAAATGGGTTAGTCTCCTACATAGTAAATCTAAAGAGGCAGAGAATCACCTTAAGCTGAGAAAGCTAACAATTTTTTTTTCTTAGGTATTGTTAGAGAAAAGGGTGTGAGAGAGAGAGAGAGAGAGAGAGAGAGAGAAGATAGACAAAGATAGACATACTGAGAAACTTAAACTCTATTCAATATAACTACAAGAGGAGAAAATAGGCATCAGTAAAGACAAGCTAAATATATCATCAAATTTTTAGGTAAACTGGAATATAAGAGTGGATAAACAAGAATAAATTAACTTAGAGGAACAATCTGGGACATAGGCTTTAACACCCTGGCAGATATTCCATGGGATACAGAAAATTTATGACTAGAGTAGATGTTAGAAGAATGGAGTAAGTGGAGGCTAATGCTCAGCAAACGTATAAGATGTTTGGGTTGCAATGTCAGATAGTAGAAGAAATCATAATACGGTTTAGAAATATGGGCTAGTTGAAATAATTATATCATATGAGTTGCAATAGCATTATGCTCCAGAAGAAGACCCAGAGGACACAACTTTCACCAAGATCACCAAAAACTTGCTGGTGTAAAAGGTACTAGCAATTATATCACAAAGTTCAGGGTTGCTTTCATAGGTAAGTCAAGTCTGCCAGTAGGAGAGGCAGCCTTAGAACCCAAAATTGGCTTATTAAATGGCACAATGGGGATGATGGGGCCCAAAAGCAATTGCTATTAGTGGTAGTATCTAACCATCCAAAGGCAGAGGGGTGATAATTTTTATAATTACTGTCAATGTCAAGGGATAGTCAAGGAGTCTTGACCCACAGGTGGTTGTGAAGATAGTTAATGGAATGTGGTATCCCTAGGGACAAATAGGGCAGTTACTCAGTTTTCTACTTAGTATCTACAATGAGAAGTCAAAAGTGAAGGAGCAGTAGGTTGAGGACAATAACCCAGGTATAAAGTCTCAATCTCTTGCTCAGTTTCATGCCTGAGTCAATTTTAAAGTCTGTATCCACTGAAAAAGGAGATATCTAAGTTTACAGGAGGAAAGATCCTATAATACCACAGCAAGTACATACTATAAAGATTCCTCTAGTACTTTCCCAGAGGAATATATGGTCATTTACTTTGTTGAGTGAACACTGGGGAAAGAGAAGTATCACAACATTTGAAAGACAATTAGACCCAGGTTGTTAGTTGACATTAATACTTGAAGATAAAAAGCATAATCATAACCTCCTGATTGATTGGTGACATATGACAGCCATGTTGCAAATGGATTCCTAGCTAAAATTCAGCTTAGACCATCTCTGCAGTGTCAAGAGATCCAACAATTGATTATTTTGCCAATTTCCAATTCTAAAATTGGAATGACATACTTGGTTATTGGATAACCACCATGTTGGATGCTTGGCTTCTCAGGTAGGAATGACTAAAGTCTGGAAGGATATTAAAAGAAAATCCTTGGACAAATTAAATTTAGCTGAGTTTAAATGAGCAAAGAATAGTTCATGAATTGGGCGGCCTCTCCAACCAGTGTAGGCTGAGAGAGACTCCAGTGCAGCCATGTGGCAGAAGATGTATGGAGAGAAGGAAACTGATTTACAGAAAATGGAAGTGAGGTACACAAACAGCCAGATGGGTTACAACTTAGCATTTGCCTTATTTGGTTAGGGTTTGAATAGTTGGTCCCCTTTGATTGGCCAAAACTCGGTGATTAGCAGAAGAGTAGATTATAGTCTGTTTACAACTATATTTAGGTTATAGTTCACTATGTAGAAGAAACCTTAAGGCCAAATTTAAAATATATGAGGCAGCTTCAGGTTAAACTTAACACTTCCCTGATCTTGGTCATCCTCTAAATTTTGAGATTGACCAAAACTTTAGTTATTGATGTTACTGTCACCAGTGTAAATTACTTATTTGATCTCAAAACGCTCTGGAAAATAGCAGAAGAGTGGGGTTTGTAAGGTGGAAACAAAGACTGCAGGTTATTCTTTTTTAATGATTATTGTAGAGCATCCCTTCTTGTGCTGGAATATACTATTTACAGGAGAAAAGCAAAACCTGGTCTTTCTAGGATCTATCTGCTTCCTTAAAGTCTTAGTTTGACTATGTCATATTAGCATAAATGATCACATTTTAGTTTGGTTTGGTCTGTTGGAGTATAGTGCATGAGCTCAGTCAGAAACAATGGACTTCCATAATTTTGCTTAAAAATTCCCCCCTTTTGGTCAACTTCTCCCTTTGGTGAGAGTACGACCAAAACTTAGGACCTTAGTAGCACTCTCACTTACCACCATTTTGGGTTTCTGATCTCAGCATATCATTAATAGGTTATGGTGACCACATGGTCACACATTTCTTTCAGGTCTTTCCATTCCAGTTGAAGATACACAATTTGACATTCTGTAGATGGCTGCGTGCAAACATTACAGACTTTTGAGAAAAAGCAGTGTACCAGAGAGACTACTATTATGACTATTGAGTTTGGAGTATGCTCCTTAGTCAGGGTACCCATGAACCCAACATACTAAAGTCAAGTAGATCAAACAATAAGTTAGATAAAGAGTCAACATGCTTTAACCAAGCAGCCTGTTTGCTAATTCCCTACAATTGAATATAATACCTGATATATTTCTCCATGTGCAATGAGACATGCCAACAACTACACAGCTACTTCTCTGTTTAACCAGTAAGTAATCTAGAACTCTATTATTTAGTATAACTTTCATAAGATAATTTGAAGTCCACTGTGTAACCATAGCCTTTACATTAAAATCTTCTACAGAGCCTATGATGAGGAATACATTTTTAATCCTTGCCTCATTTACTCCAAACCATGAACATAAGGACCTAATAAATCACATCCATCTATAAGAATGAAGACCTCTTGGCAACCTTTGCTTTAACCCATGATGCAAGTTAAGATAAGTGAACCAATATTCTGTTTCAGACTGATTATGAGGCAACAAATATATTAAACATTTTCACCTACATTGACCTTTTGTCTTCCACCTATCAGGGCAAAAGATTGTCATGTATAAGGCTGACTACAAAATTTTTCTCAAATAAAAGTATACCTCACAAATGCAAATGAAAGACTTATTTTTCATTTCTATAGTTCATAGAGGCTTAATTTTTTTAAAAAATGGAAAGATAAGTATCTCACAAGAGCAAACATATCTTGATTCATGGTCTTGGGAAAAACGTCCATGTCAAGCATACCGTCTGCTTCTGGGGATACTGGGGATAAACTTCCCTGGTTAGCTTTACCTTAAGGTTTCCAATGGGTATACATTCCAGAGTATGGAGGAAACCTTCTGAGTTGTAAGATTATGAACCCAAGGTTCAAGGTTCTCAAGTTTTGCTTCAGTGTGAATGGCAAGGGCAATCTTTCTATGATGTTCTCAGAAGACTGAATCTTTGGGTTCTAGGTTGTGAAGAAGTTGACTGTTCTCAGTCAGGGGACCATAAAAAGCTTTCTTAACCTGGTGAAAGTACACTTTGGTATATGAGCTACTGTTATAACATCAGCCCTTTTGCATGAGAAAGCTTTCTTACAACCAGAAAACATGCACTGAACATGACAAAGGTTCCATTCAAATCCCTTTATAAATGTTTAAGTGGCACATTGGGTAGCAGAAATGTACCTGAAGTTTGATCGTCTTTCCAAGCCTATGGGTTTGACAAACCAAACCTTGCCCATAAACTATTTCAGCAATTTAGAACAGTTACCACATCTATGAAGGTTAGGGCCTGTCTAACTCTCTCAAAACAGCCAGAAGACAAAACAGGAAAAGCAGGAAAGAAGGGGCCATATTGGTGAGGACTAAACTCCGATTTTTTATCTTGCCCAAATTCCTACCTAAGGGGTCTGGAGAGTCATGCCCTGGAGAGTCATAAATTCTCATCAGATAGGTTTCAATTGAACCTGTATGTCATGACTTACTTTCCAATCTGACTCCAGCATAACAAGGGAGAAAATCAAAATGTTTTACCCCAAATTATATTTCCTTGCCATACCTTGAAATTGCCCTGCAAAGTCTCTTGTGGGAAAAACCCACATTCTATATCCCTTTTTCCCTTTGTTTTCCTTTCTTCTTTCTTTCCCAAACCCAGGAGACAATCAACTAAGAGTCAGGTACCCTTTTAGGTCTGATAAGAACCATTTTACAACCTGCTATCTCAGAGATTCCTCTGCACAATAAAACTCGGTCTCTACAATCCTTTACCTTAATCTAAACATGCCTTTTTATTGATCCCAGGTCTTCAGATAAGCTCAACCAATTGTCACTCAGAAAATGTTTAAATTTACCTGTAGCCTGGAAGCCCCTGCTTTGAGTTGTCCTGCCTTTCTGAACCGAACCAATGTCTTTTTCTTTCTTTCTTTCTTCCTTCTTTTCTTTTCATTCTTTCTTTTCTTTTCTTTTCTTTCTTTCTTTCTTTCTCTTTCTTTCTTTCTCTCTCTCTTTGTTTCTCTCTTTCTCTTTCTTTCTTCTTTCTTCTTTCTTTCTTTCTTTCTTTCTTTCTTTCTTTCTTTTCTTTTTCTTTTTTTTTTCTTTTTTTTTTCCTTTCTTCTTCTTCTCTTCCCCTTCTTTTCTTCCTTCCTTCCTTCCTTCCTTCCTTCCTTCCTTCCTTCCTTCCTTCCTTCCTTCCTACCTTCCTTCCTTCCTTCCTTCTTTCTCCTCCTCCTCCTTCTTCTTCTTTTTCTTTCTCTCTCTATCTCTATCTCTCCCTATCTCTCTCTCTCTCCCTCTCTCTCCTTCCTTCCTTCCTTCCTTCCTTCCTTCCTTCCTTCCTTCCTTCCTTCCTTCCTTCCTTCCTTCCTTCCTTCCTTTCTTCTTTCTTTCTTTCTTTCTTTCTTTCTTTTTCTTTCTTTCTTTCTTTCTTTCTTTCTTTCTTCTTTTTCTTTCTCCTTCCTTCCTTCCTTCCTTCCTTCCTTCCTTCCTTCCTTCCTTCCTTCCTTCCTTCCTTCCTTCCTTTCTCTTTCTCTTTCTCTTTCTCTCCTTCCTTCCTTCCTTCCTTCCTTCCTTCCTTCCTTCCTTCCTTCCTTCCTTCCTTCCTTCCTTCCTTCCTTCCTTCCTTTCTTTCTTTCTTTCTTTCCTTCCTTCCTTCCTTCCTTCCTTCTTTTTCTTTCTTTTTCTCAGAGTCTCACTCTGTCACCCAGGCTGGAGTGCAATGGTGCGATCTCGGCTTACTGCAACCTCCGTCTCCCAGATTCAAGCGAGATTCTCCTACCTCAGCCTCCTGAGTAGCTGGGATTACAGGCGTCTGTCACCACTCTCAGCTATTTTTTGTACTTTTAGTACAGATGGGGTTTCACCATGTTAACCAGGCTGGTCTCAGTCTCCTGACCTCGTGATCTGCCCACCTTGGCCTCCCAAAATGCTGGGATTACAGGCGTGAGCCACCACGTCCAGCTGTATTTCTTAAATGTATTTGATTGATGTCTCATGCCTTCCTAAAATATATAAAACCAAGCTGTACCCCAACTGCCATCAGCACATGTTCTCAGGACCTCCTGAGGGCTGTGTCATAGGTCATGGTCACTCACATTTGGCTCAGAATAAATCTCTTACAGTATTTTACAGAATTTAACTTTTTCATCAACAGTCACATACACATAATATATATAGACATACCATCACACAGAAGCAAATCTCATAGCTTTCATAAAGAATTATCATTAGCCAGCTGTTAGTTTTTCTTTTCTGCATTCAGTCTATTAATCTTCCAATTACCCATTTCATTGCTCTAAGCAATTGTTAACTATGGAAAAAAAAGGTATTCCTGAAGTGAACAACTCTTAAGTGAAACAAAAAATTATGCTTCATAAATACAGAGCTAAGATTTTAGGCCTAAATAGTGTCATTTGCTTAAACCAAGGGAAAAAGTGTTGTCAAGTAAAAGTTTCATCAAGATAACAAGACAAGATGGTCAGAAAAGCACCTTATACAAAGGTTTGATTTAGAATGGTTTCAAGATGGCCAATTAAATTACAAAAAGGTATATTTTAGTTTGATAGGTGTTCTTTTAAAATTAGTTACTGTTTCTTAGTTAAAAATACTAAAATTACTGAGTTCAGGGTAGAGCCCTTTAAAGAATGGGACAAAGAAAGCATTCTTTATGCCTGGCCTCTTCATGGATAGATCTGAAAAAGAAGCAATTTTACTTGAGGGCCTATGTTTTATAAACACTTTATTTAGAAGAGGTTTTTCTTTTCACCTTTAGGCTGGAATAGCAACTAAGTCAAAAGGTTAGCAGATTTAATTTTTCTTGTCAATTAGTCACTTAAGTTTTTATTTGCCTTTTATAAAGAGTCTTTAAATAAAAATACTGAAATCTTTTTAAGAACTTCAACAGGCATCGCTAGATGAAATTAATTCAGGAGTCCCAATTTTCAAGTGCACTTCCTCAAGCACAATGTTGTTCATTTGGAATGTTCTACGTTAACTTTAAATTATCTTTAGTAAGATTTTACCATTTCTGTAAGCCTTTGCTATTTCTGCGACCTAATACTTATGCAAGTACAAGCCAGAAGTTACTCAGTTTTTCAGAAATCAAGGACCCCATTTTTACCTCAAATATTGGCTTTAGCTCTCAGATCAACTTAGTCAATGATTTTTTTCCCCTACATTAATATGCAAGAAAAAAAATGGGGATAGAACACAATAATCCCTGCAAATTTCCAGAAGCTGAAGTTTATACTCACTGCAATATTGCCATTTACTACTGTTTTTTGGTTGTCTCTGACTCAGTCAGAAATAAGAGGCATCTAACTGGACTGAAGCCTGTTAACTGTTGGATCCACTCTAATCCTGGACCCAGAACCGTCCCTGTTGCAAATTTCATACCCAGTTTGGATCAGAAATTTTCTCAAACAAACTCAGAGAACTCAAAACAAAAATCTGTGGAGCTTTAAAATATGAGCAAGCACTTACCATAATCCCCAGTTGCTGCAAGAGTGCAATCCACACAGTGGGCCTGGCAGATACCTTGCCTGGCCACTCAGTGCTCCTGGAAGTTGCTGGAAGCTGTATTTCAAATCCCACTTCTGACACCATCTGTTGAAAGAAAATCCTTAGCCAAATCTAACTGAATTTAGTTGAGTGAAGAACTATTCACAAATTGGGCAGTCTCTCCAACCAGAGTAGATTCAGAGAGACTCCAGCACAGCCATGTTGTGGAAGAAGATTTATGGACAGAAGAAGAAAAGAAATGTACAGAAAATGGAAGTGTGGTACAGAAACAGCTGGATCGGTTACAGCTTGCTATTTGCCTTATTTGAACATGGGTTGAACAGTCAGTCTCCTTTCCTTGGCCAAAACTTGGTGACTGCACAAAAGTAGGTTATATAGTCTCTTTACACCTCCATTTAGGTTATAGTTCACTATGTACAAAGAAACTGAGAGACAGGACTAGCTGGATTTCCTAGGCTGACTAAGAATTCCTCAGCCTAGCTGGGAAGGTGACCGCACTCACCTGTAAACATGGGGCTTGTAACTCAGCTCACACCCGACCAATCAAGTAGTAAAAAGGGTTCACTAACATACAAATTAGGCTAAAAGCAGGAGGCAAAGAAATAGTCAATATCACCTGAGAGCACAGGGGGAGAGACAATGATTGGGATATAAACCCCAGGCATTGGAGCCAGGAGTGGGCACCCCATTTGGGTCCCCTCCCATTGTATGGGAGCTCTGTTTTCACTCTATTAAATCTTGCAACTGCCGCTCTTCTGGTCCATGTTTGTTACAGCTTGCGTTGAGCTTTCGCTCGTCATCCACGACTGCTGTTTGCCGCCATCGCAGACCCGCCTCTGACTTCCACCCCTCTGGATATGGCAGGGTGTCTGCTGTGTTTCTGATCCAGCCAGGCACCCATTGCCGCTCCCAATCAGGCCAAAGGCTCACCGTTGTTCCTGAATGGCTAAGTGCCTGGGTTCGTCCTAATTGGGCTGAACACTGGTCCCTGGGCTCCATGGTTCTCTTCCGTGACCCACAGGTTCTATTAAAGCTGTAACACTCACTGCAAGCCCCATGGTTTCATTCCTTGGAATCCGTGAGGCCAAGAACCCCAGGTCAGAGAACAAAAGGCTTGCGGCCATCTTGGGAGCTCTAACAACAAAGACCTGCCTATAACAAAACCTTCAGGCCAAAGTTAAAATATAAGAGGAGACAGCTTTAGGCTAAACTTAATGTAATAAGGCCGATTTGAAACCTCTAAAACTGTACTCAAATCTCTCTTCAAGAGAGAACTTGTCAGGAGTAGCATTAGCTGTCAATATGTATTTGTAGGATTTTCCTCAGGGCCCACACCAAGATGAGTCTCTCTCCAAGCTGCTGCCAGTCAATGACTGAGCACAGTGCTGAAATTCTAGAACTGGACTATTAGTAACCAATACAGGACTCCTGTAGTAGGCAGCCTGGGTACAAATGCATTGGTGCTGCACAACACTCTTCAACTCTTCCTAAACAATCCCCCTTTCTTCCCTCAAATTCAGACTTGCACTATGGTATGAAGGTTTTCCCTAACTACTAGAAAATTTTGCTGGCATTTTTGGCAATAAGTCTTTTGCACTTCTAATTATATCTTCGCATCTGCTTTCTGGAGTTCTTGAAAAAACAATATCTGTAATTTGGCCTAAAAAAGGAACTTAATAATTTGACTTTTTCATTAGTGCACAGGCCTTGCTAAATGCATTTTTTTTTCTTTTTGATCTCTAAGAATACAGTGCTATTTTCATTTTTTATGAAGTCATGTGCTATGGGAATTTCTGAGTTTAGCCCATTTTCTGTTCTTCTTGGAATCCTTTTCCTCATCTCCTCATTTTTATTTAGTTACTGTGACTCTAAGAATGGGATAGATAATTTTAGGGGCCCAGTACAAATAAAAATATAGGCCTTATACAAAAATATTAAGAATTTCAAGACAACTATAGCATAGCATTAAAACAAGAGTGGGTCCTGCTAAACTCAGGATTCTGTATAACTGCACAGGTAACATACCAATGAAGCTTGCTCTGGTTAGTACTTACTCTTCTTTTGTGACTGAACTATGATGATATTTTATCAAGAAGTCTTGGGAGATCTTCTGCATACCAGGAGTCTGCAAATTTGAAATGATGACTCTTTTTATTTATTGAATGACAATCAAAATCCCTACTTTGTCTATGTGAACTCTTTAAAATATATTCAATTAATCAAATCAAAGGAAAACATATTAAAAGTTTTTAAATAAACCTGTTCTTTGTAGTGCAAAGATTATATTTTTAAAATTTATGTAAATTTGATTTTCAAATAGCCCTAATACTGTTTTTCATTCAGTCTTTCTTCATCAGGTATTGCTGAGTAGCTTGTCAATTTACTAATCATCCCTTCAATGTGTACTAGTTCTGACTTGCCTTAAGAACACTTACAAACTGGGTGTGGCCCTTGTATTCTCAATGTGCCCTTTCATTCCAAGGAGATGAACTGTACCAATTTAAATAGTAATCTTAATTGCTTTGCAATGTACTCCTGATAAATGTCTACTGAGACTGATTGCGCCCTTCACCTGTGGTTTGGCATTCTATCAATCTCATAAGCTCTTATTGTTAATAAAAGGCAAAGTAATTAGTGATATTGTTTGAATGGTGCTACTTTCTTTATGTCTAGTGACAAGGTAGAAAAAAAAATTGCCCTCAGGTTTTTATGTGTGTTCATACATATTTTAAGATTTTATAATCAGTGACTTCAGTCTCCAAAATGGGGTTAGATAATTTAATATGCTTTTTTTGGTTTGATAGGAATGTATTTTTTAATTAGGGATATTTAAAAGGCATCTTAATATATTAAATTTATTATCTTTAATTATTAAAGTAATATAGTTTTATTGTGATAAATATGAGATATACAGAGAAGTGCAAATATGATGGTATATATAAATCAATCATAATCATATCCTAGAGAGCTAACCACAGCCAATCATTCTTATGCATTTTTTTCTGTATCTAAACCATGTAATCTAGTTTACAGCTGGGTTCTCCTAACTTTAAGACATAGAAAAGATTAAATACAATTGGCTCAAATCTCTTCCTTCTTTATCCTCTGAAAATTCAGTTTCTAGGATTTTTGGAAATTTCTATTCACTTCTGGTTCTAAGTTTATCTCTCCACTGAATTGGTAATGCTTAATGATTTGCCACAAAATCTAACTACATTATTTCACACAGTAACATAAGATTAATGATAATTTTAAAAAATGTGTAACATCTTTTAATTGCTTATTTGCCATTCATATGTTCTCTTTTGTAAAGAATCCAAACAAATGTTTTTTTCCCATTTTTGTTGGATAATCTTTTTCTTTTAATTTTTGAGTTCTTTATACGTCGTGCAAGTCCTTTATCAGATACATTTCACAAAAATTTTCTTACCCAGTCTATGATAGTCTATTATTTTTCAGTGTCTTTTGTGAAGAAATTTTTCAAATTTTGATGATGCAATAAAATATGTTATTTTTTATTTTGTGCTGTTCTATTTAAGAAGTCTCCACCAGACCTAAGGTTATAAAGATACTTGTTGTCTTCTAGTCATTCTATATTTCTAGGTTTCATTTTAAGTATAAGTTCTGTTTTGTGTTAGCCTCTTTTCTTTTCATTTTCTTTTTCTTTTCTTTTTGGTATGGAGATATCCAATTATTTTATAATAATTGGTTGAAACAACTATTATTTCTCCATTGACTTTTCCCTGCACCTCTGTGAAAAATAAATTGCCCACATATATGTGTGTCTATTTCTGGACTCTATTTCATTCATTGTTCTAGGTCACTAGCTTTATGCCATTGCCACATTGTTTTAGTGATGGTAGCTTTATAATAAGTAAAACTCAGGCAGTGTTAGACTTCTAACTTTATTCTTTTTCAAAGTCATTTGTCTATTCCAGTTCCTTTGCATTTGCATGTGAATTTTAAAATCAGATTATCAATTTCTGCAAAACTCCTGGTGGCATTTTTTATTGGGATATGTTACATCTGTACATCAATTTGGGTAGAATTGCCATTGGAAGTAAATGCTTGATGCCACAAAGTGAAAATAGCACTCAGGCAAAGTTTTCTCAGCAAGGCAATTTTCTTTTATAGAAGGGTGCATCTCACAGATGGAGCAAAGGTGAGAGCACACCGGAAAAGGGAGGGGATGGGGTTCTAATTCCTGATGCAGGTGTCTTTCCCCTATTAGCTAGAGTTGGACTGCAGAGTCTAAGATAATTCTGGTTAGCTATTTTAAAGAGAGAAGGGGTACGAGCCAGAGTGGTGGAGTGAGTAGTTTTGGTGGGAAGGATGGTTACAGAGCTGGTGACTAAGGATGACTAAGGACAAAGCAGGTGATAGAAGCTAGGAGGGGGTTGTTTACTAAAACTAGGGGCAAGGAGACATAAAGAACAAGGGGCCAGGCACAGTGACTCACGCCTGTAATCCCAGCACTTTGGGAGGCCAAGGCAGGTGGATCACGAGATCAGGAGATCGAGACCATCCTGGCTAATGTGGTGAAACCCCATCTCTACTAAAAATACAAAATACAAAAAATTAGCCGGGTGTGGTGGTGGGCACCTGTAGTCCCAACTATTCAGGAGGCTGAAGCAGGAGAATGGTGTGAACCTGAGAGGCAGAGCTTATTTGCTTAGTAAAAGGCAGAGCTTGCAGTGAGCCGGGATTGCACCACTGCTCTCCAGCCTGGACGACAGAGGGAGACTCTGTCTCAACCAAAACAAAAAAAAAACATAGAATGAGGAAGTTAAACTTTATTTATTTATTTTTTTAATTTCTTTTTTTTTTAATTTTTTTAAATTATACTTTAAGTTCTAGGGTACATGTGCATAACATGTAGGTTTGTTACATATGTATACATGTGCCATGTTGGTGTGCTGCACCCATCAACTCATCAGCACCCATCAATTCATCATTTATATCAGGTATAACTCCCAATGCAGTCCCTCCCCCCTCCCCCCTCCCCATGATAGGCCCTGGTGCGTGATGTTCCCCTACCCGAGTCCAAGTGATCTCATTGTTCAGTTCCCACCTATGAGTGAGAACATGCGGTGTTTGGTTTTCTGTTCTTGTGATAGTTTGCTAAGAATGATGGTTTCCAGCTGCATCCATGTCCCTACAAAGGATGCAAACTCATCCTTTTTTATGGCTGCATAGTATTCCATGGTGTATATGTGCCACATTTTCTTAATCCAGTCTGTCACAGATGGACATTTGGGTTGATTCCAAGTCTTTGCTATTGTGAATAGTGCCACAATAAACATGCCAGTGCATGTGTCTTTATAGCAGCATGATTTATAATCCTTTGGGTATATACCCAGTAGTGGGATGGCTGGGTCATATGGTACATCTAGTTCTAGATCCTTGAGGAATTGCCATACTGTTTTCCATAATGGTTGAACTAGTTTACAATCCCACTAACAGTGTAAAAGTGTTCCTATTTCTCCACATCCTCTCCAACACCTGTTGTTTCCCGACTTTTTAATGATTGCCATTCAAACTGGTGTGAGATGGTATCTCATTGTGGTTTTGATTTGCATTTCTCTGATGCCCAGTGATGATGAGCATTTTTTCATGTGTCTGTTGGCTGTATGAATGTCTTCTTTTGAGAAATGTCTGTTCATATCCTTTGCCCACTTTTTGATGGGGTTGTTTGTTTTTTTCTTGTATATTTGTTTGAGTTATTTGTAGATTCTGGATATTAGCCCTTTGTCAGATGAGTAGATTGCAAAAATTTTCTCCCATTCTGTAGGTTGCTTGTTCACTCTGATGGTAGTTTCTTTTGCTGTGCAGAAGCTCTTTAGTTTAATTAGATCCCATTTGTCAATTTTGGCTTTTGTTGCCATTGCTTTTGGTGTTTTAGACATGAAGTCCTTGCCCATGCCTATGTCCTGAATGGTACTACCTAGGTTTTCTTCAAGGGTTTTTATGGTATTAGGTCTAACATTTAAGTCTCTAATCTATCTTGAATTAATTTTCGTATAAGGAGTAAGGAAAGGATCCAGTTTCAGCTTTCTACTTATGGCTAGCCAATTTTCCCAGCACCATTTATTAAATAGGGAATCCTTTCCCCACTTCTTGTTTCTCTCAGGTTTGTCAAAGATCAGATGGCTGTAGATGTGTGGTATTATTTCTGAGGACTCTGTTCTGTTCCGTTGGTCTACATCTCTGTTTTGGTACCAGTACCATGCTGTTTGGTTACTGTAGCCTTGCAGTATAGTTTGAAGTCAGGTAGCGTGACACCTCCAGCTTTGTCCTTTTGACTTAGGATTGTCTGGGCAATATGGGCTCTTTTTTGGTTCCATATGAATTTTAAAGCAGTTTTTTCCAATTATGTGAAGAAACTCATTGGTAGTTTGATGGGGATGGCATTGAATCTATAAATAACCTTGGGCAGTGTGGCCATTTTCATGATATTGATTCTTCCTATCCATGAGCATGGTATGTTCTTCCATTTGTTAGTGTCCTCTTTGATTTCACTGAGCAGTGGTTTGTAGTTCTCCTTGAAGAGGTCCTTTACATCCCTTGTAAGTTGGATTCCTAGGTATT
The DNA here is from genome assembly GCF_007565055.1 of Rhinopithecus roxellana. Classification (NCBI taxonomy): domain Eukaryota; kingdom Metazoa; phylum Chordata; class Mammalia; order Primates; family Cercopithecidae; genus Rhinopithecus; species Rhinopithecus roxellana. Next base: position 113,186,284 of record NC_044558.1, on the reverse strand, counting down.
TTATTCTCTTTGAAGCAATTGTGAATGGAAGTTCATTCCTGACTTGGCTCTCTGCTTGTCTGTTACTGGTGTATAAGAATGCTTGTGATTTTTGCACATTAATTTTGTATCCTGAGACTTTGCTGAAGTTGCTTATCAGCATAAGGAGATTTTGGGCTGAGACAATGGGGTTTTCTAAACATACAATCATGTCATCTGCAAACAGGGACAATTTGGCTTCTTTTCCTAACTGAATACCCTTGATTTCTTTCTCTTGCCTGATTGCCCTAGCCAGAACTTCCAACACTATGTTGAACAGGAGTGGTGAGAGAGGGCATCCCTGTCTTGTGTCAGTTTTTAAAGGGAATTTTTTCAGTTTGTGCCCATTCAGTATGATATTAGCTGTGGGTTTGTCATAAATAGCTCTTATTATTGTGAGGTACGTTCCATCAATACTGAATTTATTGAGCGTTTTTGGCATGAAGGGCTGTTGAACTTTGTCAAAAGCCTTTTCTGCATCTATTGAGATAATCATGTGGTTCTTGTCTTTGGTTCTGTTTGTATGCTGGATTACGTTTATTGATTTGTGAATGTTGAACCTTGCATCCCACGGATGAAGCCCACTTGATCATGGTGGATAAGGTTTTTGGTGTGCTGCTGAATCCGGTTTGCCAGTATTTTATTGAGGATTTTTGCATCGATGTTCATCAGGGATATTGGTCTAAAATTCTCTTTTTTTTGTTGTGTCTCTGCCAGGCTTTGGTATCAGGATGATGTTGGCCTCATAAAATGAGCTAGGGAGGATTCCCTCTTTTTCTATTGATTGGAATAGTTTCAGAAGGAATGGTACCAGCTCCTCCTTGTACCTCTGGTAGAATTCAGCTGTGAATCCATCTGGTCCTGGACTTTTTTTGGTTGGTAGGCTATTAATTATTGCCTCAATTTCAGAGCCTGCTATTGGTCTATTCAGGGATTCAACTTCTTCCTGGTTTAGTCTTGGAAGAGTGTAAGTGTCCAGGAAATTATCCATTTCTTCTAGATTTTCTAGTTGATTTGTGTAGAGGTGTTTATAGTATTCTCTGATGGTAGTTTGTATTTCTGTGGGGTCGGTGGTGATATCCCCTTTATCATTTTTTATTGCATCTATTTGATTCCTCTCTCTTTTCTTCTTTATTTGTCTTGCTAGCGGTCTGTCAATTTTGTTGATCTTTTCAAAAAACCAACTCCTGGATTCATTGATTTTTTGGAGGGTTTTTTGTGTCTCTATCTCCTTCAGTTCGGCTCTGATCTTAGTTATTTCTTGCCTTCTGCTAGCTTTTGAACGTGTTTGCTCTTGCCTCTCTAGTTCTTTTAATTGTGATGTTAGAGTATTAATTTTAGATCTTTCCTGCTTTCTCTTGTGGGCATTTAGTGCTATAAATTTCCCTCTACACACTGCTTTAAATGTGTCCCAGAGATTCTGGTACGTTGTATCTTTGTTCTCATTGGTTTCAAAGAACATCTTTATTTCTGCCTCATTTCGTTATGTACCCAGTAGTCATTCAGGAGCAGGTTGTTCAGTTTCCATGTAGTTGAGCGGTTTTGATTGAGTTTCTTAGTCCTGAGTTCTAGTTTGATTGCTTTGTGGTCTGAGAGACAGTTTGTTATAATTTCTGTTCTTTTACATTTGCTGAGGAGTGCTTTACTTCCAATTATGTGGTCAATTTTGGAATAAGTGCGATGTGGTGCTGAGAAGAATGTATATTCTGTTGATTTGGGGTGGAGAGTTCTATAGATGTCTATTAGGTCTGCTTGGTGCAGAGATGAGTTCAATTCCTGGATATCCTTGTTAACTTTCTGTCTTGTTGATCTGTCTAATGTTGACAGTGGAGTGTTGAAGTCTCCCATTAATATTGTATGGGAGTCTGAGGCTCTTTGTAAGTCTCTAAGGACTTGCTTTATGAATCTGGGTGCTCCTGTATTGGGTGCATTTATATTTAGGATAGTTAGCTCTTCCTGTTGAATTGATCCCTTTACCATTATGTAATGGCCTTCTTTGTCTCTTTTGATCTTTGATGGTTTAAAATCTGTTTTATCAGAGACTAGGATTGCAACCCCTGCTTTTTTTTGTTCTCCATTTGCTTGGTAGATCTTCCTCCATCCCTTTATTTTGAGCCTATGTATGTCTCTGCATGTGAGATGGGTCTCCTGAATACAGCAGACTGATGGGTCTTGACTCTTTATCCAGTTTGCCAGTCTGTGTCTTTTCATTGCAGCATTTAGTCCATTAACATTTAAGGTTAATATTGTTATGTGTGAACTTGATCCTGCCATTATCATATTAACTGGTTATTTTGCTCGTTAGTTGATGCAGTTTCTTCCTAGCCTTGATGGTCTTTACATTTTGGCATGTTTTTGCAATGGCTGGTACTGGTTGTTCCTTTCCATGTTTAGGGCTTCCTTCATGGTCTCTTGTAAGGCAGGCCTGGTGGTGACAAAATCTCTAAGCATTTGCTTATCTGTAAAGGATTTTATTTCTCCTTCACTTAGGAAACTTAGTTTGGCTGGATATGAAATTCTGGGTTTAAAATTCTTTTCTTTAAGAACGTTGAATATTGGCCCCCACTCTCTTCTGGCTTGTAGAGTTTCTGCCGAGAGATCTGCTGTTAGTCTGATGGGCTTCCCTTTGTGGGTAACCCGACCTTTCTCTCTGGCTGCCCTTAAGATTCTTTCCTTCATTTCAACTTTGGTCAATCTGGCAATTATGTGTCTTGGAGTTGCTCTTCTCGAGGAGTATCTTTGTGGCGTTCTCTGTATTTCCTGAATTTGAATGTTGGCCTGCCCTACTAGGTTGGGGAAGTTCTCCTGGATGATATCCTGAAGAGTGTTTTCCAGGTTGGTTCCATTTTGCCCCTCACTTTCAGGCACCCCAATCAGACGTAGATTTGGTCTTTTTACATAATCCCATACTTCTTGCAGGCTTTGTTCATTTCCTTTTCTTCTTTTTTCTTTTGGTTTCTCTTCTCGTTTCATTTCATTCATTTGATCCTCAATCGGCCATCAGGAAGTTAAACTTTAAAATGGAGAACAAAGAAAAGAACATACTGACATATGTGTTCTCTGAGGAGGAGCTCAGAACTCATTGTACTTAACAGTTTTCCTCCTTTTCAATTTTAAAGGAAGTTAACAGGCTAAAACCTTTGAAGAGGAATTTATTGTATCCTACAATTTCCCCCTTTCAATTTTTATAGTCTTTCCTCTTTAAACCTTTTTAACCTGTCTTGGCTTTGAAAAGCTTATCTGAATAAGGTGAAGGAGAGTTAAGGGAGGTTTTTCGTGTCTAGTGGAAAGGTGATTTCAGTCCTTACTACTTCATCTTCATCAGAAAGAAAAATCCTCTTGATTTTTAATATCTATTTTTAATATTGTCATTTATAGATTTTAAACTTTTTTCTTGTATCTTTTTCAAAATATAAATTTATTGAATTTTGAGACTAAATTACTTACAATTTCATAGTCCCACATTTTTGTTGTGATGGTAGTTGTTGTTATTTGTTATTGCTTAGTCTTGGGTTTTAGATTGGGAGTTTTGAACATAATTCCTTCACTCTGGGAATGAGCATAATTTCCCAGTGATCTCTGTCAGCAAACAAGCAAAAATGATGGTTCATTATACCTTTATATCATGGTTTTGTTCATTATACAAATTATTCTTTCACTACCTTCTTCTCATATTTATTTATTTATTTTGTTTTTGAGACACAGTCTCACTCTATTGCCATGCTAGAGTGCATTAGTGTGATTTCAGCTCACTGCAACCTCTGCCTCCCTGGTTCAAGCAATTATTCTGCCTCAGCCTCCCAAGTAGATGAGATTACAGGCATGTGCCACCATGTTCAGCTAATTTTTTGTATTTTTAATAGAGATGGAGTTTCACCACGTTGGCTAGGATGGTCTTGATCTCCTGACCTCATGATCTGCCTGCACTTTAGTGCTGTCTTCTCATATTTTAATCAAAAGAGAAGCTACTTTAAAAAATAACCATCTTATTACATCAGTAATTCAACTTCCTGGGAGAAAAATGTCTAGAACTAGACTTTTGATGTCTTCAAAGGCTACACCTCAGGGTAACTTAATTTCTGCATCAGGTTTTCTATAGGTTCCATGAAGCTCTTGAACAAAAAGCCAGCTTTACAAATACAATTTTCTTTCTGCCCAGCCTAACCACCAGATGCAAGTTGGCACTGACCTACATTCTAAGTTCTTTCCACACTGTGGATATTCTCTTGGCTCTAACTGTGAAACCAGTCTCAAAGCATCTTTTGCTACTGCTTTCAATTTCTACTGATCCTTAGCAGATAAAGTGGTAAATTAGTTGTTTCTCTCTACCTAATATATTTGCTTTGCTTAAAGTGTCTTTTCCTCTAAAATGGTGTGAATTAATGAGTTGTACCATCATGGATGCTGTACTTTCTCCAGCTGTATGCTTGTAGATCACCCCTCAGTGGTTTCCCACCTGCAGTGGACCCAGCAGACATCATTGGTAAGTTTTAGCACTGAGATTATAGACCTTTTGCACAAGAGATTTCTCTGAATGAAATCAAGGAACAGAATGGTAAGAAAGTCAAATGCTTTGTTTACATTGCTATTTTCTGCCTAAACATTTGCATAGATTTTAAATTTAATAACATTTGCACACTTTTTAATGTATATTTTCTAAATAGCAAAACTTTTTAGTGTATATTTTCTGATTTGGTCCACATGATACCTGTATAAAAACATGGAAGGCATTTTTAAATTATGTTTTCCCTATAAGAAAACTTTCAGGCCAAAAAATTTATAAGTGATCTAAAGGGTACAATTTATACATAATAAAGCCAGGTATAAAAGTAAGTCCACTATACATTTACATTAGTCATGGGAAATGACTGACATTTGACCAGATTTTGAAAGTAATTGCAAATTTGTATCTATATTTAGGCTATATTCAGACCTATAAGTGGTTAAAGTTTGTTAAAGGTTTAGACAAGTATCATTTTGCTTGGATTTATATATATATATATATATCGGCCATATTTTGCCATGTTCAATTGGGAAAAGAGTTTGTTAGTTAATTAGCTATTATGTCACATACACAGACCCTCACTTTATTCTATGCTTTGAAATACAGGGGCTGTGCTTTTTGGCAATTATGTTTTCTCTTTCCCAACTGACTTCCTGTTACATCCTATCAATAAGGGTTCCAGCTAAAGGGAAACTGGAAAGCTAGTAATGACCTTGCCTCTTGGCAGCAGCAGTGAGTTCCCTTATTACTCCCTCACTTTCATACTCCCAGAACTAGTCTCATTGTGTACGCTTCAAAGGTAACAGCACAAACCAGGCAATGCCCCTTTTCAAGGGTCTACATCCCAGATTTGTGGATCCTCTGATTGTCTTCCAGACTCCTTGGTTCTGACAGCACCAATTCTTTCCTTTTTTTCCCCCACCCCTTGGGAGATAGTAAATGCTTTCTGAACTTAGAAGATTTTTATTACCTCAGTGTTACTTAAAAAATATTCTTTAAAACTTATTCAATTGATTTCTTATATTTAATGATTGTGAATAAAATAACAGATGTGGTTTTTATTTGATTAACTGGTCTCTGCCTGATTAAGTTAGAAGAGGGCATGTAGTTAAAAAAGAAGAGAAAATAGTATTGCAGAATATTAATTAATGGATTGATAAAATGATAAAATTTGCAGGATGACTCTCTTCTTATGTGTTCAGAAATATGTAAACATACCTATAATTCTGCCATACTCATTTGTTTTCAAGTCCTGATTTATTGATTTTATATATTAAAAGGAAAATTTTAAAATTCCTCTCCTTTGGAAAGAGTGAAAACTTTTTCTTACTTCTATTTGCTCCTGAATCCTATGAATTAGTAAAATTAAAAAATTACTATGAGGAGGGGCTGGCAAGATGGCAGAATAGGAACAGCTCTGGTCTGCATTCCCAGTGAGATCAATGCAGAAGGCAGGTGATTTCTGCATTTCCAAATGAGGTACCTGGCTCATCTCACTGGGACTGGTAAGACAGTAGGTACAGCCCACGGAGGGTGAGCCGAAGCAGGGTAGGGAGTCACCTCACCTGGGAAGCTAAAGGAGTTGGGGAACTCCCTCCCCTAGCAAGGGAACCATGAGGGATCTTGTCGTGAGGGATGGTGCACCCCAGCCCAGATATTACACTTTTCCCATGGTCATCAAAACCCACAGACAAGGAGATTCCCTCGGATGCCTACACCACTAGGGTCCTGGGTTTCATGCACAAAACTGGGTGGCCATTTGGGCAGACATCGAGCTAACTGCAGGAGTTTTTTTTTTTTTTTTTTTTTCATACCCCAGTGTCACCTGGAATGCCAGCAAGACAGAACAGTTCACTCCCCTGGAAAGGGGACTGAAGCCAGGGAGCCAAGTGGTGTTGCTCAGCAGACCCTACCCCCATGGAGCCCAGAAAGCTAAGGTCCACTGGCTTGAATTCTTGCTGCCAGCACAGCAGTCTGAAGTTGACCGGGGATGATCGAGCTTAGTGGTGGGGGAGAGGTGTCCACCATTACTGAGGCCTGAGTAAGCCGTTTTCCCCTCACAGTTTAAACAAAGCCTCTGGTAAGTTCAAACTGGGTGGAGCCCAATGCAGCTCAGCAAATCTGCTGTAGCCAGACTACCTCGCTAGATTCTTCCTCTCTGGGCAGCATATTTCTAAAAGAAAGGCAGCAACCCAGTAAGGGGCTAATAGATAAAACTCCTAACTCCCTGGGTCAGAGCACCAGGGAGAAGGGCAGGTGTGGGTGAGAGGTGAAGCCAGTTGGACTTCCTGGGGCAAGGGGGGGACTTGGAGAACTTTTCTGTCTTACAAGGGTATTGTAAAATGCACCAATTACGGCATCCCAGATAGACTCTTTGGCAGCAGTGACTCTCCAAAACTGCCCAGGCCTAGACCTCCTCACTGCAGAGAAAGAAGGACTTTGCACCTTCTCAGGGAAAGAGTGTTGTTTTTACACTAACCAATCAGGGATGGTATGAGATGCCACCTGGCATTTACAGGAAAAGGCTTCTGAAATCAGACAATGCCTTTCAAATTCTGATAGGAACCTCTGGAGTTGGGTGACATGGCTTATCCCCTTTCTAGGTCCCATGACAGCCATCTTGCTATTATTCATCTTTGGGCCCTGCATTTTTAACCTCCTTGTCAAATTTGTTTCCTCTAGGATTGAGGCCATCAAGCTACAGATGGTCTTACAAAAGAACCCCAAATAAGCTCTACTCACAACTTCTTCTGAGGACCCCTGGACTGACCCACTGGCCCTTTGACTGGCCTAGAGAGTTCCCTTCTGGAGGACACTACAACTGCAGGGCCCCTTCTTTGCCCCTATCCAGCAGGAAGTAGTTAGAGAGGTCATCACCCAATTCCCAACAGCAGTTGGGGTGTCCTGTTTAGAGGAGGGATTGAGAGGTGAAGCTAGCGGGACTTCCTGGGTCGAGTGGGGACTTGGAGAACTTTTCTGTCTTACAAGGGGATTGTAAAATGCACCAATCAGTGCTCTGTAAAAATGAACCAATCAGCACTCTGTAGCTAGCAAGATGTTTGTAAAATGCACCAATCAGCACTCTGTAAAATAGAACAATCAGCACTCTGTAAAATGGGCCAATCAGCAGGATTCTAAAAGTAGCCAATCATGGGGAGGATTGAGAAAAGGGCATTCTGATAGGACAGAAACAGGACATAAGAGGGGACAAATAAGGGAATAAATGCTGGCCACCCCAACCAGCAGCAGCAACTCACTTAGCTCCCCTTCCATGCTGTGGAAGCTTTGTTCTTTCGGTCTTCACAATAATTATTGCTACCGCTTACTCTTTGGGTCTGCGCCATCTTTAAGAGCTGTAACACTCACCGTGAAGGTCCATGGCTTCATTCTTGAAGTCAGCAAGACCACAAATCCACTGGAAGGAACCAACTCCAGACATATGGACACAGTTTTATCAGACTTAAACCTTCCTTCCTGCCAGCTCTGAAGAGAGCAGCCAATCTTCCAGCACAGTGCTCAACCTCTGCCAAGAAACAGATTGCCAGCTGCGCATGGTGTCTCATGCTTGTAACCCCAGTACTTTGGGAGCCCAAGGTAGATGGATCATTTGGTCAGGAGTTTGAGACCAGCGTGGCCAACACAGTGAAACCCCGTCTCTACTGAAAATACAAAAATTAGCTGGGTGTGGTGGTGGGCACCTGTAATCCCAGGTACTTGGGAAGCTGAGGCAGGAGAATTGCTTGAACCCAGGAGGCAGAGTTGCAGTGAGCCAAAATTGCACAACTGCACTCCACCCTGGGTGACAGAGCTAGACTGTCAAAAAAAAAAAAAAAAAAGAAAAGAAAAGAAAAAAAAGAAAAAGAAACAGACTGCCTCCTCAAATGAATCCCTGACCCCCATGCCTCCTGACTGGGAGAAACTTCCCAGCAGGGATTGACAGACACCTCATATGGGAGAGCTCTTGCTGGCATCTTGCAGTAGTCCCTCTGGGACAAAGTTTCCAGAGGAAGGAACAGGTAGCAATCTTTGCTGTTTGGCAGCCTGTGCTGGGGGTACCCAGGCAAACAGGATCTGGAGCAGACCTCCAGCAAACTCCAGAAGACCGGCAGCAGAGGGACCTGTTAGAAGGAAAACTAACAAAAAGAAAGGAATACCATCAACATCAACAAAAAGTATGTCCACACAGAAACCTCATTTGAAGTTCACCAATATCAAAGACCAAAGGTAGATAAATCCATGAAGATGAGGAAAAACCAGTGCAAAAAGACTGAAAATTCCAGAAAACAGAACGCCTCTTCTCCTCCAAAGGATCACAACTCCTTGCTAGCAAGGGAACAAAACTGGGCCGAGAATGAGTTTGACGAATTGACAGAAGTAGGCTTCAGAATGTCAGTAATAACAAACTCCTCTGGGCTAAAGAACCATGTTCTAACCCAATGAAAGGAAGCTAAGAACCTTGAAAAAAGGTTAGAGGAATTGCTAACTAGAATAACAAATTTAGAGAAGAATATAAATGACCCGATGGAGTTGAAAAACACAGCACGAGAACTTCATGAAGCCTACACGAGTATCAATAGCTGAATCAATCAAGTGGAAGAAAGGATATTAAAGATTGAAGAACCACTTAATGAAATAAAGTGTGAAGACAAGATTACAGAAAAAGAATAAGGAATGAACAAAGCCTCGAAGAAATATGGGACAATGTGAAAAGACCAAACCCGTGTTTGATTGGTGTACCTGAAATTGATGGGGAGAATGGAACCAATTTAGAAAACACTGTTCAAGCTATTATCCAGGAGAACTTCCCCAACCTAGCAACACAGGCCAACATTTAAATTCAGAAAATACAGAGAACACCACAAAGATATTCCTTGAGAAGAGCAACCCCAAGACACATAATCATCACATTCACTAAGGTTGAAATGAAGGGAAAAATGTTAAGGGCAGCCAGAGAGAAAGGTCAGGTTACCCACAAAGTAAAGCCCATCAGACTAACAGTGGATCTCTCTCCAGAAATCCTACAAGCCAGAAGAGAGTGGGGGCCAGTTTTCAACATTCTTAAAGAAAATAATTTTCAACCCAGAATTTCATATTCAGACAAACTAAGCTTCTTAAGCAAAGAAGAAATAAAATATTTTACAGACAAGCAAATGCTGAGAGACTTTGTCACCACCAGGCATGCCTTATAAGAACTCCTGAAGGAAGCACTAAATATGGAAAGGAAAAACAAGTATGAGCCACTGCAAGAACATACCAAATTGTAAAGGCCATAGACACTACAAAGAAACTGCATCAACCAATGGGCAAAATAACCAGCTAGCATCATAATGGCAGGATCAGATTCCCATATAACAATATTAACCGTAAATGTAAACGGGCTAAATGCCCCAATTAAAAGACACAGACTGGCAAATTTGATAAAGCGTCAAGACCCATTGATGTGCTGTATTCAGGAGACCCATCTCATGTACAAAGACACACACAGACTCAATATAAAGGGATGGAGGAATATTTACCAAGCAAAGGGAAGGCAAAAAAAGCAGGGGTTGTAATCCTAGTCTCTGATAAAACAGATTTTAAACTAACAAAGGTCAAAAAAGGCAAAGAAAAGCATTACATAATGGTAAAGGGATCAACGCAACAAGAAGAACTATGATCCTAAATATATATGCACCCAATACAGGAGCACACAGATTCATAAAGCAAATTCTTAGAGACCTACAAAGAGACTTAGACTCCTACAAAGCAATAGTGGGAGACTTTGACACCCCACTGTCAATATTAGACAGATCAATGGGCAGAATATTAACAAGGTTATTCAGGACTTGAACTCAGCTGTGGATCAAGTGGACTTAATAGACATCTACAAAACTCTCCACCCCAAATCAACAAAATATACATTATTCTCATAAACACATTGCACTTATTCTAAAATTGAGCACATAATTGGAAGTAAAACACTCCTCAACAAATGCAGAAGAATGGAAACTGTAAAAATCAGCCTCTCAGACCACAGTGCAATAAAATTAGAACTCAGAATAAAGAAACTCACTCAAAACCACACAACTACATGGAAACTGAACAACCTGCTCCTGAATGACTACTGGGTAAGTAACGAAATTATGGCAGAAATAAATACGTTCTTTGAAACCGATGAGAACAATGACACAAGGTACCAGAATCTCTGGGATACAGCTAAAGCAGTGTTTAGAGGGAAATTTATATCACTAAATGACCACAGGAGAAAGTGGGAAAGATCTAAAATCAACACCCTAACATCACAATCACAAGAACTAGAGAAGCAAGAGCAAACAAATTCAAAAGGTAGCAGAAGACAAGAAATAACTAAGATCAGAGCAGAACTGAAGGAGATAGAGATACAAAACACTGGTAAAAAAAAATCAATGAATCCAGGAGCTGGTTTTTTGAAAAGATTAAATAAATAGACCACTAGCCAGATTAATAAAGAAGAAAAGAGAGAAGAATCAAATAGGCACAATAACATTTGATAAAGGGGATATCACCACTGATCTCACAGAATTACAACCAACCATCAGAGAGTACTCTAACTCTAAATAACAAATAAACTAGAAAATCTAGAAGAAATGTAGAAATCACTGGACAAATATACCCTCCCGAGACTAAACCAGCAATAAGTTAAATCCCTGAATAGACCAATAGCAAATTCTGAAATTGAGGCAATAACTAATAGCCTACCAACCGAAAAAAGCCCAGGACCAGACGGAATCACAGAGTAATTCTATCAGCGATACAAAGAGGAGTTGGTACCATGCCTTCTCAAACTATTTCAAACAATAGAAAAAGCGGGAATTTTCCCTAACTCATTTTATGAGGCCAGCATCATCCTGATACCAAAACCAGGAAGAGAAAAAAACAAAAAGAAGAAAATTTCAGGCTAATATACCTGATGAACATCGATGCAAAAATCCTCAATAAAATACTGGCAAACCAAATCCAGCAAGACATCAAAAAGCTTGTCCACCACAATCAAGTCGGCTTCATCCCTGGGATGCAAGGCTGGTTCAGCTACCTAATGTAGATGACCGGTTGACGGGTGCAATGAACCACCATGTCATGTGTATATCTATGTAACAAACCTAGATGTTCTGCACATGTATCCCAGAACTTAAAGTATAATGAAAAAAGACTATTAGCAGAATAAATTTTCATGACATTTGTTTCCTTTCCCTGATGAAATAGAAATTCCCAAAGTGAAATTTTATTCTATAAAAATAATCTCTTCTTTCCTAGGCTCTTTTTAGTTAGTGTGTGGTATCGTGCCTGAGGCTCTACAGAACTGATGCATCTGCTGGCACACTTTGAACGTAAGTCAATGATACAAAGGAGCAGGAACTACACAGAAACTATCAAATTAAGTGTTGGAGCAGTCGTCAATCTTTTTATTTCCAAAGGGAGCCAACTTTGCAAATCAATAGACAGTATAGTGTCTAGGGCTTTCAGTTTAGTGGCAATGTGGGTGTCAGTAGCTGCAGTATTAGTCTTCAGAATCAGTGCCATGGTAAAATTTGAGTTGTTTCTCCTGCATATTCCACCAGCAACCCAGTATTTTTGTAATGTGTTCTTTTTTTCTTATTTGAAGGTGGGGGGTCAGTTCAATATACTAATTAGCTTCTGTTACATGCAACTAAGAAATATTAATGATATGTTCAATTTGGGCTGTCACCAAGATGGGAGATGAAAAAAAATTAAAATGATTTTATAATGAAAACCTGTATGTATATATGTAAATTTAAACAATAGCATGTAAATAGTATATATAATACAGTATCCACAATATATATAACATCTACATATAAACACATAGGTGTATGTGTACATATATATTTACAAATAGACATATATGTATAATGTGTGTGCCATACATGTATATACTCACAATCACACACACACACACATGCAGACCAATTATGAGTTAACTAGGGTCAAGTTCAAATATTTCATACATTTCATAGTTACTACTTTTATAAAAGAACTTATATGCTTTTTTAAAGAAAAAATATTTAATTCCTATTTTGAATTTCTTTTCTTTTCCCATTTTTTCCCAAGTTTACATTAGAAAGTTAGAAAATTACATTGGCTGGGCCCAGTATAGAGACTAAGGAGCATCTACTAAATAAAATTTGTGATTTATAATTTAAGTGAGGCATGCTTTCTTATATCTGTAACCAAGATAACATTTTTTCTTTTTTAACGAAGACAACATTTTTCCTATTTTTCCTGACATAGCAAGAGCGTTATATATCAAAATCTGAGACTCTCAGTTGAAAACAGACATTGGTAGAAGGAAAGCAGATGTAAGAAGTGGGCATTCTGCCAAGGTTGAGATACCAGGAAGAATGAAAAATATTTTTCTATGAGTCTGACAATGCCAAAAAGAAAATTGGGGGCTGTCATGAGCACTTTGTATTCCAGGGAGTAGCTTGATAAGTTGAGACTGTGTAATGCTAACTAGAATTATTATAATTTTCAGCGACCTATTAATATCAGGTATAGCAAAATAGATTTGCCATAAAACCAATACTTCCAGTATTAATTTAAAATGAAGAAACGTCCCACTACCTTCAGGGGCCAAGTTTATGAAGCTGGGACAAATACAAATGATTACTTTTATTCCCACCCCAACCACCATATTTTATTTCAGAATTCTGATTCAATTTTAGCCTGAAGAAAAAAAAATGCTATCATGTAATTTCCAGATTCTGTATAATTAACTTGGTTAAACTTTGACTTATTCGATATCTTTTGTTCTTTGTGTCCGTCAACTCCCTCTTGTATTTAAGTCCTAATCCCAATGTTTACCACTTTAATGCACTGTTGCTGATATCTTACATTTTTTTCTGCCTTCCTGCCTTTTCCTTTCTTTTCTTTTTGTGATGAAAATGCTAACACAGCAATCAATTGTTTTCTCTGCTCCTACACCTGGGTGTTGTGCTGAAATAATTCATGTATTCTCTCAGGTTGGTGTCACTACTTGTCTCTCCCTTCAATCGGGTTATCAGTTTCTGCTATAAAATTATTTAAATTTCTTCAGTAAGTCCTTCCCACCAGCAAATGTTTTAAACCTTTTCCCTTCAGCCTGCTAACAACTTATCTTTCTCTTCACACAGTGGCTTACACTTACTTAGTGAAATGCCCTCTGTAAACATGTCCTCGAATTGCAGGCCATTCATCCTTTCTTCCTAACATTTTAGAAAAATGAATAGATTTCTTTTGTCAAATCCAAAGTCAACACTCCACCCGTGTCCTGAATGGCACCTCCTTTCCCTAATTCTATTAAATTTACACTTACTTTTATGTATTAGCTACATTGTCTGTTATTTACTTTCAGTCTTTGTTTAAACAGACTTGAGTGTCTTCCATTATAAAACACCCTTTCTACTTGACATTGCTTCTTCTCTAAGGCCCTGTATCTCCCTTCCTCTTTACAGTTAAGTAATCTAAATGTGTGTTTTTCATGATCTTCCATAATATTTACTAAGATATGTTCTGAAATCTGTGTTCTACTTCTATCTACTCCCCATAGCGACCTCTCAACTGCTAAAAAGAATGAAAACATATGTTGCCGTCCTTTTTTTCACTTTTTGCCTGTTTTGATTCTGTTGACCACTCATTCTTCTTTCTTGAAATTGTCTCTTTTTAAATTTTCTTTTTCTTGGTGTCTTTTGTGAGCTTCTTGTTCTTTCCCAATTCCTTAGGTGTCTGTGCTTTTTTGAATATTGCTGTTAGATCTCTCCTTTCTCTTTACTTATTATCTTTGGGACAAGATATCACTTCAGTTACCAGCTCCACATTCATGATACCCAAATATATATTTCTAGTCTGAGATTTTCCTCCCAAACTCCTGTCTTATTTATCCAACTGCTTGTTGTTATTTCCTGCCTCTCTTGAAATGCAGTATTAGCCAAACACTCAAACCTCCCCTAATGAAGTAATGCCTCCTGGTTTTTGGATCTTAGCAAAATATTCACACCACCAGTGCAACTACTTAAGCTAAATGCTGAGTATACATTGATGACCTTTTCTAGTTCAGTGTCTACTCTAACTCCAGACCAGTCAATCACTAATTATTTTTAAGTGTCTCCAGGACATGACTCCTTTGCCACTGCCGTTATCTTTATCTAGGTTTCCTCCTCTCCTGCCTGTATTTTTCCTCAGTCTTTTTACCTAGGCACCCTGTATTAGTCCATTCTCACACTGCTATAAAGAACTTCCCGAGACTGCGTAATTTATAAAGGAAAAAGGTTTAATTGACTCACAGTTCTGCAGGGCTTGGGAGGTCTCAGGAAACTTATAATCATGGTGGGAGGGGAAGCAGGCACATCCTTCCTCATATGGCTGCAAGAGAGAGAAGTGCCAATCAAAGGGGGCAAAGCCCCTTATAAAACCCACTCACTATCATGGGAACAGCATGGGAGTAACCACCTCCATGATTCAATTACCTCCCACCAAGCCCTCCCACAACACATGGGGATTATGAAAATTGCAGCTCAAGATAAGATTTGGGTGGGGACACAGCCAAACCATATCATACCCTGACTGTAATTTTACTCTCTAGCCATGGTCATCTTTTAGAAATAAATATCTGATCAAGTCACTCCTGCAAAAGATTTTTTTAGTGTCCCATTTCCTCAAAATAAAAGGTAAACTTCTTGACTCAAAACACAAAATCATTTAACATACGTAACTCTTGCTTATATCTCCACTATAATTTGTTGATTTCTTCAACAAACATTTGTTTATTAATTATTTCAACAAATATGTGCTTGTTCATTCATTAATTCAGCAAAGTGGTCTTGACATGCATTATGTTTTAGGCATTGTTATATATACTGAGGATATAGTACCATAAAAAAATAGACAAAGTTTCTACCCTTATGACAATCATATCAAGGATGGTATACTAGTCCATTCTCTCATTGCTACAAAGAAATACCTGATACTGGATAATTTATAAAGAAAAGAGGTTTAATTGGCTCAAAGTTCTGCAGGCTGTATAGGAAGCATGGCTGGGGAAGTCTCAGGAAACTTACAATCATGGTGTAATGAAAAGGGAAAGCAGACACGTCTTACGTGGTTGGAGAAGGATGAAGAGATAAAAGGGGAAGGTGCTACACACTTTTAAACAACCAAATCTCATGAGCACCCACTTACTTATTATCATCAGAGTAGGCCTGAGCAGAAATCCACCACTATGATCCAATTGCCTCCCACCAGGCACCACCTCCAACACTGGGGATTACAATTTTGTGGCAAGTCAGGTCATACTAACAACTATTTCAGTATTGACTGAGTGGTTAAGTTAAATACTAAAAGCCCGTGCCCTTATACAATGGCTGGGATGTAACAAATGCCCATCAAGACTTTTGCCTCGGCCTTTCCTGGTACTTAAAGCATGAAAAAATACCTAAGGAATGCTTAAGAGGACCAAGTTTGAATTAAACGAGTTTCACTGTGGGTCTGAAGACACTTCTCAGGCCTCCACAAACAAGTTTATTGGGGGTCTGAAGGAACTCTACAAACCTCTGTGATTTAGCAGGAGACAAGATAAGAGTAATCACCCCAGCACCTAGACCCATTTACATTAAGTAAATTTACTAATGCTCCAGAGGAAGGTCTTCAAAGTTAACCACTTATGTCTTTAGATGAATGCAAATTTACATGTAGACATATAGCTTAGAAGATATGTAAGCTCTGGAAAACTTTGTAATTTTGAGTCGGTCTGGTGATAATTTCCAGTTCTTATCCCTTTAACTGGGTAGAGAAATAAAAACTCTCTTCCTCCGCAGTTCATCTGCATCTCATTACTGGGACATGAGAAATAGCAGCCTGACCCTCAGCTGGGTCTTGGAACAATTTGACATGAGATTTGGGTGGGGATGCAGACCCAACCATATCATTCTGCCCCTAGCCCCTTCCAAATCTTATGTCCTTCATGCATTTCAAAATACAATCATGCCTTCCCAATGGTCTCACAACGTGTTAACTCATTCTGGTATTAACTCAAAAGTCCAAAGTCTTATCTGAAACAAAGCTAGTCTCTTCTGCCTATAAGCCTACAAAATTAAAACAAAACAAAAACAAAAGTTAGTTACTTCTGAGATACAACAGGGCCATAGGCATTGGGTAAATGCTTTCATTCCAAAAGGGAGAAATTGACCAAAAGAAAGGGACTATATGCTCCATGCAAGTCCAAAACCCAGCAGAGCAGTCATTAAATCTTAAAGCTCCAAAATAACCTCCTTTGACTCTGTGTTCACCTCCAGGCCACACTGACACAAGGGGTGGTCTCTCAAGGCCATGGGAAGGTTCAACCCTGTGCCTCTGCAGGGATCAGTTCTCATGGTTGCTCTCAAGGTCTGGCATTGATTGCCAGTCACTTTTCCAGGTGCACAGGGCAGGCTGTCAATGAATCTCCCATTCTGGGGTCTGGAGGACAATGGCTGTGTTCCCACAGCTCCACTAGGTAGTGCCCCAGTGGGGACTCTGTGTGGGGGCTCCATTCCCACATTTTCCTTCCACACAGCCCTAGTAGTGGTTCTCCATGGGGGCTCTGCCCCTGCAGCAGACTTTTACTTGTACATCCAGATTTTTCTACACATCTTCTGAAATCTAGTAGAGGCTCCCAAGCTTAAACTTTTGTACTCTGTCTACCTGCAGGCTTGACATTAAAGCCCCCAAGGCTTATGGCTTACACCCTTTGAAGCAGCAGCCTGATTCTCCAGGCCCCTTTAAGCCCAGGCTGCAGCTGGAGCAGCTGGAATGCAGGAAACAGTGTCCCAAGACTGTGCAGGGCACCTGGGCCCTGGGCTTGGCCCATGAAACTGCTGGGTCCTCCTATGCTTCTGGGCAGAAGCCTGTGATGAGAGTGTCTGTGATGGGAGTGTCTGGCCCAAAAGTCTCTGAAGTGCCTCCAGGGTTTTTTTCTTACCATTGTCTTGACTATCAGTACTTGCCCTTTTCAGCTATGCAAGTTTCTGCAGCCTACTTCAATTTATTCCGTGAAAATGGATCTTTTGTTTCTACTACATGACCAGTTTGCAAATTTTCCAAACCTTTACCTTCTGTTTCCCTTTGAAATGTAAGTTTCAGTTCCAGATCATTTCCTCCTTCATGCATATGAGCATAGGCTTTTAGAAGCAGCCTGCCTACTTTTGAACCACTTTGCTGTTTAGAAATTTCTTCCACCAGATACCCTAAATCATCTCTCTCAAGTTTAAAGTTACACATTTCCCTAAAGCCAGGGCACAATGATGTCAGGTTCTTTGCTAATGTGTAACAAAAGTGACTTTGGCCCCAGGTCCCAGTAAGTTCTTCATCTCCATGTGAGACCTCATCAGCCTGACCATGTCTGTCCATATCACCATCAACATTTTGGTCAAAACCATTCAACGAGACTCTAGGAAGTTCCAAACTTTCATCTTTCTGTCTTCTTCTGAACCCTCCAAAGTGTGCCAACCTCTGCTGATTACCCAGTTTCAAAACTGCTTCCACATTTTAGGCATCTTACAGCAATACCCTGGATACCAATGTTATGTATTAGTCCCTTTTTACATTGCTATAAAGAAATACCTGAGACTGGGTAATTTATAAAGCAAAGAGGTTTAATTGGCCTATGGTTCTCTAGGCTATACAGGAAGCGTGGCTGGGGAGGCCTCATGAAACTTAAAATTATGACAAAAGATAAAGAGGAAGGAGGCACATCTTACATGGCTGGAGCAGAAGGCAGCAAGGGAGGGGGGAGGTGCTACATGCTTTTAAATAACCAAATCTCATGAGAACCCACTCATTATCATGAGAGTAGCATTAAGAAGGAAATCCACCCCCATGAATCAATCATCTCCCACCAGGCCCGTCTCCAACATTGGGGATTAGAATTTGACATGAGATTTGGGTGGGGACACAGACCCAAACCATATCAGAATGAATATAGACAGAGACAGTCACAGGTGATGCAGTTATAAGAGGATGGGAGAGAGTGGTCATTTTAGATAGGTTGTCAGCTAAGGCCACTTTGAGGAGTTACAATTTAAACAGAGAATGAAGTTAAAGCATAGCCCATGGAAAAACTCATGATAATATTCAGAAGAAAACAACTGGTGCCAAGCCTCTGTGTGATGTATGCTTGATGTGTTCAGGGAGAAGATATGGAAACTAATGTGGCTGGAGTGTTCTCCAGAGTATTTAATGAAGGGAATGGTATGATATGTTCTACTTTTTAGAATAATTACTATGGCTGCCAAGTGGAACGTAGACACTAGGGGAGAAAAAGTGGAAACAGAGACACCAGTTGTGATATAATAACAGATAATAGTTGATTTTTCTTGCCTGTTTTTTCCAGAAATAGTTTCAGAGTGCTCTCTACATGTAAATACAGGCACACTTGCCATGTTCCAGCTATTGTGTAGTTTTTGCATGAACTATATTGTCTCCCACCTTTCAATCTTCTTATATTCTGTCAAATGTTCTTGCATCATTTGCTTATAATATCAACTCATCACTAGGATGCAGCCAAGATGATAGCTTTTCTCACTTTTAAAGCTTGGATGATATGTAATTCCTATATACTCTAAGTTCCTACCCATATTATAACATGCATCTGGTTACTTATTTACTTTCCAATTGACTCCACTAGATGAAGGATCTTACTGGATGTAGTATTTCCTGTATCTTATCACAGTGGTTAGGTGATACCTGAGTAAGTTTATAAAGAGTCATTTGTGTAGATAAATTAGGAAATTTAATAAAGCAAGTAGAAATATAGTAGCTGCAAAGACCTTGAGGTCAAGTAGGAGTTTGGTGTCTCTCCAAAGCAACAGTAAACTAGTGTGGTTAACAGGAAATGAGGCAGAGAAGATGAATATGAGGTGAAGTGCTTACTGGCCAAAAAAAGAAAAAAAAGTTTTTTAAAAAATGCTTTTATCCCTATGTATAATTTATTCTATTGCATTTGTATAAGGCATTTTAGATTACAAAATAATTGTTTACACACAATAGTTTTATTTTCTCCTACTTAGCATTCTAAGAACATTGCTACACATTTTTTTTTCTGCCTCTATACTTGAAACCTTCCCAAATCCAGGCCCATCCCCATACACACACAACTTGTTTCTAGTTGTCTTTCCTTTGTGAATAAACACTTTCAAATTCTCTCATTTTTATCTTTAAAATCATTCTTATTTCTTCATATCACTACTAAAATTTTTTTCCTCTAAAAAATAACTTCTCTTGAGATAAGCAAGATAAAGCATTCCAAGTTTTATTTCAAAAGAAGATCAGAATTTATGTTATTTCTCACTGCCATTTGTCTATTTTTGTTCTGTTACCATAATTCTCAATTACTGTCTTTCAGATATTCACCCAAAGTGCCAATTCCCTTTTTTATCCATTCTCAATACCATTATTGTGATGCTATGGGAATGTTTATCCAGGTTTCAATGAAATGAATAATAATGGCACTAGGTTTCTGAGTTCCTTTACTATATATACTTGAATTACCTTCTTTTACATTCTACATATTCATACATGTTGTCACTTTATATAATATTTTATTACAAAAATCATATCCACTATCAAGAGCTGGGTCATAACTCTGATTATATTTTCCTTAATCATAGCTATTCTTAAATTTACCTTTTGTTTCTTTCTTCATCTGTTTTGTGACATACAGTTCCCAAAATCAGCTCTAATTTCCCAGTCCATCATACTTTATCTGTATACTTATCTGTAGTCTAAATGCAATGATACCTCATACAAAATATGTTCCCTGAAGTTTTTTCCAGAATTGATTTTATTTCCAGCTTGAGAGGAACTGTGTCCATTCATTCAACAGACACATCATGAGCATTCACTATTTCTCAGGTGCTGTTCTAGGTACATATGATAGAGCAATGAATCAGACAGTGATTCTGCTCTTTGATTCTAGTTGGGGAAGGTAGACAATAAGAAAATAAGTGAGTATGCGTGTGAAGTAAATAGCTATATGGTGGTAAAATGTGCTGCAAAGAGAAGCAAAGAAGGATAAAATGATGGAGAGAAAACATGCCTGTATTTAAAAACAGAGGTTGGCTCTGTAAGACTTTCTGATAAAGGGACATTTGAACAGAGAACTTAAGAATACTATTCAGATCTTTGAGGAAAATACTCTTCTGGACACAGGAACAACAAATACAAAGAAAAAGAATTATATTCAGCTTTCATGAAGATGAGCAAAGGTGTAAATGTGATTGGAACAGAGTGGGCAAAGAAGAGTATAGTATAATAGACAATAAATTCTGAGAGATAGCATGTTTTCTTTATTTGTTTATTGTTTTTGAGACTGAGTCTCATTCTGTCACCAAGGCTGAAGTTCAGTGGAGCATTCTCAGCTAACTGCAACCCCTGCCTCCCACATTCAAGCAATTCTTGTGCCTCAGCCTCCTGAGTAGCTGGGATTACAGGCATTCAGCCCTATACCCAGCTAATTTTTGTATTTTTGGTAGAGATAGGGTTTCACCATGTTGGCAAGGCTGCTCTCAAACTCCTGACCCCAAGTGTTGAACCCGCCTCAGCCTCCCAAAGTCCTGGGATTACAGGAATGAGTCATTGCAAATGGCACATGTTTTCTTTTATGCTATGTGTTTCTTCTTTCCCATAGTCAACACAGGGACCATTCCATAATTAATTTTTCCCCTTATTTTTAGTTTGTTATCATTGATTTTTCATTAAATTCACTGGAAAATTATGTCTTTCCTCCAAGTATATACATAGCCAAATATTTTACAGTGAAAAATCTAAAACACCCACAGAGAGTTCCATTTAAAATTTTTATCTATGTGCTCCTACTTCATTTCTACCTCTGTTCTAAATGAAATATTAAAAGTGTTCAAAAAGGAAAGAAGGAAGGAAGGGGAACAACTAACATTCCAATTTGACTTATTCCTACTTTGGGCTCTAGTACCAACCTGAACATTTTTGTGTAATTGAAACTATACCATTCATTACAACATTTTATTTATATCTTATTTATATTGTCTACTTTTTCAGAAAATATGCACATTGTGGACCAGTACTCAATGCTTTTCTTTTTTTCATATTCTGATCTCATAGCATGATGTTTAACAAATGTTCATATGTGGTTACAAATTGTTTGTTTGATGAATTCATCCAGTGATGGAGTAATTGTTTCCAAAGACAATTCATTGTGTTTTTAATCTTTGTGTTAGAAAGTGTTTCTCATATTACAAAACTAATTCCATTTTTGCATATGGAGAAGCAATTATTTTTTAATACAAAGATACCAACATTTAGAATCACTGATTAAATAACAAAAATGTCATGTGCCATATGACATACATGTTTATACCACTTCTTTGATACATGTAAGGCCTCAAATATTTTCAAGATAAAATCTAGGATTAAAAGACGTGAAAGCAGACATAGTAACTTATGCAGAAATATATTGGTGTTGTGGAAGAGGCTTTCTATGAGTGACAACAGTTTTAAAAGAAGATAGTTTTTTTGTTTGTATTTCAAACCTGACATTCTAAGAATTATGAAGTCTTGAATCCTGGGTTATAGAACTAATTAGGTTTATTTAATAGTATGTTGAAATTTAGAGATATCATTTAATTGCTTCCTCTCCAAACTATTTTACAATTCCATTATTTCATTACTTACTACATAGATCCAATAAAATAAGTGTTCTTTGCTTCTTCAGTTGTTTGCAAAGCATATTGCTGTTCACAGTTCTCATGAACTCATGGTCAAAAGAAAGACTTACTCAAAAGTAATAAAAGTATTGTTCAAACAAAAATTGTATTCAAATATCTTCAAGCTATAAATTGATTGTGCAGTCATTTAAAATAATATTGTTCCAGGACAACAAAATATATACAAACTGTTCCTTGAAGTTGTAATGAATTTGACTTGTAATACAACACTTCATTGGAGCACTAAAAATTAGTAAGTGTTCTGATATCATTGGCTAAAAGTTCACAGCAAGGGCCTAGAGTTTTAATTAGCCCCTATGTAGAATTTGGCTTAATAATTATAATAATTTTGATAATAATATCAATAATAGTAAGTTTAGCATTGATTCCAATCACGATTAATAAATAATAAAAAAAATTCATTTTGAATATTATATTTTTCATATTCATACATTTCATTTCATACAAGGGTCCTGGTAAATATCAATAATTTTTTTTTCTAATATGACTATTACCACTGATTAAAAATAAAATGGTAGGTCAGGTGCAGTGGCTCATGCCTGTAATCACAGCACTTCGAGAGGCCGAGGTGGGCAGATCACAAGGTCAAGAGATGGAGACCATCCTGGCCAACATAGTAAAACCCTGTCTCTACTAAAAATACAAAAATTAGCTGGGCATAGTGGCACGCACCTGTAGTCCCAGCTACTCGGGAGGCTAAGGCAGGAGAATCGCTTGAACCTGGGAAGCGGAGGTTGCAGTGAGCCGAGATTGTACCACTACACTGCGGTCTGGGGACAGAGCAAGACTGTTTCAAATAATAATAATAATAATAAAGATAACATGGTAATAAAAGTATTCTGTATGATACTGTAATGGTGGATACATGATGTTACGTATTTGTTCAAACTGGTAGAACTTTACAACACAAAGAGTAAGCCTTAATATATGTAAATTTAAAAAAATCCTTAGGAAGTTGGGGAATCCCAGGAAAGAATGCAGACTGTGATGATGTAATCTAACTGTATTACAAATGTGTGAACCAATCTCACCAAAGTGGGAAGATGAAAAGGTGCTGACCTAACTAACTTTGGAAATGACTAAAGACAAAATAAACTGCATAAGCACTGTATTCTAGTTGGTAAAGTTGTTTTTGATGAGTGTGGGTTAAAAACTCTTATGCTGCTATCTATGTATATTTAAATTGAAAAATTGCGTAAATGGATAGTGGGGATCAGGTTTCTTATTTTTAGCATGGAAATTTACAGATAATAAAGGGGAGAAGGCTAGAGTGATCAATGTGGGTGTGTATTAGAGTTGGAGACAACAATACAAACATATCTTACTTAATAGAAATATAAATAGTTACATATAAAAATGCCTACAAATATTTGTATATATACCAGTTAATGAGACATGCATGTTTCCTTTCTTTCAACCGAGATGGCCTAACAAAAATGACCCAGCAGTATCCATGAGCACACCTAGCAACCAGATCTTGCTTTCTAATACCATTCCCCACTAAAAGAAATCAGGACTTACTGGAGAAATGCCTAGGTCTAGGACTGGTGCAGGAAACACACCATATGAACATAAAGACACTTGCTTGTGATGTCAGAAAGTGCTGTAAACAAACAAAATATCCATTTATAGAAATATGTTAAAGGAGCACTGGAACTAATTGAAAGACCTCCCCCAAACCAAACATAGACCAATTTAAGCAACAAAATAAAATATTGGATTATAGCCCAAAGTATAAATATTTCTATATTTATATAGCCCATATATAGAAATATAGCTTATTTCTATAAATATTCATGAGTCCATATAAATAAATGATAAAAAAAAAAACTAAATAAAGAGACAACTCTCCTTTGCAGAAGAATTCCAAATAAATGTTGTAGATACCTCACTCTGAAAGACAGGGAACTTAACTCCCCGGTCCTATGTGTGGACTTTGCATAGTAACTTCCTTCCAATAAGCTGACTGTGGAAAGGGATGGGAGGGAAGAATAACTTTACAGTAGAGAAACATTACAAACTCCACTTAGCCAAGTGATCAAGGTCAACATCAAAAGTCATAAATCATGTTGATAGATGTACCCTTGATATGATGTGACGAAAATGTCATTTTGCCTCAGTGTGATCTTCTCCCCTCAAATCTATAATCCCACTCTGATCATAAAAGCACATCAAAAATTCTGTTAAAAAGACGTCTTATGCAATATACCTAACCAGAACTCTTAAAAATCATCAAGGTCATAAAAAACAAGGAAAATTTGAAAAAATTTGATAGCCAGTATTAGTCTAAGGAGACACATGGTCAAATGTATCATCATAGTTTGGATGGGATACTGAAACAAACAAAAAAAAAGAAGTAAAAAAGAAGAAAACCTGAATTAACTATATACTTTAGTAAAAAACAAGGTATAAATATTGGTTCTTAATTGTAACGAATGTATTATCGTAATATAAGATGCTAATAATAGGGAAAACTGTGTGCGGGTGTGGGAATAACATGGGGATTCTGTATTGTCTGCCCAGTTTTTCTGTAAATCTTAAACTGCTCTAAATGATAAAGTCTATGAATAAAAAGTATATTGAATAGTATTTATAACATTCATTTTAATATTTCTAATTCCTTTTTCTTCGTCCTGAGAGAGTTTACACAGATATTTAAAGTTTATATCCTACTTTTGAAAGTTTTCCCATGGCGTATAATATCTGGCCTCATATTTATAAAAGATATAAGTAGCATTACTGTGTTTAATACCTAAGCAGGCACAACTACACAAATTTGGAAACTTTGTTATTGGAGATGACAATAAGAGGACGCATAATATTTTTATTGTTACTGAAATACTTTAATTGGAGTTATTTTATAAAATAATAAGTTCTGAAAAATTTGTGAAGAAATAATAAAAACCCATTTCTATCACAAATATGGATGGCATGTGGCATACAATGATGCTTTTACTATTATACCAAATGATAAATTTTTCACATTAATATTATTGACATCATTCCAAGCACCAGTAATGTTGTAAGTGGATTGAAATGAAATAATGCCAAAGTAACACAAGTGTCATTATAAATACTTTTGTGGGATCAGACGAAGTTTTAGGAAATCACATTGTATTTATGCTATGTTATTAGTCTATTTAATCATTAAGATGTTTATAAGCACTTCTGGAAATTGAAAAGGAGCTTGTCATTCTAATTTGGAAGAATTTAACAAAGTAGAAAGTAATTTGTGAACTGGGATGTATTTGCCCCTGAAGCTTCTTGGTAAACACATGTGAATATATTATAAATTTAGAGATTGGCAAGACATGTTGAAAAATGCTTGATTTTTCTTCATAGGCAGTTTGCTCTTTTCTCTCTCTCCCAGTAATGACATTTTTTCAACAAATGGGCTAAACATGTACATTGGGGAACTGTATGGACTTTGAACTTGAAGACAGCGGAGTCGAAATCTTGGCTCTTACACTAATTAACTCTGTGACCTTAGGTAAACAACTTAAGGTAAATTGTGCCTCAGTTGCCCACCAATAAATTGTTACTGATAGAATTATTTGCCTGGCCAGATGACAGGGTACGTAAAGCTGAGTCACAGAGTAAATGTACAATGCATTTTAATTACCCATTACTAATGAATAATTAGTGACTATATAGTCTTAGAATATTTAAAGTCAATTCTCATAAGTATGAGTAGCTTTTCCCCCTTCTTTCTCTCCACCTCATTTTTTTGCAATTCTTCATGCTTATGTAAAGTATTATAGATAATAAAAATTAGAACAATATCTGAACCAGGTAGTGCTATATGGATATTTTTGTTTGAAAAATTGAGAATGAACATGGAGATCTGGGTTGGAAAAAATTACAGAGGAATAAAATATCTTAACATCTTAATAAATGCTGTAGTACCCAGCCTCAACTTAACCCTCTGGTCTCTTTTTAAGCTCCATTTCCCTACACTACTCCACTTCAGCCAGCCATACCTGTTATGCTTTAATGCGTCATAATTGCCAACCTCCCTCTCAAAACAAGGTCTTTACACTTACAATCTCCTCTTTCTGGAATGCTAAGTGTACACATGTATGTGTGTGAACTTGTGCTTAATTAATTCCTAATTATTCTGTGTGTAACATACTTAAGAATGATTTTTCTGATATCCATGATTAAGACAATTTTCTACTATATGCTTTTATAATATTCTATATCTTGCCTTTGTTAATCATTTAACAGTTTTACATTTAAATTACTTTGTGTGATTGATTAACGTTCATCTGTGACACTACTATGAAGACATTTTCAGAGTCAGACACTGTCTTGTTTGATGTACCACGTACTCCCTAGTGTCTCAACACTTCCTGACACATTACAAAAACTCAATGTAAATAATTATGGAAGGAATAACAAGACAACTTGCCTCATTAAGCTAATACAACCATGAAGCAAGGTGGAAGAAAGGTCGTCTTTGCTGTTTGGGCTTTGCTAGCCATATTCTTCCAGAACAGACTGACATTAAATGCTTCCTGAGAAAGAAAAATAAGATGTCACTCCCCATCAAATACACATAGACTTAATATTATCAATTCCTGGAACAAGTATTGAAAGATAAACTTTTCCACTGACTTTTATGGTCAATACTTAGATTAATCCAGATGATTTATTTCAAGACTAAAATGATACAGGAAGTTATTTCAAGGGAGCTGCACTACTACATATTTCTGGATCCTTCAAATTTTAAGTAGAACCCATTTAAACCCATTCCTCATGGATTGCATGTGACAGATATTCCAAACATAAAATAAGAACTTTAGCACATAAAAAGTAAGAATAAATTGAATGCCTTCTAACAATGTGTATTATGTTACATTGTTTGCATTTGCTTTTAATATAATAGCTTTTTAAAAGAAAATACTGGCCGGGCATGGTGGCTTATGCCTGTAATCCCAGCACTTTGGGTGGCAGAGGTGGGTGGATCACGAAGTCAGGAGTTCAAGACTAGCCTGGCCAACATAGTGAAACTCCATCTCTACTAAAAATACAAAAAAAAAAAAAAAAAAAAAAATTAGTCAGGCATGGTGGCCAGCACCTGAAGTCCTAGCTCTTTAGGAGGCTGAGGCAGGAGAATCGCTTGAACCCAGGAGATGGAGGTTGCAGTGAGCTGAGATCGCGCCACTGCACTCCAGTCTGGGTGATACAATAAGATTCTGTCTCAAACAAACAAACAAACAAACAAACAAAAAAACACGCATATCCATAAAAATCTTTGAAATATTTTAATAACCAACTCGGTCCTGAATAGCATTATAAGGTTTACTATTGTCCTGAATAGCAGTATAAGGGAAATACTATTGTAATTAAAGTTGTTTTGAGTCAAAGAGTTCAGAGGAGATAAATTTTAAGCTTTGAAAACCCCATGACACCTAGTATAGTGGCATGCATCCTAAAGCTAATCTAATTACTTGATAATCCCAGCACTGAAGATTATTTCACTTAATTTTTTCTACTTTACTTCTTTGGAGACTGTACTCTCTGAAATAAAGCTAGAGTTTTTTTTTTTTTTTTTTTTTTTTTTCCCCTAGGTGTAACTGAATCTACTCTTCAAAGTGAATTAGCTGACCAATTGTGTCTGCTTTAGTTAAACAATTAATTGGAAGACTATTTTCAGTGAATTGAGGTAGTGTGTGTGTGTGTTGTTTTGTTTTAATAAAATTCACTTACTAAATGTAATATGAACACATCCTATATCAGTCGGGATACTGATACAGTTTATGTTATAGTGACAAAAAAATGAGACAAAAAATATAAAATAAATCTTACAGGTTTAATCCTTCTTTGATGTTCAGTGTGAGCCTCAGCATCTCTCCAGAACAGTGGTTATTTATGTGATGGCTTATTGTGTACGTCCACATGTAGATATGATCTTATGATCATGGAGTCAGAGAAGAGACACTTAGAAAGATGAGCAAAACCAATTAAATGACTCCATGTATCGAGAAATGCCAAACATCAATTCTGCTCATATTTAAGTGTTTAGAGCAAGTCATATATCCATGCCTTACTTCATATGTGGGAAGGGACAATTCTCCTATTTGGACATAGAAAGGAAAGGGATATCAATGAATTTTAGCAATATATACCACATAGGCTCAGCAATAAAAAAATGAAATTTAATTCCTTCTCCTTCCTTTTTCTTCCAGTTTAGGCAGATTCCATGCAATGACTGTTGTAGTCATTTTCTTGATATTCTTTTCTAGTCATAAGCTTGATAAAAGCATGTGGAAACAAGCATATTACCTATGAGCATCACATTTAGGAACTGGGCAATTTGTGATTACATCTTGTATATTAATTTTTCATTTTTGGCCAGTGGTTCTCTTGATGTCCATTAGAATCCTCTTGGAAAATAACCCAGGTAATTCTTAATGTGGAGAACTAGGTTTGAAGATTTGTATTTTAAATCACCCTTACAGAGGCTAATAAAAATTGCCCATAAGTGAAACTTTTGAGGAACACTGATCAAGTGGCATGAAGTTCTCATGTGCTCACCCAGTTGAAAACTAAATTCAGCTGTACTATTTTTAATACCACATTAAAGTTTAGGGTTTTAGTTAGAAATAGAAATGGAGGTACCCATAACTGTGTCAGCTGTTTTTCCTCTTAAGAGACTGCAAAACAGAAGTACAAAGGGCAGAGAATTTGGAGAAAGAAAGATCTAGACTTGAATCATAATTACCTTACTTATTAGACATTTGACTTTGAGAAATACCTTCACCTCTGTAATTCACGGTATCTCTCATGTTCAAGTTGAGATTACAACGCCTACCACAAAGACTTCTGGAGAGAATCTAATGAATGATAATTGTAAAGTAATTAACACAAGTTATTAGTCATCCCATTCATCATTTATCATGTGTTACCAAAGTAAATAGATGAGAAACAGAATTAAATAATTTTAAGCCCAAGGAAAGATAAATAAAGGCACATCAAGAAGTAGTTAGGAGTTAAATTATTAGATTATTATGTATTATATAGGTAAAGTAATGTATAGGAGGCACAGAGCTAAGAAGTGCATATGAGCATGGATTTGAGAGAGTCCCAGCAGTTTAACTCCACACTGCTAAATAGACAAAAAAGGGTACCTATATATGCTAAGAGATTTTTTTTTTCCTTGAAGACTATAGCAAACCCCTGAAATGATTTATTTTAATTTTATTAATTTTTTTTTTTTTTTTTTTTGAGACGGAGTCTTCTTCTGTTGCCCAGACGAGTGTAGTGGAGCGATCTTGGCTCACTGCAAACTCCACCTCCTAGGTTCCAATGATCCTCCTGCCTCAGCCTCCCAACTAGCTGGGATTATAGATGCATACCAACACACCTGGCTAATTTTCGTATTCTTAGTATAGGTGGGGTTTCACCATGTTGGCCAGGCTGGTCTCGAACTCCTGACCTCGTGATCCACCTGCCTTGGCCTACCAAAGTGCTGGGATTACAGGCATGAGCCACCACACCTGGCTGAACCCCTGAAAGAATTTATAAAATTCTTTATTTTATAAATTTATAAAATAGAATTTATAAAATAATAAAAGCAGAGGCATATTATTATTAGGTTTCTATTATATAAAAAAACATTCTGGAATTTTGCTTTGTTTTGAGAGAAGAAATTCTGGAGTCAACTGTTGAAAGGCTACTGCAGTAATTCACAGAAGAAAAAAGAAGGATTATACTAAGGTACGGATAATTAGGAGAAGAAATATTTTAAAAGTTATGTGAAATATTGATGTATAGAATTAAGTAAGTAATTAGATAAAGGTATATTAGGAGAATAAATATTCGAACTTGACTCCTGAATATTTTTCCTTGGCAGGTGCATCACTGGTTTTCACAATCACCAAGTTTGGAAAAATCATGGAGAGCATGATAACATGACAGGAATATAGTGATACATTAATATTTGAAAATGTTAAGGCTGAAATTTGGTGTGATATCCATAGCATACTAGTTCTACAGAATGTGTGATATATGAGCTGGAGCTCAAAGAGGGCAATTCAGACTAAAGATGGAGAGGGAATTCATTAGCATTTGATGATGAAGTTATATACTTGCATGAGGCTGGCCACAGATAGTGAGTAAAGACAGAAAGGCAAAGAGTGAATAGTAATTTAACATATACGTTTTATATTAAATTAGTAGAGATGATAAAACATGGTAAAGGCTAACAATAATACCATGTAAAATATACTGCATGTTTAAAGTGTTTCAGGAACTGTGCTAATCTCCCTATAGTAAATACCTCTTTAATATTTATTACAGACATATGAGTTAATACTATTTTATAATCATTTATTAGAAAAGAATTGAATCTTAATGATATTGAGACTTCCTAAATGCCACATATCTAATGGGAAAATTGTTAGAATCAAAGTGGAATCACTTATGTCAAACAAACAAAACCAAAACCATGACAAATAGAGTTCAGGAAGGCTCTGAAGAAAGGTTTTTCATACATAAATCCCTGATAACAAAAACTATCCCATAAGACTCTGGAAAAAAACAACTTGCACAAAAGCCATTGCAACCTTACACAAACAAACAGTACTTCTGCAAAGATATCTGCCCAGCAACTGCCTGTCCAAACTCGAACTGGTGCCATCGTTGTGATACATTCTTGTGTCCAAGGATAATTATCTCAAAAAAATTAAGTAATCCTTCTCATTATTTTTTCTTTAAACACATTTTTCAAACCCCAGCACCTTAAAGTGATATTAGAGACAAATGTAAAACTTTGTGAACAGTAAACCCAGGTACAAGTGTATGCTGACAATTCTGAAGACACCTCTATTTTTATTTTACCAATAATTTAAAAACTAGCTTATTTATAAAAAATATTTAATATAAGTCACATGAACTAAAAGTCATTTGGATTATTATATATTTTACATGAACGTTCATTTATCTAATTCAATCTGAGTGGAATTCCTTAAGGGATTTCTGGTTGATTATACAAAATCTTTACCATGTAGGCACAACACATAACATAATATATGTACATATGCATAAACATACATAAACACATACACACATATAGATAAAAATCTCATGGCTTTTATTTTAAAATTTTAAACATAAGATAGTAATACAAACTCAACAACTTATAAAAGACTATTGGATTCAAATTATATTTCTGAAAAAATTGGACCTGTTCACATCGCTAAACTTCATTTGCAGCTGACACAGTTATATGTTAACTAAATAAAAAAAAAGGGAGAGGCTCTCCAAAAGCAGCAAAGCAGAGGTGAAAAGATAAGAGAATTTGAAGACTAAGAGAAATGATAATCTAATGAGGGCTGTGTACCAAAATTTTGGGTAAAGAAGTTTGGTTTCAAAAAATGTATTTTATCCTTATTCTCCCCTATTTTTAGTTTCAATTGAGTTTAGGGTTAAATTTTCAATTTCAGCAATGATGAGTTGAATTGCACAAGAAAAATAAAATCTTTAAGTAGTGTGAAATTTTTAGTACCAAACCTATCTTTTGTTTGCCAGTCTGGATTGCTGGATTAGTCAATGAAAGAGAGAAAGCATTTTAGCACTTTTATTTTACTTTCTTTTGCACTTTTTCTGGTCCCTGAGTGGCAGAAAAAGCCATGTTTTCCCCAGAAATGTGGCAGACAAAATTTATTTTATTTCTGCTCAGTATTGATGTCATATTTTTCTAGAACCATTTCTGTTTCATCCAAATGACAATTAGATTGTCAAATTTATTAGCCAAAAGTTGGTAGACAAAGCAATTTTTATACTTGACAGGGATACTTTATATTTTTTCACCGAGCTCAAGATTTTAACCTGTATGATCTGAGATCCTTTTATAAACATTTATCTGCTTCTTTTCTATTAGACCATCAATTCATCATTAACTGTTCTATCACTCTAAGCAATTGTTAGTCAGGCAAACTTAAATTTCCATTTCCAAAAAGTGTCTAGGTTGTTGATTGCCATTGAACTGTTGTAATTTTTAAAAACCATTAATTCGAATGCCTTTTAAAACTTAAAAAAAATCTTTTTTATCTTGGCTAAAATGCCATAAGAATGAGTTTTCTCACAACACCTGCAGAAGAGTCAGCAGATTCAAAGTAGGCAGAAAAAAAAAGTAGAAAGAGAACTTAAAAGCCTCCACATATTAATTCTGTAGTTGCAGATTTTCACAGAGCATTTTAATGATGATCATTTGGGCTCTGAATTTTCTTTTATTTAATTTGCCCATCAGTATAAAAATGTACATGAGAATGAGTCATAATAAGTAGCCTGCTGGAGTCCCAGAAAACCTGGCATGTGTTAATGTTTATGAATCCCCTTCTATTTTATATTAATCACTTGAGAGCAAAGGAAATCCCGTAAGTTTTATCAGGGGATGTTAGAGGAGTTTGGACCAGTGTTTTAGATGGCGACAGCTGCTGCCCTGCTGGCTTTTAACTAGCCATGCTGTACCAGCTATTTAAAATGTTTATTTTTGCTCTCAGAAAAAAACTCAAAGTAAATTTGTCAGAGAATACAGGCTTTACAGACAGAACATAAATTCTGTAAAAATAAGAGCACTCACACCAGAAAGACATTTGTCTTTATACCAGATACAAACTTTCCAGAAAAGGTAGTCTTTCACCATCCCAGGCGGGATGTAAGGTCATCTAGTAAGACTCCCTTATCCAAATCAGATCCTGAATAAAGTCAAAATCTTCAAGCAAAAAGAGGATGGCTCAACCTGAAAGAAGACTCACCCATGCAAGAAAAGGTGAGCTGCAGAAGCAGAGAGTTCTAAGGGCTCAAATGGTACCACACACTAGTTCTAGAAATGGCTGATTTCTACCAGAAGTGATCTTTCTTGAGGTCTTCTTCTGGACACCATTTATGTCAGCTTAAATAACAAAGGGGGAGTTGCTCTCTAAAATAAAATTATATTTATTTGGAAATGGAAAATACGCACGCCATGGTAAATGTGTGCATATTCAGGCAGGTAAAGGAAAACAAAGATTTAAGAAAAAAGTAAGGATGATTACATAATTACCTTGAGATAATTATTACCTTGGCTACAAGAACAAGCGTGGTTCTATTCTGGGGTTGAACAGGCAGTTGCTAGGCAGACGTCATTGCAGAAGTAGTTGTGTTGTGTTTTGTTTTGTTTTGTTTTGTTTTTCTTGCTCTGTAGCCCGGGCTGGAGTGCAGTGGCGCCATCTCGGCTCACTGCAAGCTCTGCCTCCCGATTGACCTCATTCTCCTGCCTCAGCCTTCTGAGTAACTGAGACTACAGGCGCCCGCCACCACGCCCGGCTTATTTTTGCATTTTTAGTAGAGACGGGGTTTCACCGTGTTAGGCAGGATGGTCTCGATCTCCTGAGCTCGTGATACACCCGCCTCGGCCTCCCAAAGTGCTGGGATTACAGGCGTGAGCCACCGCGCCCGGCCAGTAGTTGTTTTGTTTTTGGTGTAAGGTTGTGATGGCGTTTGTGCAAGATTGTGGTCTTTTGTGATACTTTTTATTATCAGGCATTTTTGCATGAGAATCTTCTCTTTATTACCTTTCTTGGCTCTATTTGTCATTTTTTGTTGTTGTTGTTCTTGTTGCTTTTGTTGTTTGTGTACATTTTTTTTTCTTTTTTCCATAAGTGACTCCTGAAAGTTGAACCTGACGAAAAGGTATTTGAATTTACCTTTTCAATGTGTGTCCAAGGTTATGAGTATATACCACATTACTGAGGAATGTAAATGATGAAATTAGTACCTCGAGCAGGGGAATACGTAGATATTAGAAAAAGTAAAAACATGTAAAATTTCCTCGTTAGATGAAACAATTTAGACACATCCAAAAAGCTAAGAGTGCAGAATCAAATTTTACTAGAGGAAAAGATTGTTTTTTTAGGTATTAAGATTAATATTTCAGCATCAGGCCATAAGAGCAGAGTTAGAACTGGGGGCAAATGTTACAAGAGGTAATGAAAAAGATGAAGAAAGTTATTGTCTCAGACCTTCTCAAGGGGAGAAAGAGGAAGAGCAAAAGGCAATGATGCATGAACTGCAAATCACATGAACTTCTGAGATATGAACCTGAGAAGCTTCAAGAGGAAAATTCTATTTCAAGATATAAAATTATCATTCTAAATAAAAAAAGAAGCATAACAAACCTGAAACTAGGGAAATTAAATGAAGTCCATAAAGCAGAAAAAAGCTACAGAAATTCAAGATCAAAAACTTTGGCAAATATTCTGAGAGTAGATCAATATTTCAGAAAAGTCTTATTGTTTCTAAATAAATGACTATGGGTGATGAAATAACCTGTACAATAAACTCCCATAACACACATTTACCTAAGTAACAAATCTATACATACTGTACATGTACCTCTGAACTTAAAAGTTAAACAAATGCTATTTAGTTTTGCATCAATGTATTTTTAATATCAAAGATCAGTCTTTACAAAGAATTATAAATACGTCCCTTCAAATTATAGCCAACTAGGGCATACACAAAATTTATTTTATAAATTCATCCTTCACAAACATTTGGCAACCTGCATGAATCTTCGGTGACATGCGTGGACTTTTGCTTTGTCCTATAATTCCTCTTTCTTAAATAAACAGTCGTTGTAATTTAGGACAAAAATTTACCACACAATTTTCTTTTTCATACAAATCATTTATTTTTATTTTTGACTTTTAACAAAAATGCTTTTTCATATTCATAACTTTCTTCACATTTCTCTTTCCTACTTACTGGGTACTTTCTATCTTGTTTCTATTTCCTTCTTAAATTTACTTTTTGTAATAACCTTTAAAGA
This sequence comes from Rhinopithecus roxellana, assembly GCF_007565055.1. Taxonomy (NCBI): domain Eukaryota; kingdom Metazoa; phylum Chordata; class Mammalia; order Primates; family Cercopithecidae; genus Rhinopithecus; species Rhinopithecus roxellana. The sequence goes on along the minus strand of NC_044558.1, from coordinate 113,151,195 downwards.
ATATCTAAATTAGACAAAATTAAGATTTTTCCTCAATAAAGAGCACATATTTATGCCTTTCATATGATTTTTCTCATTAAAACACATCTTACTTTTTAGATACAATTTATATACATAATTATATTAGTTAGAATTTTAACTTTTAGTAACATTTTCTCATGAAAACCTAGGAAACGATTAATTTTGAACTGTCATATATCAGTATTTTATAGATGAGAATCATTTTATAATTTTAAAACACAAGTTTCATGCTTAATGCATGGGCCACACAAAGGTTCACCAAATTGCCACCTGTCCTAGCCAGAAACATTCAAACTGCAAACCAGAATAAGAAGTTGATGTTTTCACACTGTAGACAGCTTTTACCAAAACATCAGAATAAGGCTCCATGTCATAATGAGACTACCTCTCTTAATGCCTATCTTTTCACTTGACAGGATAATAGTCACTTGATTTATTCAATTGTTAGCCTTTAAACCTAAGTTCACAGCTCAAAATCATTAGGCAAACTGGGATTGTCATATAACTATTAGTTTTACTTTGTATTTTCCCTTTTAAAGCTCTATATCTGTTACTTATTAAATTTTTGCAGAAGTACAACTCCTAACAAAATAGTGCTAACCCAGATGATAGCAAAAGACCATGGAACAGACAAAATCGAACTTCATAATGGGCTCCAGGTGAACTTAACCTGAAAGTCACTCCCTTCAAACCTTCCTACTTGCTGAAAGGTTTTTGACATTGCCAATTACTTCTTCCCATATGGGACCAGACCAGAAACCTGGGGCAGGTCTATCCGATGCTGATGAACGATCCAAATCTGACTACAGGATGCTTAATCATTGAGGCTTTTAGAGAAAGATCTTTGTCAAAAGGGAGAAATGTGAATGCTGTGAGAATAAAAATGGAGTTATTTATGATAAACAACAACAAAAACTTAAACCCTGATAAATAGAGCCAGGAAAGGCCATCAAGAGAGGGTTCTCAAGCGTAAATGCTTGATAACAAAAACTACCAGAAAATATTTTGCAAAAACCACAACTTCTCACAAAGGTCATTACAACCTTACACAATAAAACACTTCTGGGAAGTCATTTTCCCAGCAACTGCCTGTCCAGCCCCAGAATGGTGCCACCCTTGTTACTGATCCTTATAGCCAAGAATAATTATCTCAAAATAATTATATAATCCTCATGTTTTTCCTTCAAAAACCTTTATCTTCTTTTACTTCCATGAATATGCACATTGTTTACTATGGTATGCATGCTCTTATTGCAATGTCTTACTTTCAAATAGATACTGTTTTAGAAAACCTCTGTTTGTTATTTAGATTGACTCTAAAGAGCGAAGAAGCTGGATTTCAAACTCAGGCATTCTTTATCACTATGTTGTCCTGTTAACCACTATGTTGTCCTGCTCCCCAGAAATAACCAAAGAAGGAAGCAAGGAAGAAGAGAAACTGCAAAGATTTAGAAAAAGCAGGAATAAAGTATCTGTAAATCTTGGTAAGGTTGAGGAACAGTGGCGAGGTTTGAAATTAGGTGAAGGATAGGCAGTTGTTGCTTGAAAGTGGAATAGCATGTGTTTAAGACTTCAGGGATAGAGCAGTTCAGGAAATGAGAAAATTGAGGGTGCAGTATTGGAAGCAAATGGCTAAAGTGGAATAAAAGTGAAGGTCAACGGCATAGAGATAAAACTAGAACAATGAAGCTATTATTGTTACATGCACACAATTGAGAGCAGGGCAAATGCTGAGTTACTTGGAGAGAGAGTATAATATCAGTGTTAATGTCAGTGAAGAATTGGAGGGAAGCATATCCCTATGAGGAGAGACTACAAAAGAGATTAGAAAAATAATTTTATTTATTTATTGAATTTTCAAACTTTCCCCTTATATGTCTCACTTAAGTGCTCACGCCTAGAATTACACTCGTTTTTTGTTTTTTTTTTTTCTTCTGACAGGGCAAGCAAAAAATAAATCTGCCATAAAGTCAAGTTGATTTTCTTTCTATGTGTTTGATTTCATAGTGTTTCTCTCCCACATTCTCAGTCTTTGCTGACCTTCTGTTTTTCAAAACCTCCTGAGACTCTAAGGTTATCCGTCTAACCTGACCTTGTGGTGTTTAACTCACTGCCTTTATTTAATATGCTCTGACTCACACCTAGTCTTGACCTGTTTATTGTAGACTGACAGTTGCCTTACAGACCAGATTCACTGCATTCTGGCAACTTTCTGCCCCTTCAGACTCCTTGGTCCTGACCTTGCATATCCTCCTTATATATTTTATAGGGCTTTTAGCTGCCTAAGCTGGATGTGAATGAACATTTCATGTTTTCTTGGCAAGGAAAAAACTTCTTTCTGCTTGGTCTCGGTTAGAAGAAAAGCCTAGCAAGTCAGCCTCTGTAATACTGAAAGACTATGCCATTTTTAAAATAATAAAGTATGTATTATGGCAGACAAACGCCTCTGATTTAGCATCAGAGAATTTTAGATTTGCAACTCAGCATGGCTTTGGCTTTTATAAGCTTCTCTCATTATGAAATTAATTATTTAAATAATTACAATGTAGATGAACCATCATCTCAAAATAGAACCCAATTTACTTCCTGCTAGTCCCCTAAGGGGCCTTTTTCTGTAGTTCAGTGTAGCCATGTCATCGCTCCAATTCACCAATTTGTGTTTCCTGCTTTATGGATGAAGCACTGTGGGGGCTATCATGTTCTGACTACCTTTGCTTCCCCCTTTTCTTTATTACCATGTCAGTATTTTACCAACAACTGACAAAGTTTGGTGGGAGGCAGAAAGTGATAACAGCATGTCCATTGGGCAATTCAGGTTAAATATATGTACATTTAATTATTTACACTTGTATTTAACATTGTAATTGGGAGTCCTGGAAAGGCATTAGAATCTCAGTTTATTGCTAACAGCATGGCACTTGGATTTTCAAAGAAGAGCTGATATGGGGTTAATGAGATTTACTATCAGATATCTGGCTTTGCCTGAAATTGCCTTCTTCACTCTTTCAATAAGTAGTAAAATTTCACTAAGTCTCTTATGTTGGTGATATTTCTTTAAACTGAAACCCATATTGCTACTAGGTGATTAAAAAACTAAGTTTGAAATGTATAACACAATTCTGTACTTGTTAAAACCTTGAGAGAAGCAGAGCTAGATAAACACAGTAGTCCCCCTTTATCCACGGGAGAATACATTCCAAGAACCCCAACAGATGCTTAAAACCGTGGAAAGTACTTAATCTTACATATACTATATTTTTCCTATACTTACATACATTTGATAAAGTTTAATTTATATATTAAGCATAGTACAAAACTAGGAACAATAGTAATAAAATAGGAAAATCATAACATTATGCCAACATCACTTATTCTATGTTTTGGGCCCGTTATTAAGCAAAGTAAGGGTTACTTGAAGGCAAAGACTGTGACACTATTACAGTTGATCTGAAAACTGAGGCTACTACAAGTGACAACTGGATATGCTGAACAAAGGGATGACTTACATTCCAGGTAGGACAAAGTGGTGTAGGCTGATGTGAGATTTCCTTATGCTTCTCAGAAAAGCTTTCAATTTAAAACTTATACATTGTTTATTTCTGGAATTTTCCATTTGGTGTTTTTGAATTGCAGTTAACTGTGGGCAACTGAAACTAGAAAATAAAACTGCAAATAAAGGGCAACTATTGTACTCAATTTTATTTGTGTGTATGAGAATAAAGACATAGTTTCAAAAAGTATGACAGATAAGGAAAAAAACCCTATTTATATAACATATAAACAAGAGTTGTACATCTTGCATTTAAAAAGGTAACTACATATGAGCTAATCAAAGTGTGATTTCTAATAATCAGGTAAAGGTAAAACTTCAACCAACTGTTCTTCACTAACTCCTTTTTAAAATAGCTTTTGCTGCCAAACTGGTCATCATCTAACACAAGTCAGGCTGCTGATGTTATAGAGTAGATTCCTGGAGGGGAGAGGGCATGGTATATACTTGGAAGTGTCCACAGTTTTGCTAAGAAAATAATGGTTTTGTTGTAGTTTCATGTTGATGGAATCTAGGAACTTACAAACCATACTAAAACCCATAAGAATCAAGAGAAATTGACAGTGTAAAAAGAGGAAGTCTGAAATGGTGAGGTTAAAGGCATGAAATAGGCCTTGCCCGGGTTTTAACAATTTGGGCCACATTTGTCGTTATTTCAGAGATGTTTGTGTTTCATACATAACATGAATTTGGGTGACGTATGACTCTTATAGAAAAACAAAAACGTGACTTTTTATGCATGGGTATTAATACATGGAAAATCTGGTAGCTGATAAATCCATGAATGAAAAGAAACATACAAAAAAAAAAATAGAGAATTGGGGAAAACATACAAAAGGTAATTATGTTAGAAAATATTCTCTCAACCTCCATATGCCTTAATTGTCTTTTATATCTAGTGTCAGTGCTTCTGTGCAACACTCTGCATATCTCAATATTAATCTCCAATTCGTTAATTCTCTCCCTAACTGTATATACTTACGAGTGTTACTGGTTACCTCAAACTTATATGCAAACAACATCACTAGACCTAAAAAGGAATATTTCAGGAAGATGAAGATATCAACCCATGAGGAACATATTTTGATTCAAAACCTGCATGTACCCCATAACAGAGCTTCAAAATATGTAAAGCAAAATTTTGTAAAAGCAAATGGGGTAGATAGTCACATTCATAGTTTGACACTTTAACATATCTCCTTCAGTAGCTGATAGACAAAAGTGAACAAAAGAAAAAATCATCCATAAGAATAGAAAAGTGAAACGAGGGCACTGAAATCAATGAACTTGTTCTAATTGGAATGTATGGAACACTGCATCCAACAATTACAGAAAATACATTTTTTTTTTCAAATACACATAAGAAAGTCATCAAGACTGACAATATGCTGGTTTATAAAATAAGCCTTAACAATTGCAATAATTTGAAATAATTTAAATTATAGTTTCTGACCACATTGAAATAACCTAGAAAATCCCCAAATTTGCAAAATTACGCAATACATTTATAAACAACTTAATTATCAACTTAAAGATGATAAAATCATGATAATAAAAAGAAATAATTTCAATTAATTTGACAACTTAAATAAAATGAACAGTCATCTTAATGTATACAAGTTACAAAAAATCACCCAAGAATGAACTGCAAAAAAAAAGAAAAAATAGTCCTGTATTCGTTTTTAAAAATAAAATCTAAAATTAATACCTACCTGTGAAGAAAATCCCAGATAATTTACTTATTATTTTTACACTTGTAAATAAATAAATCCAAATACACAAAGTGGAAATTTTCAAAAAATAAATGGAAAAATAGAATAATTCTAATCTTCACAGATAGTTTAACACTGTTTTCTGAGCAATTAAAAAAACATATAGTTTAAACAAACTGTAAAGATATAAATAACCTGATCAATACTATCAACCTTGTCCAAAACAATATTTGTAGGATGCTACTGCTTCCAACAACTGCCAAATATATAATTTTTACAAGTCAAAAATAACAGAAGTCAGGAAATAGACCTGAAGATATATTGTTATTTAATTTATGATTAAGGTATCACAGCAATTTAATGAGGAAAAGACGTAGTTTTTTTTCACAATTAATTCTGAGCTAATTTGATACCCATATGGAAAAAGGAAACAAAATCTTGATGTCTATTTTAAGCTATATATTTATTTGCATGAAAATGTGAAAAAAATCATTAATGTTTCAAAGTGAAGACACAGGAGAGTATCTTCATGACCTTGGTCTAGGCAAAATTTCCTTAAGCTATCAACAGCATTCACCATAAAAAAATGTTGTGTTGTGGGCTATATTAAAATAATAATTTCTGTTTAGTAAAAGACATTACTAAAGTTTGTAAAAGCAAGCAAGAAAATGGAAGCAGATATTTGCAGTATGTATTTTAAACAAAGGTCTTGCCTTCAGAATATATAAAGTACTTCTATGAATTTTTAAGAGAAAGGCAAAAAATACAACAGAAAAATGGATAAAGGCTTTAAACAGGCACTTCACAAAAGGAGAGTATCAAAATTACACAATAAACATAAAAGGGAGGCTTATTTTACTTGCCATCAGAAAAATGGAAGTTAAAATCACAGTGTAATAATACTGCACAGTCACTGGGAATATTTAAAAAGAAAGACACAAAATACCAAGTGAAATCAATAGAAACTCTCAAACTCTGCTCTTTGGAGTTACAAAGAAAAATCACACAAGAATAAATGATGCAATTAAAAAAAAAAAAAAAAACCCTGTGCTCCAGCGTGGGCAACAGAGCGAGACTCCATCTCAAAAAAAAAAAAAAAAAAAAAAAAAAAAAAAAAAAAAAAAAAAAAAAAAAAAAAAAAAACAGCAACAAAAAAACAACAACTCATCATTTAATTTTTGATAATTTTATTGAAATGTAGTGCATGCTGTATGATTTGAACATTCAAGTGCATAGTGAATTTTAGCATAATCACAGATGTTTGCGACTGTGATCACCGTCGTCAACTGTGTAACATTTTTATCACGTTGAAAAGAAAGCCTGTACCCTTTAGCTATCAACCTCTACCCAGTTTCAGGAAAACTGTAATCTGATTTTGTTTCTACAGATTTACCTATTCTGGGCATTTCAGCTGAATAAAATGATATAATAGGCAATATTCATGGTCAATACAGGCTTTTATAACCAAGTTCTGTAAATTAGGTTATTTGTAAACAACAGATTATTCTGAAGGCTGGGAAGTCCAAGATCAAGGCAGCAGCAGATTTGGTGTCTGGTGATGGTCTTCTTTCTGGCTTATAGACTGTGCCTTCTTGCTGTGTCCTAACATGGTAGAGAGGTTTAGCTAACTCTCTGAGGTGTCTTTTATAAGGGCACTGATCCCATTTATGAGATTTGAGGCCTCATGACTTGATCACCACCGAAAGGCCCTACCTTCTAATACCATCAATTTAGGGATTAGGTTTCAACACATGAGTTTTGATTTCAAATATTCAGACCATACATTCTGCCTCTGGCACCCAAGATTACTTTATTCCTTTTTGATGCCCAAATTACACTTCATCATATGAATACACGACTTTCTGTTTACTCTTTCATCAACTGATAGACACTTGGGCTGTTTCCACAATTTGGCTATTATAAATAAAGCTGCTATATACATTTGTGTTCACATTTGTATGTGGATACATGTTTTCATTACTTTTAGGTATATAAGACTTAATGTAAGAGTTATAGAGATATATAACTAGTGATATGATTTTTAAGTGTCATGTAACTTAGAATGGATAAATCATATAGTAACTCTCTGTTTAATAATTTAAGGAAGTGCAGACTTTTTTCCAAGGAGACTGCAATGTTTTTTACATTACTACTAGGCAATGCTTGTTATTATATGACTTTTTTATACTAGCCATTCTAGCGGGTGTGAAGTGGTATTTCATTGTGGGTTTGATTTGCATTTCCCTGATGGCTAGTCATGTTGAGCATGTTTTCACATGCTTATGGGTCATTTTTATACCTTTCTTGAAAAAATGTCTATTTAAATAGTTTTCCCATTTTTATTTGGATTGTCTTTTTGTTATTGAGTTATCAGAGTTCTTTACATTTTCTGGATACAAGTCCCTTATCGGATGTATGAATTACAAATATTTCTCCCAGTCTATGGGTTGTATTTTTTTACTGTCTTAATGGTGTCTTGTGAAGCAAAAAGGTTTTTTTCACTTGGATGAAGTCAGATTTATCTCTTCTTTTCTGCCTTTGATGTCATAACTAATAATCCCTTGCTGAGCTCAACATCATATAGGCTTACCCCATGACTTCTTGTAATAGTTTTATAGCTTTAGTTCTTCTATTTGGGTCTTTGACTATTTTGAGAAAATTTGTGTGTGTGTGTTAGTTAAGGGTCTGACTTCATTCTTTTGCATGTAGCTACACAGTTGACAAAACATCATTTGTTGAAAACATCATTGTTTTTCTCATTGTATGGTCTTGACACCCTTGTTGAAAATCAGTTGACCATAGATGTGTGGCTTTACTTATGGACTCTTAATTGCATTCCATTGGTTTACATCCTTGTGCCAGTTCCACACTGTGGTGATTTTTGAAATATGGAGGTGTGAGGTTTCCTACCCTGTTATTCATTTTCAAAATCATTTTGACTATTTTGGGTCCCTTACAATTTTATATGAATTTTAGATGCATCATGTGTTTCTACAAAGAAGTCTTTTGGGGTACTGATAGGGATTGCATTGAATCTGTTGAGCAGTAGACAGTTTGAGAGTATTGCTATCTTAACAATATTAAATGTTTTGGTTCCATAAATACAGAATGTTTCTCCAATTATTTAGAGGTTTAATTTATTTTAACAATGTTTTGTAGATTTCAGAGTACAAGTTTTGCACTTCTTTTTTACATTATTTCTATTTCATTTTTTGATACTATTGTAAACTGAATTACTTTCTTAATTCCATTTTCAATGTAAGTGTGCTTGTTTGTTCAATGTAAGTGTGCATAGAAATAAAATTGATATTTGTATATTGGTTTTATATCTGTCAACCTTGCTGAACTTATTAGTTATCATAAGTTTATTTTATATTTTTTTATTTTTTTGAGACAGGATATTTCCCTGTCACCAAGGCTAGAGTGCAAGGCTGGAGTGCAGTGGTGTGATCTCAGCTCACCACAGCCTCAACCTCCTGGACTCAAGTGATCCTTCAACTTTAACTCTCCCCAGTAGCTGGGACTACAGGCATGCACCACCACACCCTGCTAATTTTTGTATTTTTTGTAGAGTTGTTTCAGAATGTATAATGCAGAATTAATAGGAGTAAAAGTTGAAGAAAGTATGTAAATTGGAATTGGGTTGAAAGTTTGGAGTGAGTGGAGCCTCGTGGCATTTAAGTTTGGTGACTAGGTGACAAATATAGATTAAAAAAATACTGCTTTATAGATCCATTCACATTATTATAGCCATTTTGACATTATTTTTTATTTTTCTATATGATCTTTTGACCTAGGCATGGCTCTGGGAGTGAACCATTTGGATGAGAGATTTATATGAAGTCAACATGTAAGAACAGAGCTTTGTATTTGTAAGTTGTCATTGAATAACGAACCACTCTATAAATAAAACAATTTATTATTTATCACCAGCCTATTGGTTAACTAGGCAGTTTTCCTTATGTAGAACAGGCTCTGCTGATCTTGACCGGGGTTCATATGCTCGAGATTTAGCTTTCCTCCATATATTCTTTCATCCTCCTACAGGCCAGTCCAGACTTGGTCTCAGGTCTGAGGCAGAAATCTAATGGAAACTGTAGCACACAGGTTTCTGAGACCTGGGTCTTAAAATAACACAATTCACTTTTGCTGCATTTCATTACTCAAAGTACATACTATGCTGCTCAGCTCATATTCAAGAGACGATGAAAAAAAGAAAAAAGAAACTCCACCTCCTGAAGTAAAGAACTTGTGAATTCACATTCCATAGGATATAAGGAAAGGAAATTATTGACTGGGACCATAAATTAAATGAATCTAGTACAATATCTAATATAATTTCAGGCTTAATTTTGTAAATGTTATTCTAAAAATGTGAGAATCTCGGAAGAGCTTCAACTTTCCAAATTCTCATGTTTAAAGCATCCATGTTTCCGTTATCAATATAGGGATATTGATATGTAAGCTTATTGCTCATTAGAACATGTGAAATAAAATGAACAGAGTTAAGTATAAAATGTTTTTTTTTTTTTTTTTTGAGACGGAGTCTGGCTCTGTCGCCCAGGCTGGAGTGCGGTGGCCGGATCTCAGCTCACTGCAAGCTCCGCCTCCCAGGTCTACGCCATTCTCCTGCCTCCGCCTCCCAAGTAGCTGGGACTACAGGCGCCCGCCTCGTCGCCCGGCTAGTTTTTTGTATTCTTTAGTAGAGACGGGGTTTCATGGTGTTAGCCAGGATGGTCTCGATCTCCTGACCTTGTGATCCGCCCGTCCTGGCCTCCCAAAGTGCTGGGATTACAGGCTTGAGCCACCACGCCCGGCCTAAAATGTTTTTAACTGATAGGGTTTTATGGGTTGCTAAAAATAAGATTTAAAACTAAAGCACATTGAGGAAGACAAGAAAAAAGAATCCCTAGAGCCCTTGTCCTAATAACCTGTAAATCCATTATCATTGGCACAAATTCCTGCAACCTAGACCACTGAGGCACCCACACTCATCACAAACTAATCACAACTGAAGAAGCTTCATGGAGACTATCCCATTGTGAGAAAACAAAACCAGACTTCCATATCCTGCCAAACTGGCACCCTCAGGTCCATATGCCAGTGAAAATCTCATATAAAAGGCTCTCAAGGTGAATGCACTACCAGATGTATGGACATCAATACAAGGACACGAAAGACAGGAAAGGGCAAGAAAACATGTCATCACCAAAGGGGCACAATAATTATTTGGTAACTAGTCCTCAAGAAATATAAATTTGCCAATTGTCTAACAGTAAATTAAAAATAATGATATTAAGGACACTCAGTGAGATACAAGTGAATGTGAACAGACAATTTAATAAAATCAGAAAATTTGTAACCTGAATGAAAAACTTAACAAAGAGAATTTATGTCATAAATTTTATAGTTTTTTCTATTATAAAAATTTTATATCATAAAAAAGATCCAAAGAGAAATTTCATAAATAAATAACTTAATCACTGAAATAGAAAAAAAATACAGAGCTTCACCAGCAGACTAGATCAAGAAGAATCTATTAACTAGAAGTCAAGTATTTTGAAATGACTCGCACAAAGAAGGAAAAATAATAAAAAAGGGAAGACAGCCTACAGGACTTATGCGACATGATTACAAATAAATATTTTCATTTGTGGAGTTCCAGAGGAAAATAGAAAGAGAAAGGGACAGAACCTTATCTAAGAAAATAATTGTTGTGGCTGGGTGTGGTGGCACATGCCTGTAATCCCACACTTTGGAAGGCTGAGACTGGCAGATCACTTGAAGTCAGGAGTTCAAGACCAGCTTGGCCAACAAGGTGAAAACCTGTCTCTACTGAAAGTACAAAAATTAGCTGGGTATGGTGGTGGGCACCTGTAATCCAAGCTACTTGGGAGTCTGAGGCAGGAGAATCACTTGAACCTAGGAGGTGGAGGCTGCAGTGAGCCAAGATTGTGCCACTGCATTTCAGTCTGTGTGACAGAGTGAGACTGTCGCAAAAACAATGACAACAACAACAAAAACTTTCCATGTCTTAGGAAAGATAGGGATACCTGAATCCATGAAGCTCAAAGGTTCCCAAATAGATTCAACCCAAAGAGGTTTTTTTCAAGGCACATGATAATCAAACTGTCAAAGTCAAAACAAATAGATAAATCTTAAAAGAAGCAAGAGAAAAGCATCATGTCACAGATGAAGGAATCTTCATTAGACTATCAGTGGATTTCTCAAAAGTCTTGCAGACCAGGAGAGAATGGGATGATATATTCAAAGTTCTGAAAAAGAAAAAAAAAATCAAAAACCAAACTAAACCAAACCAAAACAAAAATGCTTTCCAATAATACTACTATGCCAAGAAAATTCTTCAGAAATGAAGGAGAAATAGTCTTTCACAGATAAGCAAAAGCTGAAGAAATTCATTATGACCAGAGATGCTTCACTAGAAATGCTTAAGGGAGTTCTTCAAGCAGAACCAAAAGGATGATACTTACTATCATTAATACATATGAAAACATAAAACTTACCAATAGAGATAACTACATAGTGAAATCCAAAATACTCCAATACTGTAAAGATGATATATAAATTATACATATCTCTAGTATAAAGGTTAAAGGCACAATAGTCAAAAATAACTAAAGGTGTTATAAGTTGTTAAGGAATATACAATATAAAAAGACACAAATTGTGACATGGGAACATCAACTGTGGGGATGGTAAATGTATAACATTTTTTATGTGACAGAAGTTGTTATCAGCTTAAAAGCGTAGATCATAACTATAAAATGTTTTATGTAAGCTGGATATTAACCACAAAACAAAAAGCTATAGCAAATATATGAATGATAAAGAAAAAGGAATCAAAGCTCAGCACTATAGAAAAATATAATATCACAAAGATAGGAAACAAGAGAGGAAGAAAGTTGCCACAACCCAACTAGAAACTAACAAAATGACTGTGCAAGTCCTTACCTATCAATAATGACACGAAAGTTAAATGGATTAATTTCTCAAATCAAAAGACATAAAATAGCTGAATTAATAAAAAAGGAAACAATATTCAACTATATGCTGACTACAAATTACCCACTTGAGCTTTGTGGATAACATAGTGGAAAAATTAAAGGACAATAGACATTGCATGTAAATAGTAACCAAAAGAGGGCAAGGGTGCCTATTATCTTATACCTAATAAAATAGACTTCAAAACAAAAGCTGTCACAAGAGACAAAGGAGGTTATTATTTAACAATAAAGTGGTAAATTTATAAAGAAGATGTAACCACTGCAAATGTTTCTGTATCCAATATTGGAGCACCTAAGTACATCAAGCAAATTGTAATGAAGGTGAAGAGAGAAATAGATAGCAATATATTAATAATAGGGAACTTCAGTATTCCACTTTGAACAATAAATAGATAAACCAAACTGAAAGTCAATAAGGAAATACCGGACTTGAATTCAATTATTTATCAAATGGACCTAGTAGATGTATGCAGATCGTTTCATTCAACAGTAGCAGAACACATTTTCTTCCAATGTACATGGAAAATGCCCAGGACAGATTATAAGTTAGGCCACAAAAAGTCTTAACAAACTTAAGATTTAAATATTATCTAGTATCATTTCAGACCAGAATTTTATGAAGCTGGAAACCAATAACAGGAAGAAGCTTGTAAAGTTAGGTTGAAATTAAACATGCTCCCGAGTCATCAAAATGTCAAAGAATAAATCAAAAGAGAAATTTAAAAATATCTTGAGACAAATGACAATGAAAATACAATATACCAAAACCTATGGGAAGCAGAGAAAGCAGTTCTAAAATGAAAATTTATAGCAATAAATGCCTCATTAAAAAGATGTTCAAAGTAAATAGTCCAACATTACACATTAAGAAGCTAGAAAAAGTAGAACAAACTAAATTTAGAATTAACAGAAGGAAGGAAATAATAAAAATCAGAATATAAATAAGCTAAATTGAGAAGAGAAGAATCATAAAAAGAAAAAACTAAGAGTTTTTAAAATAAATATTTGACAAATGCTTAGCAAGTTTATGATAAAAAGAGAAAATGCGAAAATAATAAAAATGGATGCCTCAGAAACAAAAAAAAATGATCATAAGAGACTCTGAATAATAATTATATTACAACAAATTGGATAACCTAGAGTAAATAAATAAGTTCTTAGGAAAATACAACCTACCAAGATTGAGTCAAAGAGAATTAGAAAGCCTGAACAGACCAATAACAGACGAAGAGATTGAAGAAGTACTAAAAAACCTCCCTGCAAAATATTTTCACAACCAGATGGCTTCACAGCTGAATTCTAACATACATTCAAAAAAATTAATATCTATACTTCTTAAATTCTTCTGGAAAATAGAACTAGAGGGAATACTTACAAACACATTTTATGAGGCCAAAATTGCTTTGATATCTAAGCCAAAGACATCACAAGACAAAAATTATCTACAGATCAAGGTCTCTGATGCATATTGATGCAAATATCCTCAATAAAATATTAGTAAACCAATTCCAATAGCACATCAAAAACATTATACATTATAATCCGGGGAGATTCATCCTTGTCATGTGAAGCAGGTTTAACAAATGCAAATCAATCAGTGTGCTACACCACATTAATAGAGTGAAAGTTAAAAGCCACAAGATTATTTTATTTAATGTGGAAACAGCATTCAACAAAGTCCAACATTTCTTCTTGAAATTTACTCTCAACTGTTTTGGTATAGAAAAAGTTTTTTGACTTAATAAAGGTCATTTATGAAACACCCACAACTAACATTATAATCAATAGGAAAAAACAAAAAGCGTTTCCAGTAAGATCGGGTAGAAGGCAAGGATGCCCACTCTTGCCACTTCTATTTATCACAGTAATGGAAGTACTGACAGAAGCAATCAGACTGGAAAAAAGAAAAAGCATCCAAATCAGAATGGGAGAACTAAAATTATTTATATTTTCAGATTATATTATCCTATATGTGTATTCCAAAGGTTCCATGAAAATATGTTAGAAATAATGAATGAATTCAATAAAGTTGCAGAATAAAAATCAACATGCAAAAATTAACATATGAAAAAGAAATCAATAAAATAATCCTATTTATTATAACATAAAAATGAAATAATTAGGAATAAATTTAACAAAAGAGGTCAAAGATCTGCACACTGAAAGCTATAAAATATTAATGACAAAAACTGAAGAAGACACAAATAATGGAAAGATATCTTATGCTCATGGAATAGAAGAATTAAAATTGCTAAAATGCCTAAACTACCCAAAGCAACATACTGGTTCAGTGTAATCCATAGCAAAATCCCAAGGGCATTATTCATAGAAATAGAAAAAAAAAATCCAAAATTTGTATGGAGAAATAAAAAAACTCAAATAGTTAAAATAATTATCTGAAAGGAAAACAAATTTGGAGATACCACACTTCCTGATTTAAAATTATATTACAAGTGTATGTCAATTAAAACAGTATGATACTAGCATAACAATGGACACATAGACTAGTGGAACAGAATAGAGAGCCTGGAAATAGATGCAAACATATATGAGCAACTAATTTGCAACAAGAGCACCAAGAGAACACAATGAGAAAAAAATAGTCTCTTTATTAAATGGTTCTGGGAAAACTGGATTTTTGCATGAATAAAATCATGAAATTAGACTGGGTGGGCTGAGGCAGGAGGATTGCTTGAGCCCAGGAGTTTGAGATCAGCCTGGGCAACATAATGAGATCTTTTCTCTATTAAAAAAAAAGAAAAACAAAAAAAGAATAAAATTAAACCCTTACCTTGCACCGTACACAAAATACCCTAGATTAGAACATAAGGTCAAAGCTCTTGGACACTGGCCTTAATAATGGTTTTTTGGATATTATGCCAACATCTCGGCCACAAAAACAAAAATAAGTAACTATGACTGAATAGAACTAAAATTTTTCTGCACAGCACAGGAAACAATCAACAAAATGAAACAGCAGCCTATAGATTGGGAAAAAAATTGCAAACCATGTATTTGATAAGGGGTTAATATCTAAACTTTATAAGGAACTCATGCAACTCAATGAAAAGAAAACAATCAAAAAATGAACAAAAGATTTGAGTAGACATTTCTTCAAAGAAGACATAAAAATGGTATATTAAACAGGTATATGAAAAGGTACTCAACATCATTAATCATCAGAGAACTGCAAATCGAAACCACTATAAATGCCACCACATTCCCTTTAGGATGGCTGTTATCAAAAGTCAAATTTTAAATGTTAGTGAGAGTGTGGGGAAAAAAGGAACTATTGTACCCCATTTGTTGGAAATGTAGATTAGTACAACCATTATGAAAGTGAATATAGAGGTTTCTAAAAAATTACAAATAAAACTACCATATGACATGACATTTTCCCTTCTGTGTATATGCTATATTCAAATGAAATTCAATTAACGCCTTGTAAAATATCTGTACTCCCATGTCAACTGCAGCATTATTTCCAACAGCCAAAATGTGGAAATAATCCTAGCATCCATTGATGGATGGATAGATGGATAAAGAAACTGTTGTACAAACATATAATGGAATATTATTCAGTCCTGACAAAGAACAAGCTATTGCCACTTGTCCCAACATGAATAAGCCTGGAAGATATTATGCTATGTGAAATAAGCCAGAAACAGAAAGAAAATTACAGCATGATCTCACTTATATGTGAAATAATAAAAAAAATCAAATACACAGAGATAGAGAACCAAACTGGTTATGAGCACCAGGAATTGGGGAGGAAATAGGCATATGTAGGTCAGAGGATACAGAATAGTAGATATGTAGGATGAATAAGTCTAGAATTCTAATGTACTACACAAGGATTAAAGGTAATAAAATTGTACTGTATATGGAATTCATGCCCAATGAGTAGATTTTAGCTGTTGTTGCCACAAAAACAAGAAAAATGGGTAATTTCATAAGATGATAGATTTGCCTCACCACAGTAACCCTGTTACCATCTATATGTATCCCATAACATCGTGTCATATACCTAAATATATATAATATAATTTACTTTGTTTTTTTTTTTTAAACTAAAACATATTGTGTTTGCATTGTAATTTCTGGAAATTTGTTGGTGATTGTTTGTCATTTTCATGCTTGTTTGCTAGATGAATATGAGTTTCAGTTTGGCTGGGAATTAAATACCCAAAGTAGCAATTATTTATACAACTTTATTTCTGTTATCTAGAATTCAGAGTCAGAGGCCAGGGCTGTAAGACATTCCATGGTGTCAGGATCTAGGCTTCTTTCTTTTTGTTGCACCATTACTTCATAACTTTTTGTTTGTTTCTTAATAAACTTTTAATTTCAGAGTACATTTAGATTTCAATAAAAGGAACAAAGATAATATGGAAATTTAAAGTATATGCCTCACCAAGTTTCCTTGACAGTTAACCATGCAAGAAACCAATATTGGTACCTTACTATTAACTAAAATTCAGACTATGTTTAAATTTTACCAGCTTGTCTTTTAATGTCTCTTTCTGTTCCAAGATCCAATCCAGGGTACAATAAA
Organism: Rhinopithecus roxellana; assembly: GCF_007565055.1. Taxonomy (NCBI): domain Eukaryota; kingdom Metazoa; phylum Chordata; class Mammalia; order Primates; family Cercopithecidae; genus Rhinopithecus; species Rhinopithecus roxellana. The sequence goes on along the minus strand of NC_044558.1, from coordinate 113,134,332 downwards.
CACTTATTTGTCATGTCTATGAAGTCTCCTCTGGTCTGTGACAATGTTTCAATCTTCACATCTTTCCCATGACCTTGATGTATACTGGTCAGATAGCCCGCAGACTGCCCCCCTTCCCCAGTCTGGGTTTGCTTGATTTTTTTTATAATTAAAATCGGTTATTGATTTTGGGCAAGAATACTACAGAGGTGAGATGCCCTTCTCATCACATCACATGAGTGGATACACATTATTACTGATGATATCAATCATCACTTGGCTATGGTACCATGTTTTTTAGATTTTTTCACTCTTAAATTACCTTGTTTCCTTTTTTCATATACTGCATTCTATTCTTTGGAAGTATGTCACTAGGTTTAGCACATCCTTAGGGGGAAGAGATTAAGCTCCACATTTGGGAGTGGGGAGACATTACATGTTAAGAGGAAGTCTGTAAGGAAGTAAGGAATATTTATCTCTTCTATCTAATTTTAGTCATCATTTAATTACTTATTTTTATCATTATGGCTCATTGGTATTTATTTTACACTTTGAGTTGTAATTAATTATTCCATTATTCATTTTGTTGCTCAGATTTTCCAGTTATGACAGATAGAAGCTACTTCAGATTGCCTTCAATTTCTCTTAATATTTACCATTCTTTTTTATTTTTTAGAAAGTCCTTACATTCAAAGATGCTCCAGAATTTACATTTTTCTTGTCCCAATTAGAATAAGCTTTAGTTCCTTTTATGAAATAAGCTTTAGTTCCTTTTATGAAAAAGATACTTAGAAACCAAGACGTGTGCATTAAGTGTGCTTGTTGCTTCTGAGGCGTCACTGATTCTAGGCTCTTTTCGCAAGTAGAACTAGGTAATATATTAATAACAAATACTTAGAATTATTTCTTTATCTTCTCTGTGTGGACATACACACATATATATGCATACATACACACACACACACACACACACCTAAACTAAACTTAAATTCATTCTTACATCACTGCCTCTAATTGAGTACCATATTATTTTTATAATACTCCTTTTTTGCTAATGTGCAATTTACTTCTCTGACAGTAAAAAAAAAAAAAAAAAATGACTGTCAGCCTCATCTATCCATTTACTTGTTTTATCTCATTGTACATATCATGCCTTTTTGGCCTCGTGGTGTAAGATAACAATCTGAATGTTACAGGCAATAGAATGAAGATAGGAATGGAGAATTATAGTCAAAGAACACATGAAATTTTCTTTAAGAAAGGTCCAGAAGCTGCCTCACAAGTTTTTTGCTTATATTTTATTGGCCAGAAATAAGTCACAAGGTGACATCAAGCTGAAAGAAAGTTTGGAAATTATAAACTGTCCTGGGAAGTCAAATGTGAAGCTTAACACCCCCCACCCTCCACATACACACACACGATTACTATGAATGTTAGGAAAACAAAAAGGAAGAGAAATTAGAAGATATTTAAGACTCTCTTCCATACATTTCCTGTGTATGTATATATATATATATCTATATATATATGTTTCTAAATATTATATATTGTTATTGTAATTAATGAAATAAAGAAGTATTTAATATTATAATTAATTTGGGAATTATACAAGCCCATTTAGATAGACTGAGACAATGATTGTTATCTTTTAAATCCATATTTTATATCCCTTCATCTTTAGCCTCATATATAGTCCAGGTTACTTTAAATAAATGAACATGTGATTAATAGATTTAAAGTCAAATGGGTCTAGGAATTAAGTTGGAAAAAATGTGATGCAGGCTATCATTTAGGAATCTGGAGAGACTATTTCACCACATTTTCTAAAATTGTCTTTAAATGTATGAAAGAAATAGCATTCTTATTTTTATATCACTGCTTCCTGTTTTCTCTTAACAAGGATTGTGAACAGTGACATTAATCTGTTGACTGTTGCTGAATATATCAGATACGCTTCATAAATGTGCACCTGCTGTGCTGCTGAAAGAAACTGGTATTTTCTGATGCTCCATTGAATACAATGGACTGACAGCTTGAAGTGGCAGAAAGAAAGATAGGTGGGAGGAAAGTCCAAGAGTAAATGTGTTAATAATATACCATCATACACTCTTCATTGAAACCAGTTATTACTGAAAAGAATGGAAAAACAACAAAGTCTTAAATAAAGGCTATCTTATGAAATGTAATAACACTAGAACTTGTACTAAAATAGATATACTCTTCAGACTGAACTGATTATAAATTTCTAAATGCATGGTACTATGTTTTCTTTTTTAAAAATCTAAGTTATTTAGAGGTGACGGCCTTGAGCATGAACTAGCCAAGTTATGCATAATACTTACTGAATATTAAAATGCAAAGAATTTATATCAAAAATGGCATATTATATTCCCCTGTGTAACATTACATTTTTAAAGTTTCAACAAAAGGCCTATAAAACCTCTGTATATAGCTGCATGATGGTTCCCAATTGTTCTGAAAATAGCTCAGTCCATGGAAAATATTATAAAGAAATTTCACTCAGCTCTAAATATATCTATTCCTTTGACATAGTCATAGCAATTCAAGCATGAGAATGAATACAAAATAGGCCTTATGAAACCTGAAATGGAATTTTCCTGTATTTTAAAATTATATGCCCCTTCTAAGAAGTGAGAAGATTTGGAGATAATTCAATGTACACTTACTAGAAACATGAACCTTAATGGTGAAAGTATTCCAGTAATTAGTCTTTCTTTCCTAATTATAGTTGTGGAAATGTGCTTTCTTTTTTTGCTTTGTGATTTCTGAATATTTTACTATTCAAAAGAAAAATATCATACATTAGAAATAATGGAAAGTTTTTCACTTAAGCAGAATACAGAATGTCTATATCGTTCAGCTTTGTATTTATTATCATATCAAGTTTATACTAATAACATAAAATCTTTCTCCTTATAGAAAAATACCTAAAATGTTGTCAATTAGTAACAATAACGATAATCAGAATACTAATAGAATAGAAAAAAGTTTTTCTGTGTGTTTTATTAGTTCTTCTAATTTCTGTGGTGAGATAAATGTATTTTAAATAATATTCAGATATTATTGCAACAATAAGCTTTCAATAATATATTTACATTTTAAAATATTTCACGTTTGGTATGTATTGCTGAATTATACTAAAACTGCTTATTTTGGTCATTGTTTTATTAATTAAACTATGTTATAATTATTTCTCTCAATGATGTTTAACCCATTTGCATACTTATTATATTCCATAAAATTATTACATTTCCCCCTTACATTTTTCTTGGCTAAACTTTACATACTAAATCCTTTAAAGTTTATTTTCCCTCCTAAGAACACTACTGTGGCTTGTCCAGACATCTTAAGGGTTCATCTTTTGGGAGAGATTTTTGTCATTTCAGGAATAGTGGTGTTAGAAAGAGCTTGATTTATAGCATTTTCTGATTCTGTGGTGTATATATTTTTCCCAGCATTATTTCAATCTAAGAGATATACATTTGGCCTTTGAGAGTTCATAGAAGGGTCCAGTTCATCATTTAATCTATTTATTCCTTTTTTTTCTGGTCAATTGCTTTATAACCTATTAGATTATGCTATGATTATTTAAGAAATTATTGTCATATTATTAAGTAACCCCTGAATTGCTCTTAATGGTAATTTCCTTTCATTATCACTATATGTATGCATGATTTTCCACATTACAACGTGACTTCAATGAAAGTTAGAAACTGCTCTATCTTTGAATTGATATTGACTTTCTCAACACAATTTTCTGTTCCAACAGTGCTTGACTGTTTTATGAATGTTAGTATGTCAGCATGATTTCATTATCCCATTTCTTCCTGCACTTCTACTATCTTTAATTTCTTGATTCAATGAATGAAATGAATTCTCTTCTGAAATACTTCTTCCACTTCTCTAATGACTTCTTTAAAGTCCCTCATCACAGGCTCCTCTTCTTTTAGCAATCCTATGACTCAGTGTTTCCTATATTTCAATATACAAGATAATAAGAGAATGGTGTTTTTGTTTTTTGTTTTTTGTTTTTTTTTTTGTTTGTTTGTTTTTTTAATGTAGTCTCCTAGATTTGACTAACAAATTCTGATTTAGTAGGTTTTCCTCCCACTTCAGGTGTAACATTTTTGTAAGCACCAAGATAATTTTCATGTGGATGACTCATGTACCACATTTGGATAAATACTTCATAAATCTTTTTTTTTAAAGGCTCTGTCTCATGCCCTTGCCTTTAGTGATATTATCTTTTCTAGCTTAAATATGCAATGGACTTAAAAATCTACATCTCAAGTCTGGTCCAAATATATTTACCGAACACACTCTTTAAAGCATTTAAAGTTAGCATAATGTCAAGACCACTGACTCAATGTGACAAAATACTTTGTTTGTATTTATTTACAAATGAAATATTTTATTTGTATTTATTTATAAAATTATAGTGGTATTTAGCAGATCAAACTTTTCATAGGGTTCTCCCCAAAAGCAGACAGATAGTCCACACAAGAAAAAAACTAAAAGCAATTGGTTTAAAAAACAAAAGCAAAAAAAAAAAAAAAAAAAAAACACACACACACACACACAAATTAAAAAAACATGGTGATATGTGAAGTGGTGTAAAATTGCTTAGAGAATAAATGGGCATTAGGAAAAATATTTTAATTTGTTCCAGGTCTTCAAGTGTACTAAAATGTCTTCATCATTGTTTTACAATATATAGCATCTCATAGAAGGAAAAAAAATGCTGTCAATTTAAAGCCGCCTAATTTCAAAACTATAATAGTTCTGCTTGACTAGCTATTTGAATAGTTAGTGGTTTAAGCTCTCTAACCCTTCACCTGCCTATTCTTCAAAGAGGTAAGCAATTGTATACATGTTAAGCCTATAGATTCCTGACTAATCTGACTTAGGCCTTATTAATTACAAACTAACAGACTTTTTGGAAGCTCATTAAGGAAACAAGTTAGCTCACTAAATTGTCATTCTTCCATGGTCTCTGTCTTTTTGAGCCAAATTAGTACATGTCTTGCATTAACATCTGCCACTAACTTGGAAGGCATTGCACTCCCACATCAGTATCATCCTCACATTCAACCCTCCCCAAGATGTTTAATATTCTCCTTAACCTCATATGTATTAAGTCTATTAATATTTTTATGGGAAATGTTGTTGTATTTTAGGATTGGAATACCCTCATTTAATACTAAATTCATATTTTATTTGGCATTTTATGTTTGAATAATTAATTCATTTTATGACTGATATGTGGTTTGAGATAATTTTTCCAAATTATCAATCAACTATTCTAACATATTATTAAACTGTTTATTCTTTCCTCACTAACTTTGATATTTTATCACAGATTAGATTATTAAATAGACCTGTGTTTTTATTTTTGATTGTCAATTTCCTCATTGATCTCAATTTTTTAATCAATAACTTCAGTGACTATGCCATGGCTAATTTATTCACATTATTATCTGAAGGAGTCATTAAGCCCCTCATCGCTCCAAATTTACAATTCAAATATTTAGCGCAGCCTCTTAGTTATCCAAATACATTTCAGAGTAATTTTTGCAAATTGCAAACAATTATCTGGAGAAACTATTGCAATTAATTTAAGTTTATAAATTATTTTACCGAGAATTTGGAAATTCTTTTATCTTAGTCTTTTCTTGGTTCAAATACATAACATTTGAAATTCTGCTAATTCAATCTGCTAGCACATCTGGCCACCCAGGTTGGAGTGCAGTGGTGTGATCTTGGCTCACTGCAACCACTGTCTCCTGGGTTCAAGTGATTCTCCCATCTCAGCCTCCTGAGTAGCTGGGATTACAAGTGCCCATCACCACGCTGAACTAATGTTTGTATTTTAGTAGAGATGGGGTTTCACCAGGTTGGCCAGACTGGTCTTGAACTCCTGATCCCTGGTGATCTGCCTACCTTGGTATCCCAAAGTGCTAGGATTACAGGCGTGAGCCACCACACCCAGCCACACATCTTTTGTGTGTAAATGAAGCTACAAGGATTGTTATAACCTGGGGTGCTACAGATACAGTGCTTGGGCCTTATGGGATTGAAAAGGCTGAGCAGATAAGACGAGGAGGCTTGGATCTAAGACTAGAGATGAAGGATACGGAGAGTTCCACAGCATATGGCAGGATGAGAAAATAACTAGTGTAGACAGAGGACCGGATCCAATCTCATCTTATTTCCCATCCTCATTTAACTTTAAGACTTCTAAAAATTGGGACCTGGGAATTAGAGAATGAAAGGAAAGCCTGGGGAAAAATTTAAATTTACTAAATTCATTCTCAATTGGTAATGTTATATTGTTTTGATTTGTAGCATGAGGGCTTGGGAAAAAAATTACAATTTTGGAGTGGGTGGAGCCAAGATGACTGACTAGGACAGCACCTTTTGGAGGTTCCCATCGAAAAAAACCATAATATGTGTGTGAATCTTTCACCAACAACCAAGGTATTCAGATTCTCTTGTCAAAATTGACTAGAAGGCTAGTGTGACCCACGGAGAAAAGGAAGAGCAATGTGGTGTGCCCCCACCTGAGAGTCACAGGGGGAAGGGGAACCCCCTTCCCCCACCCAAGGGAGGTGATGAGTGAGCGTGCCACCCAGCGGGGGAAACTGCTTTTTCCATGGAACTGTGCAATCCACAGATTGGAAGATCGCACTCGTGAACCCATGCTGCCACCGGGGCCTAGTTTCCCAACCCCAGAATGCGCAGATTCTTACAGCCTCTCAGGTGGAATCTGCTTAAGCCTACCAAACTCCTCCGGGAAGGGGTGACCAGCACTGTCTGCTGTCTAAAGCATTTGGCCCTGTCTGCTGTCTAAAGCATTTGAACTTCTTGGGCGAGGGGCAGCAGCCAGCAACCGCCTAACATGCTAAGCTCCCTGGGCTGGGAAAGGAGAGCACCCATTTCTATAGCTCCAGGCTGTGCTTTTCCCGTGCTGGAGCCAGGGAGGCTGGACAGCTTGGTCCCAAGACTTTTCCCCACAGCCCAACACTGTCTGTGGCAGTCTGGCCAGTGTGCCTCTGTAGGTCTAACCCTGACCCATCCTTCATCAGTGGGTGGGACTTTCCTGGCAGGATCTCCAATAACTCCAGCCAGGGGCTCAGGTTCATGATTTGGATCTCCCTTGCCCTGAGCCCCTAGGGGGAGGTGTGACTGCAGTCTCTGTGGACCAGCTGACTTAGCCTCTCCTCCTGGTAGTTCTGAGGAATCCAGGCAGCCCATATGAGTGGGTTTTGCCCCAGTGAAACACATCGTCTCCACCAAGGGACAAAATACTTAGTTAAATGGGTCCTGCTCCCCATGCCACCCAACTGGGTGAGACCCCCCAACAGGGCTTGTCAGACACCCTATACAGGAGTGATCCTACTGGTATCAGACTGGTATCCCTAGAGGTCAGAAGTCCCAGAAGAAGGAGCAGGTGCCCATCTTTGCTGCTCTTCATCCTCTTTGAATGACATCTGCAGGCATGGGAGAGAATCAGATGAATAAGACCTGAAGTGAAATCCCAGCAAACTGCAGCAGCCCTACAGAAGAGGGACACTATTGAAAGAAAAACAAACAAGCATAAAGCAACAATAACAGCATCATCATCATCAACAACAACAAAAGGCCCCCACAAAAACCCCATCCAAGGGTCAGCAGTTTCAAAGAGCACAACTAGACAAACTCACGAATGTGAGAAAGAATCAATGAAAAACCCAAAAAGTCAGAGTGCCTCTTCTCCTCCAAATGATGGCAACGTCTTTCCATTAAGGATGCAGAACTGGATGGAACATCAGATGGACGAATTGACAGAAGTAGGCTTCAGAAGATGAGTAATAAAAAACTATGACGAGCTAAAGAAGCATGTTCTAAACCAATGCAAAGAAGTTAAGAACCTTGATAAAAGGTTAAGAGGAACTGCGAACTAGAATAACTAGTTTAGAGAGGAATATAAACGATGTGATGGAGCTGAAAAACAGAGCACAAGAACTTCATGAAGCATACACAAGTATCAACAGCCAAATTGACCAAGTGGAAGAAAGGATATCAGAGTTTGGAGACCACCTTAATGAAATAAGATATGCAGACAAGAAGGGAGAAAAAAGAATGAAAAGGAATGAACAAAGCCTCCAAGAAATATGGGACTTCATAAAAAGACTAAACCTATGTTTGATTGGAGTACCAGCTGGAAACAAGCTGGAAAACATACTTCAGGATATTATCTAGAACTCCCCCAACCTAGCAAAACAGGCCAACATGCAAATTCAGGAAATACAGAGAACAAAACAGGCCAACATGCAAATTCAGGAAATACAGAGAACAAAACAGGCCGACATGCAAATTCAGGAGCTGCAGAGAACATCATTAAGATACTCCACAAGAAGATCATCCCCAAGACATATAATCATCAGATTCTCCAAGGTCAAAATGTAGGAAAAACTGTTAAGGGCAACCAGAGAGAAAGGCCAGGTTGCCTACAAAGGGAAACCCATTAGAATAACAGCAGACCTTTCAGTGGAAACTCTAAAGCCGGAGGAGATCGGGGCCATGTTCAACATTATTAAAGAAAATAATTTTCAACCCAGAATTTCATATCCAGCCAAACCAAGCTTCATAAGTGAAGGAGAAATAAAAGCCTTTTCAGACAAGCAAATGCTGAGGGATCTCATTACCACCATTTCATTAGCTCTGCAATCACTCCTGAAAGAATCACTAAACATGGAAAGGAAAAACCAATACCAGCCCCTGCAAAAACACATTAAAATATAAAGACCAATGACACTATGAAGAAACTGCATCAACTAGTGTGCAAATTAACCAAACAGCATCATGATGACAGGATCAAATTCACACATGGGCTAAATGGGCTAAATGCCCCAATTAAAAGACAGAGACTGGAAAATTGGATAAGGAGTCAAAACTCATTGGTGTGCTATATTCAGGAGACCCAACTTATGTGCAAAGACACACACAGGCTCAAAATAAAGGGATGGAGGTAAATTTACCAAGCAAATGTAAAGCCAAAAAAAAAAAAAAAAAAAAAAAAATGCAGGGGTTGCATGCAGGGATTGCAATCCTACTCTCTAACAAAACAGACTTAAAACTAACAAAGGTCAAAAAACACAAAGAAGGAAATTACATAATGGTAAAGGTAACAATTCAACAAGAAGAGCTAACTATTCTGAATATGTATGCACCCAATACAGGAGCACCTAGATTCACAAAATAAGTTCTTAGAGACCAACAAAGAGACTTAGACTCCTACAAAATAATAGTGGGAGACTTTGTACCATTCCTTCTGAAATTATTTCAAACAATTGAAAAGGAGGGAGTCCTCCCTAATTCATTTTATGAAGCCAGCATCATTCTGATACCAAAACCAGGAAGAGACAAAACAGAATTTACCAGGAACTTAAAGATACTTAGGAAAAAAAGACAAGTAACCCCATCAAAAAGTGGACAAAGTATATGAACAGACACTTCTCAAAAGAAGACATTTACATGACCAACAAACATATAAAAAAAAGCTCATCATCACTGGTCATCAGAGAACTGCAAATCAAAACCACAATGACAAACGATCTCATGCCAGTCAGAATGACTATCAGTAAAAAGTCAGGAAACAATAGATGCTGGTGAGGCTGTGGAGAAATAGGAATGCTTTTAAACTGTTGGTGGGAATGTAAATTAGTTCAACCATGTGGAAGACAGTATGGTGATTCCTCAAGGATCTAGAGACAGAAATATCATTTGACCCAGGAATCCCATTACTGGGTATATACCCAAAGTGGTATAAATCATTCTACTATAAAGACCCATGCACATGTATCCTATTTACAGGATCACAGCATTATTTACAATAGCAAAAACATGGAACCAACCCAAATACCCATTAATGGTAGACCAAATAAAGAAAACGTTTTCCACATGCACCTTGGAATACTATGCAGCCATAAAAAGGAATGAGATCATGTCTTTTGCAGGGACATGGATGAAGCTCGAAGCCATCATCCTCAGCAAACTAACACAGGAACAGAAAACCAAACACCACATATTCTCATTTATAAGTGGTCGATGAACATTGAGAACACAGGGACACAGAGAGGGGAACACACACCAGGGACTGTTGCTGGGTTGGGAGTGAGGGAAGGGACCTTAGAGGATGGGTCAATAGGTGCAGCACACCACCAGGGTACATATATACCTATGTAACAGACCTGCACGTTCTGCATATGTATCCTTATTTTGTTTATTTTTTTTAAGAAAAAATAAAAATAAAAAAATTACAATTTTTCTAATTGTTGGCATGCTACCAATTTTTGGTTGGGAGCTCAAAATGTACATGTTTCTTTTGAAAAACAAATTATGCTTTAATATCCAGTTGAATGTTTAACTGCATTTTAGTTTTATTACGTTGGAATTCATCTTGGAATAAATAAATATTAAAACAGTTTTATACAGGCACATAACTATTCCTGGAAAATCATACATTCAACCTTGAAAATAAAGTTTCACAAAGATTTTTCCTATTCTTTTATCAATGAGAGTTTCATGTTGGAATTAATTATGTTTAATTATGTATTTAGAAGGTGACTTTAACACATAGAAAATAATTTTTTTTTGAGACTGAGCCTCACAGCACTAATTTTAACTTAATTAGTTTATGCATTTGTTCAACTCACAGTTTCAAGGTCCTTGCCCTGTTTCAGAAATTACACGTCCTTATCTGTAAAAACAGAAAGATTAAGTCACACATATTAAACAGTTACTCGTGGTTGAAAGTGATAACGTAAGATATGTGTAAGCACAGAATTTTAACTTTTATTGTCTTTAGGCTTCTTTTTGTTAGCTATCCCTACAGACAGAGGACAATTTCAGGGAGTCAGGGCATTTTTCGTTTGTTTGTCTCAGTTCTATTCTCTCACTCTCCCACATCTAACCCATATCTAAACTATTGAATTTTATCCTCTTTCTGGATTAGAATTCTTTGTCATTTCCAAGTTGAAATGTAGAGGGCTTTCTCTATTAACTGATGTTTTAGATAGTTATCTTTTTGATTACCAAGTCAACTGAGAATCTTCCAGTGTAGATGGCCCATAACCTTCCCCATGCCAGGTTTTATTTTCTATCACAAATGTAGGAACGTTGTCTCCTACTCTCAGTCTATTTGATTTGCTTCTGCATGCCACCTAGATGATCCCTAAATGCTGAACAACTTCAGAATTTTCTGTAACAGAACCAAGGGTGGAAGGAACAAATTTCAAGCTGTTATCCGCACCCTTATCCCACTCTGCACTATCTCTTGCATCCCAGGAAGTGTGAGACAAAAATAATTGGAAATGCCAAAATTCCAAGGATCCTTTATTTCTTAGACATTCATGACAACCTCTCTACAGCTCACACTATCCGTCAGGAGGGACAACCCTTTTGTTTCCTAGGACAAGCAGAGAATGGACAGGTAAAAGAAACAATAAATTCTTAGATTCTCTTCACTCCATTATTTTTCTCTCTCTTCACTTCATTTTGGAGTGCTCTTTAGCTCCAACATATCTTAGAAATATGCGCTGAACAACTCAGTTTCATAAAGTCTGATGTGTGAACTTCTTTTGTCATATCCTTCTCACCGAGTAGTTTAGGTGTATGCCAAAGTCAAGAGTAGATTTCTTCTTTAGGTTGGGCCTAATTTCTGAGGCAGAAATTTTAGGATAAAATATACCTAGAGATAAAATAAAAACACCTTTCTATTACTGTTTTCTTCTTAAAACACTATTTCATAATTTTCATATATTATCATTTTGGTTTCTGCTGTCTTCTTATGCAAGGGACCCTTTCAAAACTCTGCTAATTGGTTCCTCCACATTTTATGTAGCAGTAGAGAGAGGGTTTTACCACCAAATGAATCACCTCCTCAAAGGGAAGTAATGTTCAAAATATTTTAAAACCAGTCCCGAAAAGCATTTCATTATAACTCTATTACCGAATTAAAACAGGTTTCATGGTAGTGTTTCCATGTCCTTCAGTATGAGCAGTAAAAGTAAGTCGATCAAATTTTTGAACGAAATTTTCTCACTGGAACTTTGTAATCACTGCATGCTCCATTTTACTGTAATTATATGAAATTTATATTTCTGAGAAAAGTATATACATATTTTGGCAAAGTTTTCCTGGGAAAAATAGCTGACAGTTACACTTTGTTGTATTCATATTTTTTCCCACCTCCTAAGAAGGATAAAACTGTGAGAATGAGTGTTAAAGAGTCACAGGTCTATGGCATATAATTTACCAAGGTCTCTTGAAACTCAGGCATTGAGGGAAGTTCTGTTAACCAAAGAGAGCAAGAGCAAGAGTCTGTAAGAAATACATTGCCTCAGTATACTTTTTAGAAAGAAAAGGAAATATAGCTGGATACTTTTTACACATAATGAGAATGTTTTAAAGGAGGAAATTTTCACATTGATACTTATTGAATTCATGTTGTCCTTACTTTCTTATTTATAGTTTTTATTTGCTTCCTGGTCATAATTCTGTTTTTTTTAAATTTCTTTTATGACTTTTGCTACAGTTATCAACATTTAAAAAAATATATTCTAGCCAAGTGACTTAGAATTTATATATTTTATTTTTAACCTCCTTGTGTTTTTCTTTAAATAACTGAAAGGTATTTGACTTTTCTGTCTTCATTCAGATAAGGAAAACAACAGTAAAATGTATGATGGTGAGATATTTACCAGGTTTCGTTTTTTTTCTTGAGCCTTTCTTAGTCTCCACATTAACAACATCAACCACAGCAGCACTGATGACATCACTAGTATATTATTTGTGTTCTTTTTCTTTGTTAGCACAATCTTTTTAATAAAATATGAACAATTCTGTATGCTTAACTGCAAGTTTCACCTGACTTTTGTTCATCACTAAATTAATAGAATAACATTGTTTTAAGTCAGTATTAATGAGTATGTGGATCTAAAGGTATGCCATTTATTGCTACTTCAGTATATACCACTATAGCCTTTCTGAAGGTCAGTTTTTCATTAAGTATCAAAATCTTTCAAAATCATTAAAATTGCCCTTAACCTTAAATATGATAATATCCTTTTAGGGTTTCATCCTAGGAAAATAAATATGAACAAACACAACATTTTTTGCTAAAGGAATAATAGTTGCGCATCTTAAAAATGCCACAATAACAGAAACCTTCTTCATGCACGTGAATTTTGTGTTTTTTAATGGATGATACACTATTTCTAAGGTCAAATAACATGTTGACGGATAGCATTGGTAGATATTTAATGGCATGGATAAGAAATTGTGATTATAACACATTAAAAGAATAAAATGCACACTTACAAAACATGAAGTCTAATTTCATTTTTGTTCAAAAACAGATATACATGTGAAGTGCCTATATGTATACATTTATCTTTATATACTTTGGGACATTTTGCATTAAAATGTTGACTTTCTGGGGGGCTGGTATCATGATTTGTAATTATTATTTCCTTCATAATGTTTCTGTAGTTTCATGTATTTTGCAATGAATACTTAATTATTTTTGTAACAACTAACACAGTAACATTTAAAAAAATTTAAATCAGAATCTAGTGGTAAACAGGGTGAAATATTTGCAATACAGTGCAATCACCTAAGAATTAATGGGCCAAAATATACAAAAAGCTATTTCAAACTGATAAGAAAGAATTACATCCCAAGCACAAAAATGCTCAGAAGAGATAAAGAGGCAAAATATAAAGGAGCAAAGTTCAAATAACCAAACATACAAAAACATAAAAATAAAAATTAATGCAACAATGATATATCAATTTTTACTTGTCTCGTTGGCACAAACAAACGCATGTTAAAATCCAGTACTGGCAAGGACATAAATTACTATGGTCCACTTGAAAGATAAGCTAACAATATCTTCCAAGATAAAAACTAAACATATCCTTTGTATTACTGCAATACATATACAAAAGGAATGAAGGCGCTAGTACAGAGTATATGTATTATGTTTTCTTCATCATTCAAAGTGCCACAAATGTGGAAACTGACATAACTATAATGCAGCTATTAAAAAGACCTGGATGGATTTCCACGGTGCAATGTCAATGAAGAAAAGTTGTTACCAAAAAAATTAGATGCCTTTTAATGCTATCTTTCTACAAATAAATGACATAAAACAGAAATGTAATACATTTTTATATGTATGTTTGTATTTGTGTAATATAGAGAAACATATATAAAGATTTACACTAAGCTATAGGTTACCTGAGGTTGGGATCCAGGTTGGAGAGGAGCTGGGAAACATGGAGGAAAAAAGAAAGAAAAAAGAAATATTGTATAATGTTAAGTGAAAGTTATATTACATTTTAATAAAAACTTGAACAAGAACTAGAAAGTAAGTTGCATTACAAATTGGATTTGATTAAATGGCAGTTCTTGTATTCCCATTGTATTGTTCTTGTAAAAAAAATTCCTATTACAACCCATAATCATTGGCAATTGATTTGTAAGATGTGGAGAGAAGACTGTCAGCTACACTTCTTTCTTTCCCTTGAAGAGATAGCCAGCTAACTCTGGAAGCCAGACCTGTCAATGAGCACCTATAGCCAACTTAAAACTCACTTTCATGAAGAGAATCTAATGCATAAGGTCACAGGTTTATCATTATGTCCTGCTTTGAGCTTTTCCCACCCTGCATTTATAAGTAAATCCTAGCCAAACTGTCCCTGGCTCTTTCTTGAATCAGTTAATCACACACTTATCTCGGGGTCTTTACAAATACTCTTCCCTTTGCTAGAAATATCCTCCCAGAAATAGTCACATGGCTTGACTCTTCCCATCATCAGCTCTCTGCCCAAATATTAATACCTTATAGCAAGCACTTTCCCTGATCTCTTGACCTGAAAGAAACAGCTTCCACTACCCACTCCAAAAACAAAACACCCTAACTCACTTTACTCATTTTCATAGCACTTATATTACCTGACATATTTGATGTTTATATATTCATTTACTTAATGCCTAAATTCTTTCTGATAAAATGTGCATTCCATGAGATACTTTGTTTTGATTACTATAGTATTTTCAGTTCCTAGAACAGTATCTGATAGCTATTGTGGAATGCATTAATTAATGCATTTTGAATGGATTAATTAATGCTTTTACAGAGACACAAAAGAAGAAAGTACTAGATTTTTTAAAAGTGCTTTCTTAAAAAGGCTAATCTCATGTAGGGAGACATCTCTGTGATTCTTCAGTGTCTACGGAGGAGAGATAGTGTAAGAGTACTGTTTTGCTTCTGTTTTAGGGAAGCAAAACTGAAGAGAAATTGTCTTATAATAGAAAGGCATGGAAATTGTAAGTTACCTTGAATATTGTATACTTGTGCCAACATCTACCACTCTTATCCCCCACAGCACTCAGAAGAGCAGTCAAGGGCTCCATGCTATGGTTCATTAAATGAGGATGCACACGAGAAAATAAAGTTACAGCCTTTGAAAAGATTATCCTGCACCAGTCTTGCACAGAACAGACAAAGCCACTGACTACTGAAAGATGGATATGGGTTTTAACTATGTGGATGGTGTGCAGCCATGATGGATGGGTTAAACACTAAAAGCCCTTCCACCATTTCTCTGAGCCTCAGGTAAGCTGTTCCAATTGCCTAACCCAAAGAAAAAGAGGGGACATACATATTATTTGAAATTAAATGTTCACCCACCCTGTGGATGAGGTACCGTGGAAACCTATTTAAGTAGTGTTAATTTAAATATAGTTTGAAATGTGATTTTAGCTAGTGGTGATCACTTTTCCAAACTTTTAAGTGTTATATTCCTCTGCTATGGCTATAAAGAACTATACACATTCAGACAGTTTATCTCTGTATATTTCTATCTGGCATACACACACATACCCACACATATACCCTTTAAATGTATAAATAAATGTATTGATAAAGATATGTAACTAAACACAAAAAATGTTGAGCAAGTATATAAGGTCGTGCAAGTTCTGTTTTATTTATATAACCAGAGAAGATAGTCTATGCTGCAGAATGTCTGTAGTCTTTCACAAATTCATATAATAGGTAATAGTTTGAAATTTGAAGTTATTTTTTAAGTATCAACTGTGTCTTAAATTTATTGAAGTCAGAGTCAGATTTCACACTTAATAACATGGTCAACAGTTTCCTACAATATTATAGGAATAAATACTTTGCCTATAGATTAATGATCATGATGTGCTGGTAATTTCTGGTTTTATAAAATAAATGTGATATTTATTTTATACCAGGTTTCTAGGAAGTAAGATTTAAACCTGCTAAATGTGGTATCATTTCTAGAATTGCTAAGAACGGCTGTGCAGTGTATCTATGTGCACTATGTGCTGATTACAATCCTTGAATTTGAAGCTAACCTCAATTTTAGGCCATCTGTGAACCTTTTGGAAAATTAGTTTGCAGGTTGTATGTGGAACTTCCAAAGTTTCTACTAATTTGGCAAATAAAAGTGAACTATCATGAGATTAACTTCAAAGGTATATTTTAGGTAGTTTTAAAAAACCCTGAGCAGGTAAAGCATAGGCAACAGAAGAGTCAGGGAAATTAAACAACTAAATAGTAAACTTAAAAAGGCTTCTGGGAAGATTAATTTCTCTGTAAATCTCAAACATAACACAGAAAGGAAAACCAAAGAAGAAGATAGAAGTCTTGAATGTTCAAAAAATGATCTCTGTCCCTGGAGAGGGACAAAAATGTGGTGAATAATATTACCGAAACTCTGGGGGTATAATCACGCTCATGCCCCAAGCCTGGATGTACTGTCAAGCAGTTATATAGGCTGTTTCACCACTGCACAAGCTGTGTCTTTCTAGAAATGAATGGTTTCAAGTCAGAAGAAAATGCCACAGCAGGAAAAAAGCATTGGAATCTTAGCCAGGATTCATCACTAATATGATATACCAATAACAGACACTGGAAACCAAAAATTGACAAACATTTAGGAAATGAGTGCTAAAGAGGCAGTCTTTAATATAATGTTGGCTGGGCATGGTGGCTCACGCTTGTAATCCCAACACTTTGGGATCTCGAGGCGGGCAGATTAATTGAGGTCAGGAGTTTGAGATCAGCCTGGCCAACATGGCAAAACCCCGTCTCTACTAAACATACAAAAATTAGCTGGGCGTGGTGGCACACGCCTGTAATCCCAGCTGCTTGGGAGGCTGAGGCTGGAGAATTGCTTGAGCCTGGGAGGCAGAGGTTGCAGTGAGCTGAGATTGTACCACTGCACCCCAGCCTTGATGACAGAGTGAGACTCCGTCTAAAAAAAAAAAAAAAGAATTTGTGTACAATGGACTAATGGACTGAATGTTTCTTTTCTCACCAAATTCTTATGTTGAAATCCTAACCCTCAACGTGATGGTATTAGGAGGTGGGGCCTTTGGGGGGGTGATTAGATCATGAGGGCTTTGCCCTAGTACAAGGTCATGAGGAATTAGTGTCTTAATAAAAGATGTTCCAGAAAGCTCCTTTGTACTTTTACCATGTGAGAATGTAAGGAGAAGGTGCTATCTAGGAACCAGGGGACTGGTCCTTACATGGACACTGAATCCCCTGGAACTTTGATCTTGGATTTCCGAGACTCCAGAACTGTGAGAAATAAATATCCTAGTTTATAAGCCACTCAGTTTATGGTAGTTTGTTATAGTAGTTGGAACAGACTAGGAAATATTGTTTATCAAGCAAACAACTTCAAGAATTGTGGTGGGCTATCTGAATCTAGGGTTTGAGGAGTAGTAAAAACCAGAGAACACCGCCAGAAGGCTGGGGAAAAAGGTCTTAATTTAAAACCAAATTAGATCCCACAGCCCAGAGAACCCTCATCTCAGGGGTTTTAGATTCAGGAGGCATGGTTCAGGTTCATTTTCAACACGTGAGAGCAGGAACAAAAGTGAGTAGCATGCTAGTCACCAAGCCCACCCTGTCTGAACTTACCCCTCAGAAGATAGGGTAAAGAAAAAGGAGGAGGAGAGAGAGAGTCCCTTTCTCCATGCAGGAGGAAAGCCAGGCACAGATGGTGATTTCTGTGTCACCAGACTAGACCCTGCCAATTTGGGGATTTTGAAACTTTTTATAGCAGTTGCCACTCTGGAGGCTTTTTGGAAGTCAGGTTTGAGCAGTCTTTCCTGAGAGTGGGCTAAAAAGGTGCGGGGATGCAGATATACTGACAAGTCTGCACACCCGCTAAATTGGTAACTGACTGCTGACTTGATGCAGAATCTAGGAGTCATCCTGAAAGTTGAAGAGAATGCTTCTCAGCCTCAGAGGAGGAACATTTCCAAAAGAGCTGCAAATACTTTAAGGCAGTCCTTAAGCCCTTATTTTTTTTTATTTGTTCTTTGGGGAAAGATGGACTTATCATTGTATATTTTACTCATGAGGAGAACACAGAATTAGTAATGGGAAATATGGCCTGCTTGCACTCAGGACGATAGAAGAAGGTTAAAAAGACAAGCTTCACTTGTCCTCCAAGAGTCAGGTCAGTCTGTACCCAAAGCTTTCTCTCCTCAGGCAGCCAGGGTCAGGAAGGGACAAATAAAGCTACTTGAAAACCGTGATCCATCCCAGGCCTCGGTGAGGAGAGTGACTTATATTACAATATTCCCCCGTCACCAGGTGAATGCTGAGTAGAGGGGCTACATTTCCATTGCTACAGACTAGAAATCTCAAAGAACTTAGTGGTTTTATGGATGAGAAAGATTGAAGTTGAGAATCAGCCCACACTTCCTGTTAAAATGCAATCATTATGTAGGTACCTTCATGCCAAATATGGCTAATTATCAACCTCCCATTCTGACTCCTAGATTGGATGGTGCTATTTTGAAAGGAACAAAGTTGCCGTAAATCAGAGTAAAATACCCAGCTCTTGAAGATCACAGGTAAATACAATCCTTACAGATTCTCCTTTGCATGTTGAGGGGAGAAATAATTTATGTCTGAGAAACTCACCACGGAACAAAAAGTTAATCTGCACTCCACTTCTTGGGAGAAGTAGGTGAAATAAAGGATTGAAAATACTTTGTTTTATTTCTTTTCTTGTGTGGACTCAAAAAATGGACTTGAAAAAGGATGTGGTAGAATGCTCTCTTGAGGTAATATATTTATTTTTTGTTATTTAAAATTATTTCAAAATATATAAAAAATAAGGGTTTATATAAGTTATATCTTTGATTTAAAGGATGATAGTAAAAATCACACTGTATGCCCAAAGTAAAGCTTATAAAGAGAACATAAAATACATGAAAAAAACTATTGTAGCTCCCAGTGTGCCTTTCTGTAAACTCTTACCCTTCCTTCCTCCAAAGATTCCCATATCCTGAATTTTGAAGTTATTTCCTTGCTTTTTACTACAATTTTTACTACAGGTGATGTTGTGTGTGTATATGTTTGTATGTGTGTGTATAATGATATATATGTAAACAAACACATAAATATATAGAGAGAGTAACAAGAAGGAAGGCTGCACCATTGAATCACTGCTTGGAGAAGAGTAGTTCACCAATTAGGAATCAATGAGATTTTGAGGCTTGTTACCTTATCTGATGTGATTATTTTATTCAGATCTTGAGGCTTGTTACCTTATCTGATGTGATTATTTTATTCAGATCTTCATTACAGTTCCTGATTTTTCTGTTTAGTTCATCTATTAATTTAAAAAGCTTGTTCAAATTACGTAATACGATAGTACATGTGTCTGTCTGATTCTCCTCATATTTTTGGTTTTGCATAGCTTTCAGCTAGATAAAAATAAGTTTAGAATTGTTATATCATCCAGTTGAGTTTACCTCCTAGACATTACGTAGAAACTGTGCATGTATGGTTATGTTTGTGTCCGATAATGCTTTTTACCTTAATTTATATTCTGTCTTATAGTATAGTTACGTGAGTTTTTTGGTCAGCATTTTCCTGCCACATCTTTTCAATCTTTTTGCTTTCAACCATTTTGTTATCTTATATTTTATACATGTCTTGCATAAACAAGTCCAGATTATTTTAGTCTTTTAACTAAATAATGTATTTATATTTATTGTGTATAAATATATTGATATGAATATGTTGGTATATTTGGGTTTATTTCTGCTACCTTATTTCAATGCCTCTATTAGGCTTTTTCTATGCTTTTGTTTTCATATTTTCTTGCTTTATTTGAATTGAGTTTTGTGTTGTTTGTTTTATTACCTCGTTCTATTTTGTCTCCAAGAAGATTGAAAGTTATAGAAACTATTTATATTCATTTTGTGGTTATATGCTTGCCTAACTTTCGAAAGACTCAAGTTAATCATGTATCTTTTTTGGTTTTTGTTTTTGAGACAGAGTCTCGCTCTGTCACCCAGGCTGGAGTGCAGTGGTGGGATCTCGGCTCACGGCAAGTTCGGCCTTCCGGGTTCACACCATTCTCCTTTCACAGCCTCCCAAGTAGCTGGGACTACAGGCTCCCGTCACCAAGCTCGGCTACTTTCTGGATTTTTAGTAGAGACGGGGTTTTACCGTGTTAGCCAGGATGGTCTCCATCTCCTGACTTGGTGATCCCCCTGCCTCGGCCTCCGAAAGTGCTGGGATTACAGGCGTGAGCCACCGCGGCCCCGACCCTAATCACATATCTTTATCCACCTCATGAAAAATGCAAGAACCTTAGAATCTTAATTTCAGTGTCTTAATTGTTGCACAACATTCTTATTTGTTGTTTTTCTTTAGCCCTACAAATTAGACATTGCTTGTATTTTACTAATTTGGTGTTTGCTTTAATTTGCCCAAATATTTTCCTAACTTTTTATACATTTTAAGCAATTATCTGTCATATTTTTTATCCTGAATTTTGTTTTTAAGGAATTTCTTCAGTGAAAGTCAGTTAATACCTTTACTGTATTTTCATTCTTGAGATACTTACATTGGGTATATACAAATATGACAGTTTTTCCTCCTGGCACCTTGAAAACAAATAATTCTATTGTATTCCAGTTTCTATTGCTCTGTTGGGAAGTCATAAAGTTTTTCCTTTCAAAAAAGCTATCTTTTCTAACTATTTTGACCATCTTCTCTTGGTTTTAGAATTACATGTATTCATTACAATGCATTTATCTCAGCTTCTTTTCATTTATCCTTTTTGAGAACTCTTTAGCTTCTCTACTTAAGCATTGCTATCTTTCATGAATTTTGGAACATGTTCACTCAAACATTACCTTCTTTAGTAATCCTTCCCTCCACATTCTCCTATTATTTCATATTAAACTCAATTTTGCTATATGTTAGGTCTTTTTGTTCTTTATGTGTCTTAATCTTCTTGTTTTTCCATGTCTTTATTTTTCTGTGCTTTATTAGGGGTAATTTCTTCAGACAGATCTATACCCATTTTCTAATGTTCTCTCTTCATCTATGTCTATTTAAATCATCTATTGAGTTTCTAATTAAAATCACTATGTATTTTTTTTAATTATATGAGAATTATTTACTTATTTTTTCAATCTTGTCAACTATGGCAATGTTGTTGTTAATTAATCTTATAGTCTATTCTCTTTTTGTAATTTAAACATTTTTAGCATGCTTACCTTTGCATTATTTATTTGATAGTTTTGCTATCTCCAGTGTCCGTGAGTTTGATTCCACACCTATTTTCTATTTTAGATCATTCTGGATCATTTGTCATCTTAATATTTTTGGAAAATTTGTCATTATAAGCTAATATTTCTTGGAACATTATATGTAGGAATAATTTGGGTTTAACATGCTTTTTTCAAAGTGACTATTTCTCGGTTCTGTTCACTCCCCATGATGCACTACCTCACTGGAGCTTTTTAGAAGTAAATTACATGCTTGGATTTATGGTCACACGCTGCAACTATGGTTGGTGGTTAGATATTCTTAGAAGAGACTTCCTTCCTTCCTTCTTTCTCTCTCTCTCTCTCTCTCTCTCTCTCTTTCTTTTCGTTCTTCTTTCTTTTTCTTCTTTT